>NC_068382.1:8841246-9183746 GCF_023724105.1 Carassius gibelio
ACTGCAAGGTATTGCTATTGTTCTGGTGTAGTCTGAATGTGTTTGAAGTCTAATTTCGGGTGGCACAATATCCCCTCAGTTTAATAGAAATGTGGTTAGCAGCTTATATTTCACAGTGCAACACTTGCCACCAGGCACTTTCTGTTGTAAACCTGCAGGAGGGTCTTTATGGTCCTGGACTGACTTTTTTGCGACTCAAAACTAATTGGCTCAGTGATGGATAAGGGTTTATGAGAGCTCTGACACAAGAATTAGGGAAGCAAGAAGCCTGTCACCTTTGAACTTTGACCCCGACCTTCAACCCTTATTAAATATATAATAAAATTATCTAAGAAATGGGTTTACTGCAGCTGGTGGTCTGTGGTTTGCGCCGAACAAAGAACTGTGAATACACAGCGGTGTCCCAAATGTTTTTTTTTTTCTTTTAACAGAAAATAAAGTAGTAAAGAAGTAGTAGTATGTGATGTTCAATTATAATGAAAAACAGATTTGGACCCCACTGTATGTTAGTCTGTGATGATTGTTGGGTAATGTTGCACCAAAACACATTGATATCAAACAACAGACCACAGAAATCCTCTCATGTACGTCATTGTTACAAAAGACGTGTATTTAGGAGAATCACAGAAGCGCAGAGAGGAGAGTGGATCTGAATGTGCTTCAGTGTAGTGCTGCTTCAGTATCTGCAGTATCACTCACTCCTGATAATAACCCTGCTTTAGCATATCTGTCTGCCTGCAGGATATCACAGCTCTCACACAAATGCCTGGCCACGCTTCACCCGGCTACACAGTACACAGATAAGTTGCATGTAGCTTTTTTCTTCTTCTTTTTTTTTTAAGCATGCATAGGCCCAATTAAGAGGTTATGGAGCTATCTAAATGTTTTGACTTAAGGTTGTTTGCAGTGAATCTGATGCAACTAAAGAACACCGATGTATTCCTAATTTTTGTCACCAAAACTATTCAAGCTATTGTCTGTTCCCCAAAGAACCTTTGAATTCCTGAGTTTTTCAGAATTGTTCAGAAATGTTACTTGAAAGTTGGACCCAATAAAATAGATTCTCTGTTTTCTTTCCTATTGAAACAGGAAGTTTGCAACAAAAATTTACAATGTTTGTCACAACCCAACAAAACCTCTCTTATCACTTACCAAAAAGAAGTTTAACTGGGCTAGTATACTTTTTTTTTTTTTTAGCTTGCTTTGAAAGTTATGAGAATTTCATCTTCAAATATCAGCAATTGCAGTAAATTGCATATTAATTGCAAAATGATAATATACTTTAATAAGTTACAGTATGCAACAGTAAACATATACAATATAAGTTCTTGTTTTGGTTTTCCTATCTTGTAATGTGTTTCCCTGACCCTGTCATGTGATCCATTTATTAATAAACCAGAACAGAACAAACTAAAATATGATACAAAACAGACATGAACTAACAAGATCTTGACATGACCATGAACTAAACCCTCCAACAGCAGGTTACACGGAACAAGGCCATAATGGCAACATGAGGACTATATATATCAAACAAAAAGGGGTCACATGACATAATCCAACCAATGAACACGACACATACAACTAAAGTTGTTTTCGACTTAATGTGTATGGAAGCATATGGATAGCAATATTCAATTTGGAATGCAATATGTAAAATGGCAATGCATTTCTGTATTTACATTTTACATTTTCCAATACATTTGTGCAAAATGAAAATTAAATTACATAATTTTAATTTGCCATTTCACACACTAGTTTTAATATGTAAAATGAATACGAATTTTAACGCTTTATAAGTTGCAAAATTAAAATGTATTACAGAAATGATTAGATAGGTATATATGTTCAAGAAAAACTGTGGCAAAACTATCATTCAAATGCTATTTTTCTTAATTGCATTAACACTCACACCATATTGCATTGTCATTTTGCATATTACATTACAAATTGAATATTGCTACCCATATGCTTCCATAAATGTGGGCCTGTGCAGATCGATCGAAATCTGATTTGAAGCAGTGCATAAGTTAGAAATTTCTGAAAAAAATCGTTTTTTTGACCTTGCATGCATGTGATCCTATTGTAGGAGTCTCCCAAAACAATATCAGGAACCGTAAAAATGGCATAATGGAGCGCTTTAAGACCATAAATTTATTTTCTACAAAAATGGTGTAGAGTTTGCTTTGAGACAGCTTTCAGAAACAGTTTCTGAAATTGAAAGTAAATTTCACAAATAATTAGAATGGAACATTGAATTAAACATGGAATTTTTGAAGTAGAAAGACTGGAATTATTTTTGTATTGTAAAACATACTCCAATAATTGTTTAATACACTACTAGTACACTGGATTTAGTATACTTACAAAAAAAAATGCTTGACAAATGTTATGTTAATTTAATAAAATTAAGTATACCTCTTCTTTATAAGTGTTGCTTTTTGGTATAATGCAATGAAGGCATCAGTTTGCAAATAAATGATGATGTCAGTTTAATGAAGTATTAATTTTAATGTGATTGAAGACAAACATACAGGATATTTCTAATTTACGTAAAGCGACATTCTCATTCTCAATAGCTATCCACCGTTAGCCACCGAGGTCAGGCCAGTGTTCGTTCTGAGCGTGTTTCTGACTCATTGAGCTTGACGGTAAAACTTTCATAGCCTCGGGCTAGCGTCACACAAGCCTCATCCACAAAGACAAAGCCTTTTAAACGGGAAAGTCCCTTTGGAAGCCATAAATAAAGAAGCACGGCTAAGTCTGCGTTGCATGACTGAGTAGACAATAATGGTGGCCTTTTTAATGTGAAGCATTTGAAGGATCCTTTTGTGTGGCGGTGGCATGCTGTCATCGTCCCCATCGCTGGTGTTTTTGGCCAGTGCACTGGCATTTGGAGTCTAAACATTGAGAGAAAAGTGGGATGGATCGGGCTGCTCAGACACAGAGAGGGGGAGGGAATGTGTCGAGGAATAGATGAATGGCATTTCAGATGACTGGGAAGAATGAAGGGCTTTGATTCAAAAGAGTCATTTGAAACAGACCCTGTAATGCCAGACATTCAGAACTAGATGACAAATGATGTAGAGTTATGAAGAAGGAATCAGTGCGATGTGCGATGTTTGTCATACTAAAGTTCTTGGAAAGAGAAAGTCCAACTGGAAGAAACTTTAGTTTAGTTTAGGTTTTTGTTTGTGTGACACTATACCAGAGAGATCCCCAACTGATTAATCATAGTACATTAAGATAATTGGTTTGTATTACAATGCATTACATTTTTTAATGGGATGTTTAAATATGCAAATGAGTCATTGCCTAATTAAATATTTAATTTACATAAATTTCCATGGGAATTTGCATCTCTTTTTATCACTCCATAAATCGGAAAATATTGTCAACAGCCAGAAAAGAATACGAAAATAAATTTCCAACAGTTTTAAGACTGAAATAAATATTGTGAATGATGATTCGCTGTGTAATTGCTCTGTAAAAACCTTCAGAATATACAGTAGATAGATGCGTAATAAAATAAACAGTTAAGTGTATTTTGGATGTTTTCTTTCCTTTTAAAGCTGGTTTCCATCACAGAAAAACAACAATAAAAAAAAAAATATCTCACAATTGTGACATTTTAAAGTTACAAATATAAATAGGATGGGAGAAAAATAAAATAAAAAAAGTAATTGCCTTTTTCATACAGTTGCGCGTTTATATCTCACACAGACTTTTCTCACAACTTTGTCTTTTTTTTTCTAAGAATTGCAATATAAATGTGCAATTCTGCGAAAAAAAAAAAGACGAAGTTGTGTGATATAAGTTTAGGATTTTGTGAGCGAAAAAAAGCCAGAATTTACATTTTTTTTTGTTTTTGTTTTTATCCCGTGGCCTGAACAAGCTTCTAAACTTTCCACTAGTCTGAAAGACAAGTTATTGACGCAAAATAGCCCGACATCTCAAAACTGTCCGTGGTGCATGATGAAAAAACAATGGTTTTGACTGTAGTGTCTCCAGGAAAAGTGCTCTCTGCTCTCTGAACTGACATTATGATTCACCCTTACACCCCAGACTGGATGTGCTTCTGCAGACGGAGCGGATCAATGTGTCTTTCTAACTTTAATAGCTAGGTGAGTCATGTCTTTGCGCCCTCTTTATTGGATTATATCTCAGGCCCACACAGAATCTGCCCGTCCACACATCACTTTATTGAGTTTATTTCTTAAATAATTTGACTATGATTATGATTTTAAATGCCAATAGGAGTGTATTTTGCTTTGAGCATGTTTGAATCAAATTCGTATAACAGTTTAAGAAAAGCAATGCAAATTGGGAAACGTGTGTAGATTTTCCTGAGCCAGGGTTCGGTGGCTTCTTTTCGTAGGTTTGTCACTGACTGAGTGTTATTGCACTGTGAAATTCATTTATTAAAGAGTCATTCCTTACATCAAAATGTGTTTTTGTAGCTACAACTGCTACTCTGTATCAGCTCTCATTAAACGTTATCTGGGCAATCAAATAAATGGCCTGGAAGTGATTTGAGGATACGTTTTAACCCTTATTTTAATTTTTTAAGCATAAATACACAAAATCTACGTGAAATATAGCATTAATGCAATTCAAGATATATTCTCAGACAAACAGCCTTAAAATATACAATTTTGCTTCATTTTTTTTTGCACTCCGTTAATGTTTCTTGTCTTGTCACGTTCAGTTATGAATTACATGAATTATGGAATTGACAGTTCATATTTATAGCTCAAATAAACAGTGGACCTGAAAAAAAAGAGTCTACAAATTTGCTTTATACAACTTTTGACAGCCCATGAAGTTAACAATTGTGAAATATAAAAAAAAAATGTTAAATTAATTATTTTATATTTGTATATATTGTAAAATATGTGTATGAATCGTATATCACTCATAGCAGAAAAACTGCTATTTTTTTTATTATTTTTGAATTTTTTATAGTATTATATAATTTCTCTTTTTTTATTTAAGAAAAAATATCACAAATTTTCTGCTCATAATAGCAATTCAAATGTAAGTAAATGAAAAATTGATGATAAAATCAAGTAGTTTACATCACTGGATATTATTGTCAGTCTGATTTAAAACAATTGACAAATTTGAAATGTTTAGCTACTTAGGTCTCATCTTGCACTTTAAATGTTAAAGGTGATGTACGAAGTGTTTGACTCTGCTAAAGCATATAAACATATATATATATATATATATATGTATATCATAACATGTTTGCAGATATTAAAGAAACATGTTAAGTTAACATACAGCTATTTCCTTTGAAAATGTCCAGGATGTCGGTCTCTGTTTTGGTTTGTGAAACTTTTAGTCATCCTAACAATAGAGGATGATGTGTACAAGATAATGTATAGTATCTAGAATATCAAATATTTAGTTTGGCCATATCTAATTATTATCAGTGTCTGTGGTGGTTATGGCCTTTGTAAACAGACAAAAACATGCAGTGTCCTAACGAGGATCTCTCAAAATCAGTCTTCCCCTCCAAATGCATTTTTTCCTGATTTCTCTCAGTTTAGATCTGGCTCCGTGCCGGAGTTTGAGCTGATTTGGCGGTGAATGACTCAGTGTGTTATATCACAGAACAGCTAGCGTCTCTCCCCCATCTCCAGCCATGGGTTTGTGAACAGCAGCGTCTGACTGTGTCACTGTGCCACTCCCATTACCAAACACACGCCAACACACACATTCAGCCCAATCTGCTGCATAGAGGGACTGAATGCTGTCATTGTTGGGTTATTAGTGTTATTGGCAGTCTGCTGTCTGGAACGGGATGTGTTTGAGCGAGCGTGTGCTTTCGGGTGAGATTGTGAGCAATGGGATTAATCGCAGACAAACCATTACCAGCATTAACATGAAGACCCTATCTAATTGTCTAAAAAGCTTCAGGCTAGATCTACTGATGGGAAGCTCTTTCTGTTTCTTTGTTGTAATCAGGGGTTGCCAGGTCTTCGCAAACAAAACCTTTCCTCGATTGCTACTCAAAACTAGCCCAAAACTAGCCCAGTCGCATTCTGGGAGTCAAAATACAATTACGATTTCCATTACACATTCCATGAGCTAAATATCACGTTATCGGGGTTTCTTCAACCCGCGGGAACAGATATAAACTAGCACATTTACACGGGAAAACCACAGACTTGGCAACACTGATTGTCACATCTTTATGTTTCACTGAGTAAGGCCACTTTTTAATGTGTTTAGTTAACTTTTTTTAAGTGTGCGTGACTCGCATTCAATTTGTAAGCTACTGTCGAGGAATGCTTTCATTTCAAAGAATCTCCTGCTGGTGTCTACTATGTTTACTATACTTTATTATATAATTTTTATGTATTATTAAAGCTGCGGTAGGGAACTTTTGACGCTCTAGCGGTTAATGAACAGAACTGCTTGCGTCTTGTGGAAGAACATCGTAGCCGGAACTACTTCTCTCTGTTTATGTCTATGAAGAATCACAAAGGTACTGGGTTACTCCGCCGCGGTATCCCCGAAGCAATCTAAAATAGTCCGAATATAAACACTTATTATAGGTGCACCCTAGTGATTCAGGACAAGCTAAAAACGCGGTTTGGAAAATGGACATGGTGTACTCGCTTATTATGTCCATTTTTCTACATTTTGAACACAAACAAAGTTACGGACCGCAGCTCTGATTGGTTGTTTCTTACCGGGAGCGATGTATTTCTGCAAACGGCAATAGGACACTGGGAGGAGCCAGAGGAGCTTGATTTTTTCACAGATTATCCGTCTCATATTCTACTGTCAGGACATAATGACAGGTTTAACAAATATATTTTTACAAAAGTTACCTACTGCAGCTTTAAGCGATAAGTTATGAGAGGCACAGCCTAAGTTTTCAAGCATCATTACACAGAGTCCACTGATGGACATACAGTATCATCCCTGAAGCAGAAACACTTTTGAAACTGTGATGCACACACGTCAGTGTTTCTCCCACATGAGAACAGTTGACCACAGCTGCTGTTAGATGCTCCAGTTCCCATAGAAACCCCAGACTGATGACGGCACATGTGCATTGGCTGGTTTAGCACGAAAAAGGATATTTTTAAATGCTATTTGTGCATTACAAACTACTTTTATGGGGCAGTTCATTTCAGATTTTCTTGCTGATTTGAAATATGTCATTTAATTGCAAGCTCAACAAGCCATTTTTAAGATTTCAGGATTCTCCCATTCATTAAGATATGACTTTGATGCTGGAAATATTGCTGCAGAGTGAACAGACATTCCTTGAAAGGGACTTTGTATAAATACACACACACACATTTTATCATAGACATATATTACAACTTATGAATTTGTTTTGAAGACGTTTTTTGGGGTTAAGGCTGACAGCCCATAAAATTAGAGCGGCCACTGAATGAATGCCACATATCTGTGAACATTTTGTCCATTTTGAAGGGAAATGAATCTTTTTCCGAGAGTAAATAACCTTTGGAGTAGGAGGAGTGATGCATGCGGAGCTGAGGCCGGAAGACAGGATTAAATAAGAGATCGAGGGAGTGAGAGAAAAAATAGATGAAGCAGAGACACTTTTAACTCTGCAGGGGTGGGAACAGATGATTTTGAGTGATTAATGTGAGTATTGACACATCATTTATGAATTAGTACAGGATGTGAGTAATTGCTGACAGGAGGAAGTTATCTGAGGAGTATGAATGTGACGACTGCAGGGATAGAAGAAGCTTCTCTTGGAAAAAAGGCTGTGGATTTTTCATATTTTATTAAATATTGTTGTAGCACTCCTGAATACATGCAATAAGACTATAATTTAAGATATGATTCCCAGAAAACCCTCCACCATTTAATTCATTTAAAGATAGCATTTAGATATATTCATATTGAATCATGCAGATGCAGATACTTTGCTTATTCTAATAAAAAAATCTGTATTTTTACATGTTCAGTTATCGTTTTACAGTGTGATAGAAATATTAAGTCATATATAAAAACTTATTTAAAAATGTTTTTTTTTAAATTAAATCTTCTCACTGACATTTGTACTGCAAAAAAAAAAAAATCTAGAGATTATTATATATAATATAATTAAATATAATAAAGTTCTGTATTGTGTTAAGATATTAAATGTTTGTTTATTTATTAATTATTATTTTTAATTAATTATTTATTTATTTGTTCTCTTAACAACCCTATTCTGTCTCTCCTGATAGTAAAAATAAAATAAAATAAAAAATACTGTACAATACAATATATATATATATATATATATATATATATATATATATATATATATATATATATATATATATATATATATATATATATATATATATAATTTTTTTTTATTTATTTTTTTATGTGATTTAAAAAAATATATATCTAATCTAATCAGTTTTTATGTTTTCTTCAATTAGTTCCATATCCCAGGTCTACTGAAGACTTACAATAGACATATAATAATATAATAATTTTATTGAAATATTTAATTATTTAATTACAATGCTTTTAAACTCCAGAGAGAGAGCATGACTTGAGGAATGTGTGTGAAAGGATCTTATTGATGTGCTCTTTTAGCGTTGCCAATTCATGCCCTTCTGCACACACACAAGCTCACTTTTGACAGAATGACTTGTGACAATGTGTTGAACGAGCCAGAGCCACTAAGGGGAGTTTGACTCGGCTTTTTGGCATAAAACCCTGGCCTGCCTCCCTTATGCACGGGAAAAGAGGACATTGAGTTAGACCAGACAGCATCTGTAGGCCAACTGAGCCTCGCTGCACAGGTGGCACGCCGCGCTGATCATTACTACATCACAGAGCGTCTGCGTGAGTCACACACTCTGCCCCACTCTTCCTCACACACTTTGACACATCACAGGGATGCATTCGGGCCTCAGTGGCTGCGTTAGACAGCAAGGCAGCTGTGGAACTGCTTTGTTGGGGCAAATTTGCTCGGGGGGGCATATAATCAAAGGCACACATGAAAGAAGACCCAGTGGATTTCCTCATCAGCAGCAACCCCTGCGGGCCACGTTCAGCCCCTCATTTAATTCTTCATTTCACATGGCAGCCAGAGACATCCAGGACAAGCTTTCAGAACCTTAACCTGTTCCTTCCTTTCACAGGAGAAAAGTGTTTTGGTCCACTCTTCCTGACAGATTTGCTTCACATTTTTATATGAGTGCTCGGATGCTGTAGTTAAATAGTGTGGCATCCTCTCAGGTGGATTGAGATCAGGCCTGTGAGTGTCTGGGATTCATTTTGATGGTAAACTTATATGTTTGGGCTTGTGTTTGTGCATATTTGACCTTCCCCCAAACATGAGTTGTTTAGAAGATTGATAAAAATAATGCCTCATTCACTAATAATTGTGTGGATGAAGACTCGTTCAGGCCAAGGACAAGATTAAAAAAAGTTCATCAAGACAAAACTTGATGTTGGCTCGAGAAAGACTGACCAGATAGATCCACCAGTCCTTCTACCCCCGTTGAAGCAAAGTGATCTCATTAGTATCTGTAAGTATGCACATATTAAATGTGGTTTAAGCACACACATTTTAGTACATTTGGATAAACACTGAAGCATATAATCTATTTCATATACCGTATTTTCCGGACTATAAGTCGCACTTTTTTCATATTTTGGCTGGTCCTGCAACTTATAGTCAGGTGTGACTTATTTATCAGAATTAATTTGACATTAACCAAGAGAAATGAACTAAAACAAATGACCCAATAGAAAACATTACCGTCTCCAGCCGCCAGAGGGCGCTCTAATGCTGCTCATTGCTCCTGTACTCTACTCTGAAGACATAGAGCGCCCTCTCGCGGCTGGAGACGGTAATGTTTTCTATTGGTTCTGAATAAATGCGACTTATATATGTTTTTTCCCTCCTCATGACATATTTTTGGACTGATGCGACTTATACTCAGGTGTGACTTATAGTCCGAAAAATATGGTAAACATTTATTTACAATAGTATCCTATTTTAAGTAGCATAGACAATAGTACAATATATATAATGATAGATGTAGAACAATGGATATCAGACAGATAGATTGGCTAATTGGCAATTGGCTAATATTTTAGACGGTCGCTCGTCTGCTTGCTTATAATAAAAGGGTTAGTTCACCCAATAATCAAAATTATGTCATTAATAACTCACCCTCATGTCGTTCCAAACCCGTAAGACCTCCGTTTATCTTCAGAACACAGTTTAAGATATTTTAGATTTAGTCTGAGAGCTCTCAGTCCCTCCATTGAAACTGTGTGTACGGTCTACTGTCCATGTCCAGAAAGGTAAGAAAAACATCATCAAAGTAGTCCATGTGACATCAGAGGGTCAGTTAGAATTTGTTGAAGCATCGAAAATACATTTTGGTCCAAAAATAGCAAAAACTACGACTTTATTCATCATTATCTTCTCTTCTGTGTCTGTTGTGAGAGAGAGTTCAAAACAAAGCAGTTTGTAATATCCGGTTCGTGAACGAATCATTAGATGTAACCGGATCCTTTTGAACCAGTTCACCAAATCGAACTGAATCGTTTTAAACGGTTTGCGTCTCCAATACGCATTAATCCACAAATGACTTAAGCTGTTCACTATTTTAATGTTGCTGACACTCCCTCTGAGTTAAAACAAACCAATATCATAATTCATAATTCATGCACTCAAACAGTTCACTGACTGAACTGCTGTGAAGATGAACACCGAGCCGAGCCAGATAACGAACAATAGACTGACTTCTTCATGAGTCAAGAACCGGTTGCATTGGTTTTCGGATCACCAGTAGTTCTTTCTGACAGTTCGATTCAATAAACCGGTTGAAGAAAACAGTTCACCGGTTCTTTTGCGCTCGACGTAATGCCGTCATTGGCGATGATTTCCCTTGATTCAAGCCTTCGGTTTACCCGCGCTCACAACACTAGCACAGATTCAGTTCAGAATCAATCACCAAAAGAATCAGTTCGGTTCAGATGCTCTGTGTGTCAGGCTTCACGCTGAATCACACATGCGCAGTATCATCAGCTCCTCGGTTCTCGAACCGGACGCGTCTGACAGAAGCGGTTCTTGACTCGTGAACGGAAGAACAGGGTCTTCGGGGGGGATATTGAGGTTTTCAGTAGTGCCGTGTTTGTCGCTTGGACACAGTCCTTAGTGACTGACAGTCTTGTTTTTTAAATCGTAGCCTAAACAAATGATATTAACCCCTATAATAATGGATGCTCACATTTTGTCCATCCTCTGTAATGTATATAGTATAAAGATTCATATCTATATTAATTCAGAAAATCACTCATAGTGCATGATTCTTTTATTTTTTTTGGTATTTTGGTATACCTTTGGTATACCTTTTTAGTATTAGTATAAAAGGTATTAATTTGTGAACACTGTGCACACAAATGCTCTTCTCAGAGGTTGTCTTTTTCTCATCTGACAACAGAATCTTTCCCCTCAG
Organism: Carassius gibelio; assembly: GCF_023724105.1. Taxonomy (NCBI): domain Eukaryota; kingdom Metazoa; phylum Chordata; class Actinopteri; order Cypriniformes; family Cyprinidae; genus Carassius; species Carassius gibelio. Next base: position 8,852,724 of record NC_068382.1, read on the forward strand.
CAGTGAGTCACTTTTTAATGCTTTTTCATGTAGACTTTAAAGGGACAGCTCACTCAAAACTTCACCCTCGTGTCACTCCTACCATTGAACAAAAGATGTTTAGAAATTTTAATGTTGCATTTCTCAGAACTACATAGTTTTCATTTTACATTTAAGATGCAAAATTTTAAACAAAGCTTGATCTGCATTCTTTTTGAAGCTTGTCAGCCTCTGTATTTAAATTACTGGGATCCAATACGCATGCATTTTAGAATAATCCTTTTGTGCACTAGGGTGCTGAGTTCCTTTTGCTCTCGTAATTGACTGTAAGCAGCTGTTGTGAGGCTGAAGGTGGAATAATCCTTTGTATTTCCTGAATTAGGTGGATGTGTATATACAGGCTTAGTCTGAGGGGGGCAGTACAGTCAAATCTAGCAGAAAGAGTCTTTCCTCTTCTCCTCCAGCCTATTGGTGCTCTCCCATCAAACTTTGTCAGTCGGGCTTTTGCAAGTCTTTCTACAATTTAAAAGATGTAAAACCTTAAAATACATCTCCAGAAGCAGAACAAGCGAGCGTGAAATTGTGTCCCACCCCAGATTTCCTCCGGGTGTTTAAAGACATTACTTAAACTGTCACAGTGATATGAGTGGTTTACACCCAACCCTTAGTCAAGGTTAAAGGTTGTATGATATTTCTGCACCGCCAGGGTCACAAAACTAAATTGCAGTCCTTTTTTTTTTTGAGTGATGTCTTTGGTTCAGCTAATGGCCTGGGTTGTGCATATGAATACTGTGAATATTCTGCAAAATAATCCTATTCAAAAAGTAGTCCGAATACGTTACCTGAAACGTGTACTTACAACAGTTTTCTTCGAGTGATTTCTACATTTCTTCAGCATCCCTGCGCTGGCTGTGATGGGTTTCATCTGTAGAGCTGGGTCATTGACTGACAGTGCGTCAAGTGAGCTGTTGAGTTTTCAGTAGCTGAACCAGCTTTTTCCTGTTTTTCTCTCTTGTTTTGTCTTGATCTCTCTCTCCTTCTGTCTATTTTCGTCCTCGCTGATGTTCCTGAGATATTGCCAAGCTGGACTAGGTACCGGCATCTTCAGTTCTGCCCTTTCGCCCGCATCTCAATATTACATAACATGCTGGGCTCTGAAGGAAAGATGAAGGAAGGCGCTCGGAGACGCTACGCAGCAGCACTAAACTCACTGATTCATCAAGTGTCAAGATGCTGTTCGTCAGGCTCCTGACAGACGGACTAAAGCAAAACACACACGGATCGGTTACAGTCAAATCCGCTGGAACTCGAGATGGGAGAATGAGTTTAAGGAACTGTGATCACTTTGAATGGCATTTTAAAATGGTAAATATTTAGACCGATGCTTTCTCATAATTCCACAATGTTTCATTCTAATCATGATTAGAATATTAACAAAAAAAATTAACCATAAAGAAAAATAAAACTTAACTTCTTATGTATTAAAGGGGTCATATGGTCCAATTTCAATTTTCCCTTACTCTTTGGAGTGTTACAAGCTCTTGGTGCATGAAGAAGATCTGTAAAGTTGCAAAGTCTCAAATCTTAAGAGATATTCTGTATCAAAGTGGAGACTCAGCCACGCCCCCTAAAATGCCTTGTTTAAACACGCCCCCACATCTCCTTGTCACTATGTGGAAATATTTGCATAATGCCTCCCAAATGTTCATGCAAAGAAAGAAGGCATAGTTTCAGTAACACAGCTAGTGTTGAAGCAGTCATGCCAGAGAGATGCTGACGAGTGCTTGCGGTGATCGACCAATCACAATGCACTGGGTCCGTTGGCCAATCAGAAAGATTTGAGCATTAAAGGTCCCGTTTTTTAGTGCTTTTTGAAGCTTTGATTGTGTTTAAAGTGTGCAATATAACGTGTTCATGTTTCGCTTGTAAAATACACAGTATTTTTCACACAATTCACCTATCTGTATACCGCTGTTTTCACTGTCATAAGAACAGGCTGAAGACTTCCTTGTTCTATGAAGTCCCTCCTTCAGAAACACGTAACGAGTTCTGATTGGGCCAGCGGTTCCTGTGTAGTGATTCGACAGCAGCTGAGAGCACGCTGCCCTCCTGGAAACGCGATTGGACTAATTTTGAGAAGCAAGTTTGCAGGAGCATGTGCTGGAGATGTACTTATAATCACATTAGCATTTTACTGACATGAAAATCGCATTCGATTTTTTTGCACAGCCCTAACATTTAGTTAACAAAGCTAAACAGCGTTGCCCTTTGTGTAATAAGTAACAGAAACTGTTAAACGCACCAACTTAAATAATAAAATACACTTACCGGTTGTGGTCCATAAACAACGCCTTCTCCAGACAAAGAGGGAACTGCTCCATCTTTCAAGAATAATCTTTGTGCGAATCCGGCATTAAACTGATTGAGAAAGTTGTCCTAAGCTAGCTGTCCTCAGCAAAATGTGCTGCACATAGTTTTACATGTGGATTATAATTTTCTGGAACCATGTTAAACATCAATTGTAAGCATTAATCTCCAAGTACAGCGTCCCTGGGAAGCCCAAACAAAGATGACTGGACTCAGAGATGAAAATAACAGCATTTCAGTGTATTCCTGTGGGCGGAGGTTAGTCAAAAAACTGTTTTAGTGACGTATTTACTGCAGGAAGTAGAGGGTTGTAGTCCAAACATGTCGTTTTTTGTAGGCGAATTCTGTTAAATAAAATATCTCGCTTGGCATTGAATTTTGAGCTTTAGAATTTTACAGATATTATTTATACTCTAACAACAACATTACACACTAACTAAAGTTTAAAACATGGGATCACGAACAATGGACCTTTAAAGCATGTCAACATGTTCTATTACACCAAATACACAAAATGATGATCTTATAAAAACCATCACATGACCCCTTTAAAGTTCAACACATTACTTGGCTAAAACATAACTTAAATCTGTGGCTTGTTGTTTAATTTTAATTGTAATTTTGTCGGCATTAACTAAATGCGATGCTACTTTTCTAAACAATCAGACTTCATTTTTTCAATTGGTGAACAATAAAAGTGGGCTAAAAAAACCTATAGACTTACCTTAGAGATACCTGTGAGAAATAAAGATGGCCAGCTTGTGTATAAAGCGCAATCATCATAACCGTAATGCACTTCTATTGAGCGCTCAGCGGGATGCACTTTACATAACGCTCACCTCATTTGACTTAAGATTATTTAAATTGAGGACAACAATTTATAGATGTTGAAGAGGCTAGAAAAGACACTACGCGCTGGTTTCTCGCGCTCTCTCTTGTGTGAGACAGAGGTGAGGTCTGTCATCTGGGGGTGTCTTTAATGAGAGAACTTACATAAGTAACACTCGGCCTGCTGGAATAATCTTTCATCTCAAACCATCTGGGAAATGTATGAGTGAAGATGCAGAAATGAAGCTTCAGAATGTGGAGTGGGGGAAAGCAATGAATTTGATAAGCGAGCTGAATGTTTTGTCGACATGCACTTGAAACGATGTCGCCGGGCTGTAGTGCAGCTCCAGATTGTTGTCCTTGTTGTCTTGAGATTAGTGCTGTGTTATTATGCTGATTTCCCCATGTTTCTCTTGCAGAAGTGATGTAGCGGCTCATCTGTGTTATTCTCTTGACTTCCTGATGTCTAAAGCCACTGATGCTTTGTATTGATCTGTCTGATAACACACATCCTCAACAGCAGGTCGTGGGTCAATCGAGGTTTTTGGTTGAACATTTTGTACAGTAGCAGCTGCTTTTGCCTCTATTGTGACAGAATAAGGACACAGTTTGATGTTCGATTGAATCGTCGAACCTGAAATCAGCAAGGAAGTGTTGCAGGAGATGCAATCGGCAGTGTTTGTTGGGGCATCTTCGCATATAACAGTTGTCTTTTGTCTTTCCCTTCTACTTCAGATTGGGAATTTCTAATTGTCTGCTTTTCAGTTCATTGAATTTTTCATTTAAATTGGCCACACTCCATGGGATGGTGAATTAAAATGACAAAGAAAATTTTATTAATTGCAATTAAAAATAAACTCAACAGAACCACATGAAAGTTTTGTGGCAAAACATAAATAATTGCATTATTCAATTTGACTAGTTGTTTATTTTTTTTTCTCCATAAAATATGTATTTTTCATCTGATCGTTCAAAACTATTATCAGCCATTGAAATGTAATAAAAAAATAAATATTGGAATTCTGGAAAGAAGAATTTAATAAATTGCTAATAAAAAACTCAATGTTTGCTGAACATTTACTCACCCTCATGCCATCTAAGATGTAAATGAGTTTGTTTCTTCATCAGATTTGGAGAAATGTAGCATTCCTCACTTGCTCACCAATGTATGCTCTTTGTGAATGGGTGCCGTCAGAATGAGAGTCCAAACAGCTGATAAAAACATCACAATAATCCACACTAACCAACACCACTCCAGTCCATCAGTTAATGTCTTGTGAAGCCAAAAGCTGTGTGTTTGTAAGAAACACACAGATGGTTTTCATTTGTAAGCTTCTGTGCATACGTACTTTGAGAAAGCAATATTATGGATACAGGACTTGTATTTTAACCAAAAGCAAAGTTTGCACTAATCTTAATTAACGATTTGTTTCTTTCAAACACACAGCTTTTCACTTCACAAGATGTTAACTGATGGACTGGAGTGGTGAGGATTACTTGTGGATTATTGTGATGTTTGGACTCTCATTCTGATGGCACCCATTCACTGCAGAGGATCCATTGCTGAATTTATGTACCTGATGTAACGCTAAATTTCTCCAAATCTCTTGCAATGAAAAAATAAACTCCTCTTGGATGGCATGAGGGTGAGTAAATTTTCAGCATTTTTTTCATATTTGGGTGAACTATTCCTTTAATGATTAATCTAATTTTTTGTAGGTAAATATTTAAGTGTGCCGACATCCTCAATAATATCAAATACTGAACTCGTCTGGACTTATGCAGTGGATTAGCATGCAGACCAATTAAACCTCTGCATCTTGATTTTAATGTTGTTGCATCGATTACTCGTCCTTATTATAGTGAAGCTCCTGTCTGGGGTCACAGCTTCATTTGCTCTTTTAAAATACCTGTCAGGAGTACAGCCTTTCATGTCTGTCTCTCTGTCTGCTTCCTTCTCCCTCTCTTTCTCTTGCTCTTCTCTCATCTCTCTCCTCCCTCATAACTGTCTGTCTCTCGCTTTCTATGGCAGACACAGAGCTCTGGCAGAATACTAATAGAGTCGCTGAAGTAAATCCATACTTCCACCAACAATCGTGTTTTCTTTCTGTAGTTCTCAACTGAAAATGCATCAAGACTCTTTCTCTGATTGCTTGGGAAAATTTGTTAGCATTAGTGATGAATCATTATTCAAATGTAGCATTAGAACCGTGAATCTTTTTGCATATCAATAAAACAGGTTATTATTTGAGTGTGAATGTGATTAATGAGAGCGCAGCCGTTCCTGGGCAGGAAACGATGGCCTCTGGTTATCTGGTTCCTCTGATAAAACGCTGTGTGAGAATATCCACTCAATCTTACCTCTGGATTGTTTGATTCAGTGGAGTTAGTGGTAGCACATTAAGAACCTTTGAAACTCTCTAACCTTTCCAAACATTCATTACTGTTCACAGTGGCAGCCGGCCGATCCTGGCCTCTCTCACTCCTGCTGTGCTTTCAATATTAATTAAACTCAATATGGCACTGTCACTGATCCAACCAATGCATCGCACCAGAATACTGTAGACCCTGCTGCACAAACGGATATATTACTCTGACTTGTTCTTAATCGTAGGCAAAATTAAATGACTAATCTTGAATTTTGCTTACACCATGTCTCAACCAAAAAAATTCCAATTGACGAAAGTTGTTTTTGAGGTTTTGTCCTTTTACCAGCCTTGGCACGTGATAAGCAGATGGGTGTTTTGTTTGTGTTCTAGTTAGTGCAAAACTTGCACTGTGTAGCCCCGCCCACTGTGAAACATCATTGGTCCAAAATCAACTATCTATCTATCCATCCATCCATCCATCCATCCAATATCTATCGTTATATATATTGTTCTATTGTCTATGCTACTTAAAATAAGACACTATTGTAAATAAATGATTATATGAAATGGAGTATATGCTTCAGTGTTTATCCAAATGTACTAAAATGTGTGTGCTAAAACCACATTTAATGTGTGCATACTTACAGATACTAATGAGATCACTTTGCTTCAACGGGGGTAAAAGGACTGGTGGATCGTTTGGTTTTTGCAGCTTGCTTTACCTGCCCGAACTCTTGTTCTTCATGACAGGTGTCTCCAGTCTCTCTAGCTAAAGGGACTGAGGGATTTAGTTTGGTTCCCTATTCCAAATCAACTGTGACACTTAAGTTGTTGCGGGTGTTTCAGAGGGAACGGCTCTGCTTCATGAACAGGAAAAGACCCAAATGAGATCTGACAAAGTGAGAAAGGAAAGAGAACTAATGTGTGTTTGCTTGTTTAGTTAAACATAAGACATGACAGATGACTAAAGGGGTGACCCTAGTGCTTAACGGGATCATGCTGTGCTTCATTTTTCCCTTGAAATCAACTTATATGTTTCCTTTAGACTCACACAGCCAGTCCTTTGACTATCTGCATAATATCTGGTTCACATAGAAGCTAATTTAATAATATGTTCATGTATATATTTTTTTTAATCTAATGAGTTGTTAACTGTTGTGGCCAAATCATACAGACACTGAGTTCGAATCATTCAAATCGGTGAACAAATCCTTAATTCTGGGAATTGATCAAGTGCTTTATTAAAAAGATTTGAGTCGAAAGAATGGCTTATCAGAATCTTTGATATTACTTAAGAGCAAGAGTAGTGCTGTTTTCGTATATCCTCTTTAATGTATGTACGGTGAGGTTCATGTCTGTCCGGAGTCTGTGTAGGAGTTTCTGTTTCTGCTTACCTGAGAAAAGCTTTGGTTTGGCTAAACGAATCCAGGCTTTCTGTCTGCTTCCCACTCACACAGCCCCAGACCTCTGGCAGCTTATGAAGGTGGAAGATTTGTTCTACTCTGTCTCATTTATTAGAACACTATTTTAAGTGCCCAGATGAGTCAAATTTCTTTCCTTTTGTACCTCGGAGGCTAAACTAAATAAATTTGACAGGCTTTTGTTATCACACCTCTGAAAACTGTGATGTGGTGTCTAATTTACTTAGTGGTAAACTGTTTGGAGTCTTATCAGCTAAATGGAATTATATTATTACATTTCTATGCTCCCAGACTTGCTAGTCTTTTAAAAGGGTAATTTATCCAAAATTGAAATGTCTGTCATCTCACCATTCATGAACTTTCAAACTTGTCTCTCATGGTGTTCCCCAGGGTTCTGTTCTTGGTCCTTTATTCTTTATCATATATATGCTCCTTTAGGTAACATTATCCATCATCACGGCTTCATCTTCCACTGGTATGCAGATGATCCCCAGCTCTATATCAGTTCTCATCACAACTCTCCCTTTCCCACCAACTCCATTTCAGCTTGTATTACTGATATAAATGCTTGGATGATCATTAACTTTCTCAAACTCAACACGGATAAAACAGATCTACTACTTATCGGTTCACCAAAAGATGTTGCTCCTTTCTGTTCTGACAATGTTAAAATTGCTAGGCTCTTGGTTCGACCATCCACCACCGTTAAAAACCTGGGTATGATCTTTGTCTCCTCTCTTTCCTTCCTACTTCACATTTCTTCTCTCACTAAATCTGCCTTCTTTCACCTCCGTAATATCGCTGGTTATGTCCCTTCTTAAATATCAATGATGCTGACACAATGGTTCATGCCTTCATTACTTCTCGACTTTTCTATGGTCTACCTAACACAACATTAAATAAGCTCAAATATATCCAGAACTCTGCATCTAGAGTTCTCACTTTTTCAAAGAAATCTTCTCACATTAGACATTAAATCGCATTCAATACAAGATTCTTCTATATCACCTTCAAAGCACTTCCTGGTCTCCCCCATATATTTTTGATCTCATTCACACTTACTCCTCAGTTCCCACACTACGATTTTCAGATACTGGTCTACTGTTAATTCCACAGGTTAGCATTGTTTGGTGGAAGATCTTATTCCATCCAGCCATCCATCAATTATTCTATTTATCCATCCATCCATTTATCATTCTAACATCCAACTACACATTTCCGTCCATCCATCTATTGTTTTATTCATCGTTCTATATATCATCTTTCCAAACATCCATCAAAACCCTGTTTAAACTGCACACGTTTAAACTACACAACACCTCATATAACCTTCAGCATTTAAATCTTTCTTGAAACGTTGAAGTTTCTAACTACACAAGAGTGATGCAATCTTCTAAATAACTTTTAAAAGGGTTTAATCTTTCTGGCAAGGCTTTGTCAATCTGAAAACTTGACAAACATTCTTTTTGTAGTTATGAAACTGAAGTAATAGTGACTTTATGGCTACATAGCTCTGCTGTGATTTTACCAGAACATGGTGTTCATTTAGCTCAACTGGCTGCGGGTTCAGTTTCCACACACTGGTGAAATGCATACCTTGGATTCACTGTAAGTTGTTTTGGATTGAAGTATCTGCCAAATGTATAAAACATTACTTATCTGATTAATCAATGTCTTTTTATACTATAGTTCAGTTAGAAATGAGCAACAGCATTTATGGAACCCTAGAGCATAAAGAGCTTGTGTTTTGGTAATAAATTCACCACTTGCCTTCTCCAAATGTGTTTTTAAGAGCGACACAAGGGTCCTAATTGGGCTTGCGTTTAATATGCTTTATTTATGATGCATTACATGGCTGTGGCATCTAAAAGCTGTTAATTGTACAAAGCGTCCTAAGCTCTGCTGCAGTGCTTCAGCTGCTCTCCAGATCCACAGAGATCATCATTTGTGTCTCATTAATTGTGTCTTTTGACTTTTTGTAACATCTAATGCAATTAACTGATTACATTATGAGTCTTTATGAACTGAAATGCATTCATAGAATTCACTAATGACTAATTTTCTTTGAAAATGAACCTGTTTAATTGTGTATCCGGTGTGTTTGGGTATTTGTCTATAAATCTATTCAACCTTCAATAAACTATTTTTGTTCATTTGGTAGCCTATTTGTCTACAAAAACATAAAAAAAAAAAAAAAAAAACTCTTTACAAAGTGCTGGTGTGAACAGTATTTTAAGTGCAGACTATTGCATTTATTTTGTAAAGAGCTTGCCTTTTTATAAAAAAAAATTTCTTCCAGTGTAACATAAAGCAAACTAATGGCAGAGACCGTCTAGCTGAAGCAACTGGAGATGAAGTGCCTCGCTCAAGGGCATGATGGTGGTGTATTTATTTCATTTTCTGTCCTCTTCTGAGGCTTCCTCTGTGCTTTTCATACTTTTTTGGATCTTGATAGTATATTTCACTTGTCAGTCTATGAGACGGTCACTAGCCTCCCGGTTTGCATCCAAAATATCTTGAATTGTGTTCAGAAGACAAACAAAGCTTTTACAGGTTTGGAAGTGATTAATGATAACATTTTCATTTTGGGGTGGAGTATCCCTTTAAGCAGGTAGAAAAGTGGTCCTTCACCGGGCACCCTTTTGAGTTTTCTTATCAATGGATTTTCCCGTTGAGTTTATGAGACCGAGCCATATCATCATGCTATCGGCTCCCTCAGCTTTGCAAATGGAGAGTGAACCTGCAGAATCTCTGAAAAGTTTGCAAAGAACCAAACTCAGAGGAGGTATCTGCTAAATTAACATTAGCAGTGATGAATGTGTGTTCATTATCAAACAAAACATTTATTTTAAACAACTTTTATATTGAACATAATTTCAGCGTTTGGTTTTTGAGTGAGACATGGCTTATACCTGATGATTTTCAAAGCTGCCTTTTCTATCAAAGGTTTTAGAGAGTGTGGCTTAGAATCTATTACACACTTTTTTTTTTTTATTCAAAAAGGCTAGTTTTAGGGCTTACCACAATACTGAGTCGGCTTTTATCAGGGTTTTAAATGATTTATTGGCTACAGTTGACTCAGGGTCCTCAGCAGTTCTTGTTTTATTGGACCTTAGCGCTGCATTCGATATCATTGACCAAGACATTTTACTCTCTCCCCTTGAAAGGGTGGTGGCAGTCCATGGAATAGCACTTGCATGGTTTAAGTTCTTTCTTTTAAACAGATTTTTTTTATTTTTTTGTAAATGTCAATTAAGATTATTCACAACCTGCCACTTTGCCTAGTGGGGTTCCACAGGGGTCCATTCTCAGCCCGATTTTGTTTTCTTTGTATACGAGTAAATTTTTGCATGATGAAATCCCTTTTCACTTCTATACAGATGATATGCAAGTGTATCTTCCTCTGCAAAAGAACAATAAGAAGCAACACACTATATTTTTTTTATTTTAGTCTGTGTGTATTGTGTATGTTTGGGCATAAAAAAGATCTACAGAGTTATTTATCTCAAAGTCCACTCCAAAGGGAGATAAGAACTACAACAAATGGCTTGTTTGGACTACAGCAGTTGTTTTATGGGTTTTGTGATGTCACAAAGCGGCACATTAGAATATCATGAAATAATTCCCGCCTACAGATATTCGAAGGGTTGGGGGATGGGGAGGGGTGAGGTCGTTATTAGAACGCTTGATTGAGTTCATAAGACAAGACGACAACGAAGAAGTGCTTCATGTTTTGTAATACATAAAGTAATTCATAAATAACTCTTAAAATTGACAGCAATGCATATTTTAAGTAAATTTTGAATTCCTAATTTTTTAAAATAAAAAATACATATTACGGTTGCACTTATTAGTAAATGCAGTTATTTTTCAGCCGAGGGGGGGGGGGGGCGTAGTGGCAATCCGTATTCAGAAAGGCACCGAAAGCAAATAACGTTTGCTAACATTTGCCTGTTACTGTACATACAATTTCAGTTACCACATAAACAGAGTATGTAGGAGAGAAGACTGAGGACGATGGGAGATTATTTGTAGATTCTGAGCATGAAATCTGTGCGATCCTCTTGTTCAATATTCTCAGGCTCTGAAACCAGCTCAAACTGACATGGTAATATTGACACCATTCTCAAAGGGGTCAAATGATGCCTTTTTAAAGATCATTATTTTGTGTATTTGGTGTAACAGAATATGTTGACATGCTTCAATGTTAAAAAAAACACATTGTTTTTCAAATACTGCAAATTATTGTTGGTCCTCTATGCCCCGCCTATCTCAAATGTGTTGTCCCTCCTTCCGACAAGAGCAGTCTGCTCTGATTGGACAAATGACCCAGTGCATTGTGATTGGCCGATAACCGCAAGCACTGGACAGAAATGTAACAGCCCTTTTACAAGCTCCATCTTTAAAAATAAATATAAAGACAGTTAATAATGTTTTTTTTTTTTTGAAATACCAATAGCATTTGTATTAAAACTATATTCACTGATTGTAAAAAAAAATAAAAAAATTAAAAAATTAGAATCAACAAAGAATTTAATCAAATCAAGAGCTTGTGAACCGAAATTGAATTGAATCGGTACATCTAAATCGATTCCCAGCCCTACAAAAGTGGAAAACTTTCTTGAGAAGATAAGTTAATTTTATTTATTTATTTATTTATTTATTTATTTATGTGAAGTAAAAACAAAACAAAAAAAAACACTTTTAAACAGTTGAAACTATTTGCCAAGGCAAAATTTCATTATTATTATTTTTTAATAATACTGAAATTAATGAAAACCATATAGTTAATTTAAAACAGACCCCATTCAAACATCTTTTACAGATAATTTCAGCTATTTTGGGTTTTGTAAATGTTATGTTTTTAAGAAATGGTGTGTTGTGTTATTTATTAGTTTGCAACTCTCCATTGAGAGTTTATTAAGTATTGATATTTGTGTTTGGCCTTATTTGCATACTCAATTGAGATTGTTCTTGCATATATTTAACATCTATAGTTGTATGTACACTGCGTGGTGACAGCATTAACTCTTTGTTCAAGAACGCTCAACATTCAGTGTTCATTCAGAGCTCTTTTAGCTCTTGTGGATGTTTCCTCCATGACTGACTATAAGGAGAAGCAGCACTGACCTATAGTAACCTAAAACAGCAGTCATGCTAATTACAGTATCTACTACAGCTAACATCATTAGATTTTTGAGTGAAAATTGTACATGTGTCCACTTTTGGGACCTCTATTGTTTGCAGTGGTGTAGTTACAGCAACTACCAGCAGGGGCAAACCATGCTAACCAGTCAAACCCTGACTGATTGTTTTCATTAGTTGTCTCAGACAGAGAGAGCGAGAGAATTAGACTGTGCTGAAGAGAACAGGAAGAGGCAGTCGCTTAGATTATATGCTAATATTCTCTGTCTATATTCACCCACCCCAACAGAAATCACTCTCGACGAATCCCTGCTAATGGTACTGGGTAATATCAAAGCTCGACTTTCTTTCTACTGTACTCGTATGCTATCACAAGCATTACACCTCCAATTCATCTGGTCTAAATACGCTCTGGATATTTCAGGAGGGATTTTATTGTTTTCTACACACTCTTTTGCCTGTTTCTGAATTTGATTACATGGGGGAAAGCAATAAGCCAGCTTAGTGCATGACACATAATGGCTTTTGGTAAGTCGCATCCTCTCTAAAGCCTTTGTCATGCCTCTGGTTGTGTGTGGATGCATGAAGTTAAGCGGTGTCTTTTTTTCAATGCATTTTTAGTGCAATTTGTCAACGATTTTAATTGTGCCTTTGTTAGAATAAAATCATCCAATGACTTTTAACCCTATAAAGTCAAAATTCTAAAGCCTTAGCAACTGAAAAACCTCTTTTACACAATCAACTACAAGCCTTCTGTCATTTGATTGATAGTTTATACTGTAATATTTTAGCGGGTAAAAGACCTTAAAAGCCTCATATATTAAATAGGATTCCCAAGAAAACATATGTCAGGATTAATACTGTATCAGGATAATATGTCACATCCATGACTTACAAAGTATTGAAAATTTGATTTCAAAATCAGTTCCTAATGTTTGCATTGCTAAACGCATCCTATGTCTCCTCCTCTACAGGTGTTCGATTAGCCTCCTCTGCCTGCTGCCACCATGTTTAAAAACAGCTTGAAGATGCTGCTGACAGGGGGCAGAAGCAACAGGAAGAGCCGAAACAGCAGCGGTCAGTCTCAACTTTTATGTTTATCCACTAAGTCAGGGGGCAGGGAGGGGGTGGGCTTTGTGCTTTGCTCTCCAGTCATATATGGTTCTTCGGGGGGTGCCTATGGGTCAAGTAGTGTTCGATTCACTTGTGTTCATGTATATTGATTTGCTATTTCATGAAACTATCATAGTTAATGAATCCTAAGTGTCACCTACAGTCTGTTATGTGAAGTGTACGCTGGCAAAATGGTGAAATGAAAGTACTTTACTATGTTACTATTATTAATAATTATGCAGCATTATGAAAGTCTCTTATGCTCATCAAGCCTGCATTTATTTGATCAAAAATACTGAAAAAAAAACGTTAATAATGTAAAATATTATTACAATTTAAAATAATGTTTTTGTTTGTTTTTTAAATATTCTTTAAAATGTCGTATATTTATGTGAATGTTCAGTATTATTACATTATTACGGCATTATTAATATTCAAATTATTAACACATTTGATGCTCTTGCATCTGATGCAAGATGGTGATGGTCATCTGATGGTGATGATCCACTTCAAGTCGAACAAGTCTAATGATTCAATGAACCGTTCATTAAGAACCCTTTACTTCATGAATCAGCCATTTGAACGAATCAAACGAATTAATAAATGACTCGATGACTTAATCATTAAGACATTTACCACCACCTACTGGCAGTTTTAGTTTATTATTTAGAGTATAGTTTCATAAATAATTTAATATTTTCATAGTAATAATAATAAAATTGAGAAAATAATTTATTATAGTTCACCCAACCAAAAATGACAATTCTTTCATCATTTACTCACATGGTCCAAAAGAGTAGGCTATATGTAATACATTTTATCAAACAAAATATTTCTTGCTGAACCTACTTTGTGTAATCTCTGTTTGATGCTTTGCACAACAATGACGTTAAATGATCTTTTGGGAGTAATTTCTCCAAATGTGATGTGCGATTAATTTGATTAATTAATCACCACATCATGTAATTATTTAGATTAAATTTAAATTTAAATTTATTACTTACCAGCCCTAATATATATATGCTGATGCTCTAATGAATATTACATGCAACACTTAAAATAATCATTAACACTTTACAATAAGGTCCCATTAGTTAATGTATGAACTAACATGAACAATACATTACTGTATTTATTAATCTTTCTTAATGTTAGTTCATGAAAATTGTCGTTCATTGATAGTTCATGTTAATTCACAGTGCATTAACTAATATTAACAAGCACAACTTTTGATTTTAACAATGCATTAGTAAATGTTGAAATTAGTAGAAGATTAATAAATGCTGTAGAAGTATTTTTCATGCTTAGTTCATGTTAACTAATGAACCTTATTGGAAAGTGATACCAAAGAATCACAAGCTCCAGTCAGATTTGGCTGACAGCAATGTGGGCGCACATTTATTTTTATTTTTAATTAAAACAAAACCCTGTTCAAAGTGGTGAAAGAAATGGTTAACTGGATTTGCCAGGGTGGCTTCAGATCTTTGAAGGAAAATTACCTTATTTAGAGAGTACCATTTGACATTTTACAGCCTCCTTGAACTCAGAAGTTGTGTGTTTCAGTGGCAACACTATTTGAAATGAATCCATGTAATTATGCGTTTAATTGATGATTTTCTTTCTTCTGCTGAACACAAAGGAATATTTTTTTGAAGTTGACACTGACAGTTGACTGTAGCCAGTGACTTCCATAGTATAGTCATTTGTCAGGGTTTTGCACTGCCACCTTGTTTTATGTTTTTTTCTTGTGTCTAGTGTCAGCACATGGCCTTGTTATTTTCTCTGCCATGTGCTCATTTAACCCCTCCTCCTTGTTTCCTCTTTACCACACCCTCTTGTTACCCTAGTTGATCTAATTGTGCTCACCTGTCCCTCATGTATTTTCCTCCCTATTTATAGTGCACCTTACCCTTTTGTGTTTGCTGGTCCGTTGTCATTCTCACCCCCTCTGTCTATGTCTATGTCTATGTCTATGTCTATGTCTATGTCTATGTCTATGTCTATGTCTATGTCTATGTCTATGTCTATGTCTATGTCTATGTCTATGTCTATGTCTGTGTCTCCCTGTCTGGTTGGTCTTGTGCCCTTGTTTTGTCTAGTCCTTGTGATTCTATGTTCTTGTCTTGCTAAACTTGTTATCTCACTGCATTTGGGTCCTCCTTCCCAGATCCCTGACAGTCATTGGCTACCATCAACTGTTTGGTTCCCAGCATTCTTCAGAATATTTTATTTTGTGTTCAACAGAAGAAGAAAAAAACAGGTTTGGAACAAAATTTAGAATTACAATTTTTGACTGAAATGTCACTTTTATAGATGTCATCATGTCTTTGATCTTTTAACTCCCCTTAAACCATATGTAAAAGCAAACGAACTGAGGTTCATTAGACTGTTTCTTTCCGTCTTAATGGAAAGTTCATGGGCAAAATAAGCAGCAAAGTGAGCCAGACTTTATACTGATACTAAAATGTCTGTTTACTTGAGACCGAGACATGAATCAGGTGAAAAGAAACCGAAAGACCAGAACAATCCTTTTCTGGTGTCATATTTACTGTGCTGCGTCTCACAGCTCCCTGTGCAATTAGCTGAAAAGCTCAATGGCTTCATCACGCGGCTTCCCAAATACGTTCCTCCCACTGGAGTTGGTTTAGTCAGAAGTGACTTCATTAACCAGTGGTTCCAGAGATCAAACACTCGTTTCAAATGTTACATCGATGTCTGAAGCCTTTTGCCCCTGGACTGGAGTAATGGGGAAAGCGTGTGCAATGCAGGGCCCTATGGGTTTCACAGGAATCTAGTCATAAATGTTGGGTTTAATGTATAAATCAGAAAGAATGTTGTGGAATTTGACACATTTTGGATGAATGAATCAATAATGGTGCTGTGCACTTAATCAAAAGTCTGTGAACAAACCTAAAGCCTGCTGATGGACTTTTTTCTCATTTTTGCGGACTAAAATGACTGATTTTGCTGTGGCTTTTCTCAAAATTTTCTAGTGATATTTGTGGCATTTCTTATTGTTTTGTAGTGAAATTATACTACAGACAGCATTCTTCTATTTGTAGGTTTCCAGAATAACATTTGAGGTCACCAGTGCCATTAAACTGTGAGAAGTAAGAGTAAAGCACTCACCCTAATCAAACATGAACATCTCAGAGATGTCTATATGATGTCTGCATTTACATAGGCAAGGTGTATTTTTAGAGTGTTTGCTCATCTTTAATATGTTTCTAAGACGTTTCCGGTCATAAATGTCAAATAGACATTTATTAGAATGCATGTAAAACTGTTTCGGAGTCGTTTATCAGTGTAAATGGAAGATGTTTCCCAGATCTTTAGTAGACGTCTTACAGATGTAATTGTGCTGTCTGGGTAGTAAAGATGCAGATATGGGACGGGTCTAAGACCAAAATCTGTGTAAAGTCTGTGGCAGTTGCGAAAAATTGCAAGCTCTTGTGAAAATTGCGGAGTATGCTTGATTTTACGATAAATTCAGTTATCGCAAAAACCTAGAATGACTGGATATGTCTCTGTTGTTTACAAAAATACATACATAAATAAATAAATAAAAGGAATTGATCAGATTTAATATTTGATTACATTTCATTTGACTATCACAGTTTTTAATAGTAAAATTTTAAATCATTTATCGATATTGCCATGTTGATTGTAAAAAAATATTATTATTACTATTTTTACTTTATGAATTGTAATGATCTGACATTTTTATTATAAAATCTAGTTAAATCATTAAACATGGAATTTAGAAAAGTGAAAACAATGCTTTATTTCTGAAAAATTAACATTTCATAGTGCCCTTTTATTGTTAAAATTTTAATAACCTGTTAAGTTTCATGAATTAATTTAATTACATATTAAAATATTAATATCTTGATAAAATTAAGTTTTATGCATTCAGTTGATTACAATTTTTTTGTAGCAAATTTGTATTAAATCATAAAACAATACGGAATAAACAGACAACTCAGAATTTCTGAAAATAAATAATACAACACATTTAAAAAAATCCATATTGTTGTTTAAATTTTAATAAATTATTGTTTCATGTTTAAACTTTATGAATTTGATTAATTTGACTTTTCTTTATTCTAAAATTTAATTTAACCATTTAACATGGAATTCAGAAAAATAAAATATTTATAAGCCCTATTATTGTCAAAATGTTAACAAATTGTGTTCATGAACTCAATTGATTACACACCCTTTTTATTATTATTAAAATGCAATTAAACCATTTAAGGGATAGTAAAAATGAAAATGTGATATTTATCTGCTTACCCCCAGATCATCCAAGATGAAGGTGATTTTGTTTCTTCAGTAGAACATAAATTATGATTATAAGCTCCAGCCGTTGCAGTCTCTCAGTCGTACAATCCATGGCAAATGGTAAAATAATCTATGAGAGTAAAAAAAAAAAAAAACATGCACAGACAAATCCACCACCTATCTCTCAAGTGGACCATTGACACTCCTAATTAAGATTGTAGATAGAGTGTCAATGGTCCATTTGAGAGATAGGTGGTGATAATGCACGTATAATTCTGCGATCCACCATAAAGAAAGAAGAAGAAGATACATCAGGCCCCTTCTGCTGTTCTAGAGTTCTAACAGTTCGGAAATTGCGTGAATCAGAGGTAAAATAACAATATAAATACTGTTCAGATACTTGCACAGACCAATCTTTTTGTGTCTTTACACATCAATGTATCATCAGGAGCCGCAGGGTTTAATTTGGATTTGTCCATGCATGTTTATTTTACTCTCATAGATTCTGTTACCATGCATCTTACGACTGAGAGACGGCAACGACTGGAACTTATAATCATAATTTGTGTTCTACCTAAGAAACAAAGTCACCTACATCTTGGATGCCCTGGGGGTAAGCAGATAAACATCAAATTTTCATTTTTGGGTGAACTATCGCTTTAAAAACTGAATTTAGAACAATTAAAACAGAAAAGACAGAATTTAGGAAAAAAAATTATAAAAGGAACCTTGTTTCCTGTTGGACCAGTTCAGCCTGTGCACTCTGACTCTGTTACTGCTGTGATTTCCATCCAGACGCAGCTGTTACTTCGGTAAAACCAGACAGTCGCTCTGATATGGTAACGATAAGCATTTGACTTTGCTATTTTAATGTACTTTAGAATTGTTTGCAGTTTCAAAGTTCTCATGCTCTGTCTCTATTTCTTTATATACACCTATAGGACTCACATACATTAATCAGTAGAAGTGCTTCATGGTCTCTCTTTGCCTGTTTAGTGCCCTTGACCCACATAATGATGACATTCAGCTATTAAAATGGCACTTCATTTCAAACTTTCCCACGTATTTCCATCTGCTTTTTTCAGTCTCTCTTCCTCTAATTGCCTTTTCCTCTTTGTATTACCTTGCGTTTGCATCTTTATATGTACATGTACTTCAAAATCGTCCAGCCACATGTATGAGGACAGATGTGTGTGTTTTGAAAGTTCAGGAATGGACAAATGCTGTTAATTTCAGGTGGATGTAACTTTGTGATAATGTCGGTTATATTGGATTTCTGCTATTTAGCCAGATCAAAAGAGGCTTGGAACCATCAAGGACTTCTGTATTGAGCCCGAGAAGTGATTCAGTCACATTCAGAGAAGATGAGATGAAACAGAGGGACATTTCATACATTGAGGAGAAAGGTCTGCTTCTTTTATCTGTTTTGACAGTGTGTGATCAAAGCTGAATTTTCAGCTTCAGTCTTCAGTGTCGCGTGATCCTTCAGAAATCAAATCAATATAATATTATGATTTGCTGCTCAACATTTTGTTAATAATAATAATAATAATAATAATAATAATAATAATAATAATAATTATTATTATTATTATTATTATTATTATTATTATTATTATTAATATTTAAAAGCAGAAGAGCAGAAGAGAATTCTTTAAAAAATATATATTTTTTTAATCCTACTGTTTTAAAAGAGTTTTAAAAGCTGTAAAGACAGAATAAAACAGTCAGTGAATCAGTAGTTCACAAGTAACCTTTTCTCCCAAAAATAAAGATTTTAGATTATAATTTATTCAAAATTATTCCGACAGTCAAGGGTAAATAAAGATGTCCAAAATGATAAAGAAAACATTTTAATATTTTAAATTTAAATTATATATTATTTTTGGTTATGTTAAAAAAAATTGTACCAGAATTATAATAAAATACCTCTAAACAACGTGAAATATTGGGCCTCTGATTTAAACTCTTGGTTTAAAGTGGCTTGCTTGTCTTCTAAAAATCTTCAAGACGCCTTAGCTATGATTGGCAAACATCTTTAGAAATGAAATTTACATATGGAAACCTCTGATATGTTTTTTTCCTTTTACAGCTGCCAAGATGAACTAATTGTGAAAGTGATAGATCCACTCCCTTTTTGAACAGTTTGCTGTGATTGAATCCAATCACAGTCACAAATGCATTGATTTCGCAATTGCAACTCAATTTCGGCACTAACAAATTCAGTGTAAATAAGAGAGTAATTGAACAGTGTTGTCAGTCTCATTGGTTATATGGGAGTTTCTGTGACATTATAAAGGGAACCGTCTTCGTCTTTTCCCTCTTCATCATTTGTAACCCCAGCATTCCCTCTACAATGACCGTTACCTTTCAATGTATACACACTCTCCATAAAGCCCCTATTTTACAAATAATAATGCAGTCAGGTGATGGTGTGATGCAATGAGTGGTTTCCACATTTAAACATTTAATATTAATATTTCCTATCACTTTGTTTATCACTCTTGAATTGACCTGTACACTAAATAATCTAACCCTCATACTTGCATAACAGTAGCAGTCTATTTGTTTAGTGGTCCAAGCTGAAGTCAGTATGAATATTAATGACAATATGGGACAAATATAATGTCATTTAGTGGCGGCAGGTGTTGCACGCTGCTGGTACATGTACAGTCAGATGAAATGCACGTACAGTTGAGGGAAACATGTGTTCGGTAGTTAAAGACGCACATCCTTGGAATCAGTGTGCAATTAAAGAGGCAGGGTGGCATTTCTGTTATTTGGTTTGTGACATCCTTTACAGGAAACTTGGTCATGTGTCGCACCAGAACCGTTTTCGGAACCAAAACTTGAATAAGAACTATTAAAACATATGAATAAGAACCGGTTCTTAGGTCCCAACCCAAACCCAAAGCCTCAATCTGCTCTTTTATGGCCAAGAAGTCTGTCCTTGAACTCTCTGATTGCCCTGTGATGGCTGAGGAGGCGCTCCCTGAATCCCTTGCCGGGGTCACTCTGGAAGTTTCCTAACTGTAATTCCCAGTTCAACTGCCTGTCACCTGCCACAGCTCCAGGATTCCTTCCCACTCTCCCTACTGGATATGCCCTGCGTCTCAATGTTCATACTGTCCATCCTAAATAGTATGTGAGATTAGAATAAGTGTGTCCCAAAGCATACTATTTCAGGTCGATTTTGGAAGTGTGGATTTATGGCTAAAATTGCCCACAATCCATTGCATTTTGGTGAAGGATTCAGTCCAGAACTACAAACACGAATAAAACTACAAATGTGTCAGATGCACACGATCAACGGTTTGGTAGAGAGGTTTACAAAAAGGGGTTTGAGTTACTAATAATCAACATTTAACATTTATTTACTGTTATCCATGTTATATTTGATCTGCAACAGCAATGTGAACTTTGAAGACGCAATTGTGTGATGTGATCGTATGTCCCAAAGCTTGCCTACTTTTCTACTACACACTAAAAAGTGTGTACTTTTTCTTCCTCGAAAGAGTACATACTTTAAGGGTGTAGTATAAGTAGGCACATTGAGACTCCGGAGGCGTTTCTAAATGTCAAGGATACTTCCTTGGTAGGACTGATCCTTCCAAGTCACTTCCTTCAGAGGCTACGTGAGACTCCTCTTTAGCATACGGAGAAAACGTAAATGCTAAACAGGCTAGCAAGTGCACGTAATTGCGTCATTACGTCAGTGAAAAAGTCCGTTTGAATAACACTTTGAATGGTATCATTAAATTACTTTGGACAACTTAACTAGTTATTTATAAAATAAATGCCGATGACGCAACCAATTGTTAAATGACAGGTCCGGTTCAGTTAACCATTTGTATTTGTATAATTTACAATATCAATATGGTAGTAATTTGTACTGGCATTTAAACGTCAAACTTTACTTATATTTACTACAGTTATAACAAATGTTTGGTGACGCAAATAAAAACCGTTAACGCTCCGACTACGTTAATGTTCAACATTTTTTTTATTTTTGAACTAACGTTAGATAGCAAAGCTGCTCGCATAGGATTGTGGGTGATTTGAGAGCGCGAAGAGCGTGAAGGATACACATATGCATCCTTTCCTGTGTATGGGATATTCTTCGAACGAAGGACTCAGTCCTTGGTTGAAATTCCGAGTATCCTCGACATTGGAACAGTCCTTCGACGGATGTCGATGACGTAGCATCCTCGAAATACGGGCTTCCGAAGATCCTTCCTTGACATTGAGAAACACCTTGGGTCTGTTTTGCACAAGGTCGTGCCTCAGCACACTTCATTTCCCAGAATCCCTCCTGCCTCACACCTGTCCACACTCCACGATCACCACACCTGTCTATGATTACCCTAATCAGAACCTCTCTTCAAAAGCCAACACCAAACACACACTCTTTGGTCTCGTATAGGCCTAGGACAAAAAGGACTTACCAGACTACTCACCCTGGACACTTTCCTATTTCCAATCTGTCTATGGTTCCAGTCTTCACGCTGCTTGTCTGCTACGCTAACCAGTATCTGCAAAAACAAAAGAACTCTTACTATTTCATCTCAAGACTTTCACTGAACGTCATGCTTTTCTGAACGTCCTTTCAATAAAGATGTATTTGTTGATGATACCACTGTGTCATCCTCTTCTGTTATTGTGACAGTTTGTGAATATTGATTTTTATATGAATAATTATTGTAATGATTGTTTGGCTAGCTAGCTTACTGTTCTTTCTCATTTTTGTGTTTTGTGCATTTCTGTTATAAAAGCTCTTTATTGGGAGAAAAATCAATGCAGTATATTGCAATATTCTTTCATCACAATACTGAATCGATTTTTGACAGAGTTTGCTAGAATTTAAAAAGTGTTTGAAGTTTTTGTGCAACTTAGTAGCAAGTATAGTAGATAATCATGAAATAATGACTTAATATTAATAGTTACTTAACACTTTTTTGGGGGGAGGCAGAAAGTCTGAGCACAGATTACAGTATATACACACTTTTTTGCTATTTTCTATGTTTTTCTTCTTCCCTTAGAAACTTCCCTGGCATTATTTAAATATCATTTCATATGCTAATCTGTTGTTGTTGTTTAATCTGTTTCAGTTTTACCAACTTGATTGCATTCTGTCAGTCAGGCATCTCTTCGTGTCTAAAAGGCGGTTCTTGGCAAGAATAAGCTGCAGTGTGGATCAGACCTGATGCTGTTTAATTAAATGTCTGGCTGAAAGAGAATGCCTGCTTGATTGAAGGTTGGGTATAACTCATGACATCTCAAAGCAACGCCATATTAACTTCTTCTGTGATGAAACATATTGCAACACTTGGTACATCCAACCCTTCACAGGAAGCAAAATAGACATTGTATCATGGGATTCCGGGCCGTTCCCACTTCTGCGCCTTAGTGAGATTCTTAAAGGAATAGTTCACCCAAAAATGTAATTAGCTGAAAATGTACTCACGCTCTGGCCATCCAAGGTGTAGATGAGTTTGGTTCTTTATTGGAACAGATTTGGAGAAATGTTGCATTACATCCTCTGCAGTGAATGGGTGCCATCAGAATGAGAGTCCAAACATCTAATAAAAACATCACAATAATCCACAAATAATCAAGTCCAGTCCATCAGTTAATGTCTAGTGAAGCATTATTATAGATTTTGGCCAGAAGCAACAGTTTAACGTTAAAATGCCTTGGACTTTTTTTGTTTTCTTCTTCAGCTTTTGGCTTCACAAGACATTATTTGATGGACTGGAGTGGTGTAGATTATTGTAATGTTTTTATTAGCTGTTTGGACTCTCATTCTGACGGCACCCATTCACTGCAATTGTTCCTTTAACAATGTCTTTCACTGCTTGCTTCTCAGGATGCAGTCATGTGGTTCTGAACTGCTCAGATTTTTCCCAGCTTGCATCTTATAAATGTATCGTATTGTATCATGCTTACAGTAACTGATCGATTCGATGATCTATGTACAGTATTAAATTTCCTCTTTCTGTAAGCTTGGCTCTGAGATACTGTAGTACAGTACTGGACATTTGTCATCTGCCTGCTTGGACGCATTACTGGCGGTTTCTGCCGAGGATTGACATCTCTTGCTGGTGTTAGCAGTGTAGCTGTGCTGTGCGCCTGCTGATCGCTCAGTCCGGTCTCTGACGCACACACTCACAGAAATCTGCGTCACCATAAGGATCCCACAGAGTAACGCTTTCTCATAGACATACACACTCTAATATGACCAGCAAGCCCAAATTATTGCACTCATTAAAGCAGAATAGCTCAGTTTTTCATGTCCAGTCCTTGTTCTTTCTAAATGTTAACTTAATATATATAAAAAAAATTATACTTCCTTCTAATCATTAGCCTGTTTATATACAGTAAATATTAGTTTGCATCCTTTCTTTATGTATGTGTGTGTGTGTGTGTGTGTGTGTGTGTGTGTGTGTGCTCTTGTTTTTGTGACATATCAGGACACAACTCTGTATAATGACATGGGTATGACACAGGTATTACAAGGAGAGGGTGACTTATGAGGACATAACCCATGTCCACATTTTTCAAAACGCTTTTTTTTTTTTCGAAACAAGTTTTTTTTTTTTGAGAAAGTAAAAATGCACAAAGTTTCCTGTGAGGGTTACGGTTAGGGTTGGTGAAGGGCCATAGAATATACAGTTTCTACATTATAAAAACCATTACGCCTATGGGATGTCCCCTTTTTTCACAAAAACAAACGTGTGTGTGTGTGTATCTCTCTCTCTCTCTCTCTCTCTCTCTCTCTCTCTCTCTCTCTCTCTGTCTCTATATATATATATATATATATTTAATTATTTTAATTTATTAATTTATTTTATTATTTTTTTCAAGCATCAATACATTTATTGATCAGGGATGATTTCGTTGAGTAAAAGTGACAGAATATGTACAAAAGATTTCAAAATGCAAGGAAACACTGTTTAAATGCTTATAAATGCTCTGTTTATCAAAAAATCCTAAAAAAGTTTCCTGTCTTCACAAAAGTATTAAGCAGCACAACTGTTTTTGATGGGAATTGATAAGAGTAACAATATAATCAACTGTCTTAAAATATAATTTATGTATATAATATATCAATGTGCATGTACATATTAATTATGAATATATTAAAAACAGAAAACAGTCATTCTAAATTGTAATTATATTTCACAATAATATTGTTTTACTGTATTTTTGATCAACAGTAAAAATAAATATGGTACTGGTAAATTTTACATTAAAATAATCCGTTAAGTTCACTTTTTTCCATTAAACCTTAAACACAACACAATGCAATGCAAAGTGTAATTCATATGGCTATTTACTTGTAGTTTTATGTTGTTTCCATTCATTGCCTCTCAGTATGGTGTGTATCTCTGTTCATAAGTGTGAAGGTAATTGTGTAAGTTATGACAGACAGTGCTGTCACACTGAGGACAGGAGACACACACACACACACACACGCACACACACACACATGCTTTAACCTTCACAGGAAGACATCGATGCAAAGACTACTAGCGGTAACCCATAGGAAACTACAATGGTATAGACAGCGATAGCAGCTGAAACTCTCTGACCTCCAGCCATTTAAATGGCTGTCAGTGTAAACTGCCTGTAAAGAGGAAAGTTGCTGTGATGAATTTAATCTGATGCCCATATTTCTGTCCTAACTGAGGCCAGCACAGCCTCTCCAGACCTTCGGTGCTGTATATTTAGGGCGTCTGGAGCACAGGGAGCTAATGAGCCTCTGAATCTGGCCCAGTCCTGCTACTGTGTTGCTAATCTTTTCTAAGTGGTTGTCAGGGAATTGCTTTATTGTTGCTAAGGTGTTCTGTGTTGTCATCAACGTGTTTCTGTGCTGTTGCTACGTAGGTTGTTCTGATTGGTTGTCAGCAATTTTTGTTTTGTTGCTAGGGTGTTGCTAGCAGCATGATCATAGTTAACTAAAATGATTAAAACTATGCCAAAAAAACTAAAACATTTTAATTATTGCAAATAAAAAAGTTAAACTGAAATAATATATAAACATTTTACTTCAGGTAGCTACCAAAGCATTTATAATTTTCCTTAAAAGTAATTAAACTAAACTGAAACTGAAATAAAAAAGACAGACACAACAAAATCACACCATTTTGTTAACTAAAATAAAAATGAAATAAAATATATAAGAATAAAAACTAATTCAAAATAGTAATAAATCTATAATAGTACCTCAATGATACTAAATTATTATTCTCTTCCCTTCGCTTCGCATCACATCCCTTCTCATCCCATTACATCCCATACCATCCAATCACATCCATTGAGAAATGTAATGTTTATAGACCCCCTCAACTGTTAGGCAAAATTAACACGCATGATTTAGCAAATTGAGGGAACGAATTAGTAAATCGTGACCACAATTTATAAATCGAGTGAACAAAATGGTAAATCGAAGGAATGCAATAATAATCGCGTGCAGGTTTTAGTACATTGAGGGAACTAATTAGTAAATCATGCACACGATTTAGCCTACTATTTTATTCTTGCATGTCATGTGCGGGGCTCCGTAGATCTATGACACTGCTGAGAAAAAAAACTTTATTTTTTTATTTAGATTATACCCGTGAATATGCTGTCTGAGACCCTTAAACAGAGCCCGTTCACCCTGCCTTGAATGTAGTGGATCCACATTCAGCCTGTCAGCACTCATGTCAGCTTCTCTCCTCTCCACCTCCACACACTCGTCCTTGTCTGCAGGGAGCAGATTGAAGAGCAACTCATTTGTGAAGAGGACCTGTTGCTGAGGCTGACAAGTCCATCACTGTCCTGTCACTGCCAGCAGCCCGTCTGTGCAGAGTTTCAGTAGGTGGCAGATCCAAAAAAATCTGCCTGATGGACGAGTCTGATGTGCTGTAGTCACTCGAGGTGAGCTGGATCACCCATAGTCATCTGTCCTGCTAGACTGCCAGAACCTTCTCCATAACTGCACAGAAGGCCATCTACTTATGAGGCATATTGAATTTTGAACTAGGTGCAAGGGTTAAAAGTGTTTTAACACAATCTTTCATTGCATTGTATAAATATATACAGGGAAGTTGTTTGTCCACCAAATCAAGGCCATGTGGTGTGACAAACATCTAATAAACAAATAAATAAAATCATGTGTCCACCAAGTCAAGGGAATGAGGTGTGAAAAACATGCAGAAGATAAATAAACAAAATATTAATATTAAAAAAGAAATAGTTTATCAAATTGAAGACATGTGGTGTGAAAAACAGTAAACAAACAAATAAATAAACGTGTCTACCAAATCAAAGCCATGTTGTGTGACAAACATGCAATAAACTAACAAATAAATAAAAACATGTCCATACCAAATCAAAGGGATGAGGTGTGAAAAACATGCAGAAAAGAAATAATCACAAAATATTAATATTTGTAAAAGCTTTTGTCCACCAAATGAAACCATGTTGTGTGACAAACATGCAATAAGTAATTATAATTAAAATATTATATAAATATTAAATAATATATTTTTTTAACTATGTCCACCAATTAAAAGCCATGTAGTATGAAAAATTTGCAAAATAAATAAGCATATAAATATATATATATATATAAAAAGCAATACTGTATATTAAACAGTATATTGCTGTTTAGATGATTTGAAACTATTCACAAACTTTGTGATAAGTAGATGCAAAAATACAAAAACCTTGTGTGATTATAGCTGTAATTGTAGTTTGCTGAACCTCCAAACGATTCATTCTAATGTGCCATTGTTTAATGTCTGGAAATATAATTAATGCAGATGAAAAAATAAAATAAATGTTTGCAGATGTATTGAGCTCCTGTGCTGAAAAAGCCCCAAGATTTCCCAGATGTAACACACAGGACACAATTATAACTAGAGCACAATTGCCTTCTAATTGGCCTCTACCTGTGAATAATTAAAATAGCTGTCGCTTTCCTGGATAAAACACCCACTGTTCAGGGATTATTCAGCCCGTGAATCTGAAACACAGCTGTGAGAGAAAATAAATGAACACTCAAAAAAAAAAAAAAAAGTGTACAGGATAAATATATATCAAAGCACTGAGACACTGCTGAAGAAATGCCTCATATTTGTTTCTGAACAAGGACACTTGTCAAACAGCCCATAGAGTTGGAAGGGGATAAGCAATAGTTCACCCAAAAATGAAAATTTGCTGAAAATTTGCTCACCCTCAGGCCATCCAAGATGAAGATGAGTTTGTTTCTTCATCAGATGCTTTGCAGTGAATGGGTGCCGTCAGAATTAGATTACCTGTGCAATATTGTGCTGTTTTTCTCAGCTGTTTGGACTCATTCTCTGCAGCATCACTTGGTGAACAAGTGATGTAATGCTACATTTCTCCAAATCTGATGATGAAACAAACACAACTACTTCTTGAATGGCCTGAGGGTGTGTAAAACCCTGATTTTGATTCTCTGCTCTTATTTTATTGATTTTGTTGAGACCAGAGCTGTTGAAGAGGAAAGTGTGTGTGTTTTTTTTCTATTTCAGATATATGTTAAATACTAGGAAATATAGAGCTTTAAAGACATATATTAAAAATAACAGATTTCACTGTAGGATCTATAATCATGTATAATGAAAAAATTATGCCTGAACACTTTAAGCACTGTATTGATGCATACTTCTACAGAAAGCTTCATATTCTGTGAATGTGCTTTCATAAATGGGAAGATGTGTGTGATGGATGAGAGGATGACTAAAGTGAATTTAGATATATGTGCTCTTGTCTTAACAGATGTCTGTTATAGCTTTATCACTGATGATTCATTCAAGTGCATCTGTTCACTTTAAAGTGAGAGTGCTCAATAACACTTTCTGTTGTTCACACCGGTGATATGGACAGAATACAGTCAGTCATTTCAGTGAAGCTGTTATTAAATTATTGTCTGTATGTTGCATTGACAGCCTTGAGATAGCATTAGACATTTTCTTGATTTTCTGTCCTGAAGGATAAATACATTTTTGGATCACAAGAGCTTTTTTTTTTTTTCTCTCCCAGCAAAATGTTAAATTAATTTAAAAGTATCAGTAAAGACGTAAACAAAACATTTTATATATATATATATAAATCCTTAATATTCTAAAAATAAGTATGTTGTTTTTAGAAAAATATTAAGCAGAACAATCTTTATTAATAAATGTTTCTTGAGTAGCAAATCATCATATTTTCATGATTTCTGAAGATCATGTGACTCTGAAGACTGGAGGAATGATGATGAAAATACAGCTGTGCATCACAGAAATACATTTAATTTAAAATAAGATGTTTTAAATCAATGTCTTACAGTTGTTGTTTTTTTGTTGTTGATTAAATCAATGCAGCCTCGGTGAGCAGAAAAGACGTATTTCAAAAACATAAAAAAAGTATTTTCAAACCCAATATTTTGAACGGTATTGTATATTAAGAAAATACATAAACATGAATTGTCACTTTAATTAAATTTTGTCATGCAATGTTGTCTGGTATAATGTTTTCAGTACTTGGAAGGGTTTGTATGACATTAGTAAAAAAAAAAATAAAAAAAATAATATATATATATATATATATATATATATATTTTTTTTTTTTTTTTTGAAGCAGCACATCTGGACACCTGTTACATATTACACTTATTAGAACTTAAATACACTTAAAGAACACTTATTTTAAATAAGTAATTGTTTTGAAAAATAGCCTGCTGTGCTTGTATAATAAAACAAGTTTTTTTAATTATACATTTGTACACCCCCCCCAAAAAAAAATTGATATAAAGTTTATATGAAAATGTAGCCATGTGCAGTAATATTGACAACTGAGAATGTGATGCATCATGATGTTGAGTTCATAATGATAATCATAATTGAATAGAATTGTGAAACCAGTGAAGACTACAGTATTTTTAAGATGGCAGTACTGACAGACAGAGGTTCCGACTATAAACAAAAAGCATATAACTGCAATTCTGTTTAAGATGTAAAGTTGTAAAGATGTATTTGCAGTGCAAAGGAATTAATTGGGTTAAAATGTAGATCAAGAATCGTTTTGGAATCAGATTGTGAAGTGCCTGAAGATTCCCAGCCATCACAGACTGTATGATAACATTGTGATGCATCGATGCATCGTTAATCGAATCGAATCATGGGCCTTCGAATCATAACCGAATCCAATCGTGAGATAGATTCCCTCCCCTAATACACTCTGGTGCAATTTAGTATCTCTGGTGAGTTGCATCAGTAGAAATTGTATATTTACATAATCTTCATTGCATAATGCCAGAGAGAATATTGCACTGGAATGCAACGCATTTTCTAGATGATGAAGATTTTGATGATGATGATGATGATGATGATGGCCAGTGGGAAGAAACTGTCCTTGTTCCTGCATGTGGTGTTATCTGTGTGTGTGTATCTTATGATGTTATTCCTATGCTTATCCTCCGTCTGGAGGTGTGTAAGTCCCTGACGGAGGGCAGAAGTGCACCAGTAGCCCTGACTGTCTGTTGCATACTTTTAATGCCTGATTTAGTGGCCGAACTACACCAGACGGTTATAGAGGTGAATAGGACAGACTCACTGATGACTGTTTCTGCAACCAGACAGCCAGTGATCTACAGATTGGGAAGGGCACAGAGAGCTGGCTTGTTTTGGTTTAAAGATGATCAGAGATGATGGTGTTGAAATCTATAGATTCTTGCATAAGAGCCTTGCACTATCATATAAGAATATAGCTGGAAGCAGCAATATGTGGAGTCCAAACAGAACAGAAAGAAGCAGGATATTAAATTCACAGATGTTACATAACTTATCGACTTGCAGAGACAATATAGAACTAGGAATTATATCAAAAGACAATATATAGAATTCAGTTCACATACTTTGGCTTAAAGGGACAGTTCACGCAAAAATGAAAGTTCTGTCAGCATTTACACTCACACATATCGTTCCAGCTAGATTGAGAAGTGTTTGAATGTTGTTTGTAGATAAATTAAAATCAATGGGGTCCAATGTTATTTTGGACCTGATTGGGAGATTCAGCTGTTCAGTCAGCGGTCCGTGACGTCTGAGTCTGAGACCAGGTCAGCACTGGCCTACATCGCTCATGTACGCACTGGTACAGTGCTTGACCCTCAGGCAGCTAATATTCACATATCGATTAGGCTTAGTTTTGCACCCTGATGATCACAGTGTTTAGTTTATTTATTTTTTGCATCAAATGCGTAAAATTCATTTCACTTTAATTTGATTTCCACGGTTCAGACCTTCATTTGTAATTCCTGTACAGATTAAACCACTTCAGAATTCAAGGAAGATTAAAAAAAAGGCACATTTTGTGTCAATCTAAGCATTCAACTCGATGCTTTTGTTGCTTCACTTAATATTTGGTTGCTCTTATTTGACACGTTTACCTAGTTTTTCCGCCACAGATCAAGATCTATAAAGAGGTCTGTTCTGCAGAGATGAATTTAATCCTCATTGACATGCCGTACTCTTGTCCTAATAGGCCAGACCGGCCCCTCCAGCCCCCCGAGGCCTAAAGTAATTGATCCTGATATCGTTAGCTCCATGCTAATCCATCATTGAACAGCTCATTTACAATAGAGCCACTGTATTCTCTCTCCTCTCATACCCACAAAAGTAGAGCACTCCACAACAGCGTGATTATTTCCCTGCACAGTGCTTCTCATTCCTGCAGCGCTGTCCATTTCCGTCATCGCTTATTATGGGGAAGATAAAAAAATGGAAGCTTCCCTCAGTTTCCCACATGGCCACCATGCGGGGCCAGTCCCGGTCCCGGCAAAAGAGAGTCGAGGGTCTGTGTGCGAGCACTCTTTTAGGAGTCCTGCACACTAAAACCTGGTTACTAGATGCCCAGTTGGTGTATCTGCTGGAACGGACTCAAGCAGGACCCACTCCTCCTCCTCGTGCTCAATCGCTCTGCTCTTTCTCTCGCACCTCTTCTGCAGATGGCGGGAACGAGGAGACCATAGACCTGCAGAGCTCCAGCTTGGATCCCCTTCACAACTTCACTGGCCCAGGTAAGCTCTGATTGAAATAGCTGTGCATAACATACAACTTAGCCTAATTACAGCTTATGCATTGCTAAATATAATTCAGTTGCATCATCAGAAGGTTCTTAGCCTCTTTATCTCCAGCAATCCGGATCCTTAGAGCCATTTAACGTGAGAAAGAGAGGGAAGTCAGGAGTCAAGATACTGTATTTTTCGGACTATAAGTCGCACCTGATTGGCTTTTTGCAACGAATGCAAAAATGTCAGAGTATACCATCACCTCTGCATCCTCTGACATAAACATCATAGTGTTGGAGCGCCCAAATAAAGATCAAAGCTTCTTTTTCAATCACAGAATAATTTCTCTAATGTTTATTACATTTTTGAGAAAAGAAGCATACAGGGGCACTATATTCCACTCTTGTCTGTTGTTTGCAACAAAACGGCGCTGGTTCTTGTCTGACTTGCATTGACCTGGATTTTAAAAGGTCGATCAAACCTGGGCGACATAAGGACCGAAGCTGTCACTAACAACATTTTCACATCGTCAAAAGCCTTTTGAGAGTTAAGAGCCCGCTCAAACTTTGTAGACCCTTTTAACAAATCAATCAACGGCGAAACAACTGTAGAAAAATCTGGACAAGAACTTTGGTAATAACTAACTAGATCTAAAAAACGCATTAACTCTTTTTTAGTAGATGGAGGAGGAAATCTTTCAGTAGCTGACATCTTCACTTCAAGAGGACATACCATGCCCTGCCCCAAATACTTTACTGTGGCTTGGGCGCATTCACATTTCAACAGGTTCACTGTAAGATGCGCTTCGGCTAAATGCTAAAAATAATCTGTCAAGTCTGCAGTCATTTTTCCCTGTACTCGAGGCAGCTGAAAAGGGTGGCACAGATTCAGAAACAAAGGATCCTGAAGCTCCAGTGTCTCTAAGAATCTTATTGGGCACTGTGTCCATGCTATCAGGTTACGAGAAGTTGACAACGCCTCTACTAACAATGTAGGAACAACGGAATTTACCTTTCTGTTTCGTGACTTCAGTTACCTTGCCAGTATTGGACGCTAATTTTTCCAGTGATCAGAACCAAAACAATAATAGCAAACTTTAACGGCAGTTTTTTCGCTGAACAAAGTTGATCAGTTTTCGAACTACAGGCACAGCATCAAATTTCCATGAGGGATGTGACGAAAAGTTTCCTTGGTGGCCAACACAACCAACGAATCTACTTATATGGGTCAAAATAAATTCATCTGCCGACCCGACTGCTTCTGTGACAGTGGCAGGCTTATTTTAATTTATATAAGTTGCAACGTTGTCATTTACAATG
This sequence comes from Carassius gibelio, assembly GCF_023724105.1. Taxonomy (NCBI): domain Eukaryota; kingdom Metazoa; phylum Chordata; class Actinopteri; order Cypriniformes; family Cyprinidae; genus Carassius; species Carassius gibelio. The sequence continues at coordinate 8,885,611 of NC_068382.1, forward strand.
TTTCTAAATTGTTCCAACAGGACAAAATCTCACAGTTCCTCGAAAGTACTTGCGCCGCTTCTCATGTACAGTATCACCGATCAAAATGTACAGTCAACTCTCTTCTTACGTCTACATGAGTTTGACGCGATCCTCTCCGCCGGTTTTTAAAATGCTGATGATTTGTTTCTTGAACTAATTCGTACTTTTTTAAAAACGTAGACTTAACTATGACATAATCTTTTAGATCCTCAGCTGTCAGTGCCATAAAAGCTTCTTGAGCTCTACCCGTAATAACACTTTGAAGCATCATCCGCAACAGGCCAATTACGTTCCTCTGCAATACTCTCAAACAATGAGAAAAAAACATCTGGGTCACGCTTGCTTTATTTAAGAAGTAATTTTAAATTACCACATCAAATGTACGCAATATATTTTTTCATTCTATGGTGCACCATAAGGAGTTCATTTACCTTCACCAATTAACTTTAACCATTAAACTTGCAACACAAACTCTCTTGACCATTTTTCAGCTTCCAGCTGTTGAGTTTAAGTTGTAATAATTCCACCTCACATCGTTTAAGTACATCATCCTTTTTTTTATTTTTCCAAATCAAACTCATGTTCTTTAACTACTTTATCCGTCTCCAAAATGTATTTATTTTGATCAAATAATAAACCTGAAAAATTTTCACTGTTTCCTTCAACTCAGGTGGAGTGTCCTTTACTGCAGAAAGAATTTCCTTTTCACACAGTTTCTGTTTCAAAATCGCTTTCAAATCATTATTTTTTAACCGATTATCAAATTTTCCAAACAAATAATATTCTATAAGTTCCCACGATTGGACTTTGACAACAAATTCGATAAGATCTCAGACGGCGCTTTAGTAAAGTCTTCAACAGATGCCATTCCTGCATTCAATTAACAAAAAACCCAAATCATGTAAATTCATGGGAAAAAACAACAACAACAACAACAACAGATAAGAACAAGCCCATAATAAACTCAAATCCAAATGTGATGTCTTGGAAATGAACTACATATCAACATTTAGTGAAATGCACCTGCCTGCTTTACTAATTCCATGAATCTGGTTGTTTTATGAGCCAAGCCCAAAGATGCTTAATAAGCATTGCTTATAATAAATGGACATGGCAACCCTTCAAGCGGGCTCTGCAAAGTAGTCTTCAAAACATAAACAAAACCTTACGACTCTGGCGAAGGAGGTTTACATAAAATTGCAGACCAACTAAGTTTTTGGTTGCTGTAATATTATTTTGGTTAAAAATAGCAGATCCCAAACACAAAAAGACAGCTAAATTTTGCTGAGTACTGTTCCCGTACACACACAAAGTTTGAGAATTCGCTCCTTTCTTTATTTTATGTGTCCTCCAATCCTGTAGGTGGCAGTATAGACAGTGACTGTGCCTTTGAGGGGGACTATGCTGTGCCTCCACTTTCCATGACTGAGGGTCTGCAGCACATCCGAATGATGGAGGGAGTGTCCCGATCTCTGCCCTCATCGCCTCTGCTCACCCACCAGACCTCCAGCTCAAGACCACCATCTGTCAGGACGGTCTTCAGCACAGACACAGGTACTGAACTCTCTCAGTCATGACGCCACAACTCCTAACGCCGACAAAGATAATACCATCACATACATTTCAAAGAACATTCAAAATCTATCAAACAACTTCTGAAATCTTTTGTTTGAGAAGATTAATGAGTTTACATTTTTGCTATATAATACAAAATATTATGCATTTCCAAATCTGCGCTTTGGGTGTCCAAATACGTTTAGGGCCCCTAGTTAGTGTAGGATGTGTCCACTAGGGTGTGCCACCCTCATGTTCCAGTTAAAGCTTGAACAAATACATGTTTAAGCATCATAATGTCATCTTAATCATTGTGTGTTTTTTGTGTGTTAGTTTGCAATTATTTACCAAATATGAAAGTGTCTGAATTCTGGTTTAAAAAAAATAAGAGTTGTCATTATACCATGACTCTCACAGTCTTATCAAGAAGAGCATGTCCTTGCACTTTCGTCTGCTGTGAAATCAAGTGCATTGTGGGAGTTTTGCTGAAAAGGACAGCGGTGTTGTTGATATGAGTCACTCATTGGTTCTGCTTTTGCTCTTTGTGATGTTAATGTCTCTTACTGCACTGATTCAGGGTTCAGTTTCATCCAGATTGGATGATTCGTTTCAGAGTTTGGACTTTGTGCTTTATAGTTTACAGAAAACAAAATGGCAGCAGCTTCATTCATATAAAGAGAGGGGAAATGAGAAAAATAGTGCTCTAATGTTCGAGCCAACAAACCATAACATATGTTAATAACCTTAAGAGTTTAATTCCAGTAAGTGATCTTAAAGATGAATGGTTAGAGAGTCATCTAAACCTTGTTTAGGAGCAGCAGAAAAGTTTTCTTTCTTACCAATTTGGAGGTCTTCTTCATTCGCTCCCAGCATTAATTGCAGTGTGTTTTTGCCAGCTGATTTGTTATTCTCCAGTGGAAGCAGCGTTAGGGAGCTTCTCATCTCTGATAATGAAAGTCAGGCCTCTTTATGAGCGCCGTTTCATCCCATTTTTCATCCATTTTCTGCATATTCATGAGAACCTAATAAGGTGTTGCGTTTGCATTTGAGAACTGTCCTGTTATATTGGAGCGGAAGCATACCGCGGACTAAGAATTAAACAATTCACTGCAGTTATATGTTCAGTCAAAATAATACATTATAAAATGAATGATCTTTTATATACAAGGATAGATTTGCATCTGTTCCACTTTTTCAAATGGTTCCAAGACTTTGTAAGGGAAGATGGCTCTTTTATATATATCTATTTTGATAATATTATTTATTATATAATATTTCATATTTTTGTCCAATGTTTTTTCCTCTAATTCCATCAATTCTCTTCCTGCCACCTTTCCCCACTATTTTGTTTTCCCTTGGTCAACAGTGGCAAAAGCGCTGGGAAATATTCATTATATATTATATATTTCAATATATTTCCATTTTTGTACACATAATCAAGGTGTGTCTGTGCATCTTTATCCACTTTCCCATATAAGCCATTACAGTATATATACATTTATTTTTTGACAGTAGTCAACAAAAACAGCAGACTGAATGAAATGCAGATTCACTCTCTGACAGCAGGTGGCGCTCATGGAACAGCAGCGAGATAGATTTTCCTTGTAAAAGGCACTATTAACTAAGCAGCTGCACTTATAAACATCACTTTGATATGCATTATACGGAGGCAAGAGGAAAAGAAAATGCCATTGATGCTGTACATTTCCTTGTGGCTTCTGTTTTATCTAAAACTCAATCCTTTACCTTGGTTATTGATAATTGCCCAGACATTTTTTTACCCAGGTGAAAAGTCTTGGTGTTATACTGGATGGTTTGCTTTCGTTTGGTTCTCATATTACTAATATTTCACGTTCTGCATTTTTTTTCCCCTCTACATAACATTGCTAGGCTTCGTTCTTCCCTATTTCCAACATAGCACTGAATTGCTTATCCATTGATTGATCAGATTGATTTTTGTAACTCTTTTTTATTTGGTATTCCTGGAAAACAACTTCATTTATTACAGCTAATCCAGAGTTCAGCAACTAGGATAGTGCTTTTGATCATATAGTGAATCTCAGATTCTTTTCCAATTGCATTGGCTTCCTGTCCGTTTCATGTACATTGCGAAATTTTACTCCTTACGTACAAAGCTCTGCACAATTTGGCACATCGTTATCTATCTGATCCTCTTCATTTGTATACTCTTTTGTGCTCTTTGAGATCATCTTCTGCAGACTTATTGTCCGTTAGGGTTCTAAATTGTTCTAAACTAAACTTTACAGGGAACCCTAACAATTGTTTTGTATACAAGTTTATATTAGACAATTTTTATAATAACTTTCTATTAATTATAATAAAAAAGCAATTATGAGTTAATATATAGATGTAATTTTTGCATTACATTTTTCTCGCTAGTTTATGGGCACTAGTGAGTGGATTTTCTGCTGTTATCATCTTCTAGCTGCTGTCTTTCTGTGGTTGAAACACTCGTTGAGTGATTACATGCTATACTATACATTCAGTAAGTTGTAGTGTAACTTTTAACATGGATCAGATGTTCAGATAATACGTTTTGAGATTCTAAGTTTCTGGGTTCCTCTGTGTGCGCGATCTTCACAGCTACTGTTCATATGAGTGTTCGTGCCACAATGCATCTGCACGAACATGGGAGCTCGAAATAATAATACACATCCGATCGTCTAATCGCTTGAATGTCCAAACCTAAAACAAATACAACTGACAAAGTTTAGTGAAGACACAAGGCCATCAGTATGTGTTGAACCGGCGTTCACCTCCGTGTTTTGCTTTTATGCGACTGACTGGACGGAGCAAAATCATGTGGCTACACACGTAGTAGTATGCTTTTAAGGGGGAAGTATTAACAGGATTAAAAAGTCAAAATATCCGACATGGGAAAATTGCGTCGGTTAAAGGTTCTAAATTTCGGTTTTGATTACTTTTCGATTAATCGTCCAGCCCTATTTGACACATTGAGTTGTGGTGCTCATGTGGGAAATTTGGTTTTGAGTCTAGCTCGCAACTTTCTCTAAATCCGTTTTCCCCCTTTTCTCCTCTCATAATCTCATATCTGGTGTCTGTTATCGTATCAATAAAAGTGACCCATCCCATCCTCTTCGCTCGCCTCTTTCTTTTGTTCTCCTTCTTATCTACTTCATTCCATTTGTTGGGTGATTACCTACTGGTGAAGGAAAGGAGAAAACGGCAGATTGTATCCATCTCTTTACCTTCACATTTGAACAGAGCCCAGCAAGAGAGCAGTGACCTTTTTAACCAATCAATCAGATCCTGATTTAAGCCTCCCGGTACGAGGCAGGGGGTCCGATGCGTCCCTCCTCCATCAGTTCAGCCTCAGCGAGTAGTGAAGGTGTGACAACCAGCAGTTCTTGATTGTAAATGCCACGAGGTCTTTGTTTTTTGCGGACTGAATTCTGTTTCTCTCAGGTGCACAGCTGCGACGTCAATTAACTTGACGTTGAAGCTTGCAGGGAGGCACTTAATTCACCTCTGAGCATAACAAAGTCTGATATATAGCACCCCGATGTGGCTTAGCTGATTTATTGAAGATTTCATGAAGCTGTATGTGTGGTCTGTTGAGACCGCTTTATCATTTTGTACTGCGGTATAAGAAATAAGGGCCACAGTGCATTTGAGAGACAACTTGTTCATTCCTCAAAATGCATTTAAAGTCAAAATTATGAATGTGGTTAATGGGATATGATGTCATACTCTTGAGATTCTTTTTTTTTAATAAATAATAAATACCAAATAAAACATGTAAGGATTTAACATTTACTCCAATATTCCACAAAGCAGCTTTGAAATATATATATACACATTTATATATATTGTGTTACTTGAGCCACAGGCACTTTTGTCAATTTCATTCTGATCTACATCCATCAGATTTAATTCAATGGATTCTGACTCACTGTGTAGGAAATTCTTTCTCTGCTAATGCTGTAAATTATACCGAATTTCAGATGAGTAACTCATCTTTCTGAGCTCATAAGAGTCACTTGTTTTGGGAATTGGGCTACACGGTCATGCTGTGTATTTTGTGATTCCAGTTGCATCATATGTTTTAGATTCACAGGAAAGAAGAAACTCATAAGAGACATCAAAACTGCACTGATTGTACTGGATATTTTCAAATCACTCAAAATAATTGACTCAGAGTCGTTTGTTTGTCCATTCGCCTGTACTGGATTCATTATATATATGTTTTTATTGGATAGCACTCAGTACAAAATGAACTCATATTCATAACACAGATAAAATATGAATATATAGCATTTATTTCCCTTACTATGCATGTTGCATTGTATTATTATTATCCATTAATGATTGTTTTTATTTTTCCTGCTCTCCGTGACCCAATCAGAACTAATCTTTGACTCTTTTTTGAGAAGCATTGCTGTAGCGTGACCACCGATGTTGCTGATTTCCACCAATTGAATAACAGGATTCACTTCTCTGAAGATCAAGCCTCACGCCTGCACCCTCCTGTTCCAAACCCAAATTAACTACCACAATCAATAGCCTTACTGCTATCCCTATAGATCTCGAAGGAAAGAGGCAAAATTACATTTTCCCTCAATGCCAATTAATTGGCCTGATGAAATTATGCCTCCTCTTCTGCTGTCGATCTGCGTCCACTTTTACTCTTCAATCCATACTACAATTACAATGCAATGATTAGCTCTTTTTTGGATTCTCATTAACTCCTCTTGAGAGCAACTGGTTCCTCCCTGCATCCTTGAAGAAAGATTATACTAAAAATAGATTAACCTGAAATCCCTCTCAGGTGGTCGGGTGAGACACGATGCAGTTTACACCTCGTAGTAACTTATGTCTCCTGTGACCGAGAACAAACCTCAAGAGCAAACACGTTTGAAGCACAATTCTCACTTATTTTAGTCTAGTTTCTGGATTATGTGGACTTCAGCTTTACATGATTGACTACGAGTAGAGGGACATTTGGTTTCCTGAAAAAACAAAACAAAACAATAATACATTTATTTTCCTACCGATGATTTAAAGATTAAAAGATAAACGTGTTAGTATTTTTCTGACACTCTTGATTGATCAAATGGGGTGTTGATTACAGTTGGGTTTGTTTTGTGTGGTCCCATCCACTTGGACGTGAAATATAAAAAATAAAAAAAGCATGAGTGAATGTAAGAGAATTTTCAGTTTTGGTTGCACTATCGTTTTAAAAGCAGGAGTAAACGAGGTCGGCTCAGAAACGACCTCACAAACGTCTAACCTGAAAGCTTGTCTTTTTTCACTTCATCTCCTTTGGCTTCTTCAAAATCGCTTGCCAATTACAACCCCGTCCTCCTGCTCCCCTCCACATCCTCCCGAAGCCAGTCATTTGTTCAGATAAATGGAAATGTGACATTTATGGCTGGAATTCTGCTCAGGTGAAGAGGAACTGGAGTGAGAATGAGTCTAAATGATAAAAAGATGAGTGATAAATGATGAAGTTGAATGAGGAAGAGCTCATAAAAGGAGAAAAATGCAGGCACTGATGAAGGAAGAAGCAGCAGCGTTGTTTTAATGCCATTAGGTAGTGATTCATTATACACTCTTAATAATAAAAGTTTTTATTTTTTTTATTTTTTTATTTTAGCAGTGCTACAAAAACATTTTTGGTTTAACACAGAACCATTCAGTGATCAGTTTCTAAAAGTTTTTTTTTTTTTTGCAATGGAAAGTTTCCCTGGATGTTAAAAGTTCTTCATGGAGCTATGAACATATGTTGTTGTACATTATTATATTGTGATGCTGATATTGATATGGCATTGCGTCTCCAGGTCCCTGTGGATGCTCAATCATACCATCCATTATTTTAAATGCATGCAGTTGCATGTGTATAATTTGACCCAGTGAAATGCAATTCAGCTTTACTCGATCACAATTGATTTTGTCCTTAAATTTGGGGGGAAATAATAGTTGTAATGCAGTGCAGCATGCAGTGTGCTCTCCCTAACATACAGTGCATGTGCAGTGAAGTGTTTATCATGCAGGGCTAGTGCATGACATTCAGAGGACAGAGAGACATCGAGTGATATTAAACCCATAAATCTATGTCCGCTTTACCAGAACAAATACAATGCAGAGAGTGAAATCAAGGCTGCCGGAAAGTTACGTTACATTTTGGCCAGAATGCAAATTAGCATTCAAGTCACATTTTGGCCAGGCTGCACAGTTTGTTTGAATCACTGATGCGTTCAGGCTCCTTGATCTTAAATATTTTATGTCTTTATTCAAGAGCATCCAGCGCTGGCAACAACAAGACCATGAGTTTGTGTCCTGGGAAAGGATTGAGCAGGATATGTTCTGTATGATCTAAATTTAGTTTAAAAGGAATACTCTTAGTGAAACTTAATCTATGCCATTTGTGACAGTGCTGATTACCACAGAATGATTTTCAAACAATTTTCTCCTTCATTTAAAAAAACTAAAAACAATTAAGGTTAGTTACAATAGAATGTATCGGGTCAATTTTTGGATTTAGAAGCAGAAATGTGAAACATGACGTCATTTATTTTTTTCTGTTAAATCCTATTATTTGTTTATATATAATTGTTTTCATTTTTAAATGCATATATTAATATTAAATTGATTGAAAGTGACAGTGAAGACCTTAAATATTGTTTTAAAAATGTAAAAAATCACACATATTAAGCAGCACAACTGTTTTCAACATTGATAATAATCAGAAATGTTTCTTAAGCAGTAAATCGTTATATTTTCATGATTTCTGAAGATCATGTGTAACTGAAGACTGGAGGAATGATGCTGAAAATACAGCTGTGCATCACAGAAATAAATAACATTTTACAGTATATTAACATAGAAAATAGATATTTTAAGTCGTCATAATATATCATAATATAATAGTTTTTTTCCGTATTTTTGATCAAATAAATCTTACCGACACAAAACCTTCAAAAAAAAACTTCAGATTTGGTTGAAGTTAACTTAATACTTTGTTTTTATATAAAGCTTGTTTTTCACGCAAATTAATCTGAGATCAAACAATAATTGGCAGACCCCTGCAGTGTCGCGCCGACCGCCCGTTGAAAACCCCTGCTCTCTTCCATTAATGCTCACCAAGAGAATGGAGAAATGTGTGAGTAAACATGTCACTTTTTAAAGCGGATCATTCCTCAAGCGCTCTGGATGTCAGGTTTGGATAAAGAACAAGAGAACAAGTACAAGAACATTTCAAACAGCACATTAGAGAGAGCAGCAGGAGTCACTAATGATCTCTACACGTCATTAAGACACTCATAACTCATCGAGAGAAGTGAAGTCAAACCACCAAACAACAGGAGAACAGTCGCCTGTTAAAGGAACGCTTCACCCAAAACCAACTAACTATTTATTTATTTATTATTTACTTTCTGCTTACTTCAGATCTCTACAATATGATCATTGACAATAAGCATGTCAGTAAAAAAAAAAAAGTATTATTAAAAATAAAAAATCATAATTTTTTTTACTGGAAATAAATATTAATTGAAATTAAATACATTATATTTGATCATATATATATATGATCAAATATAATATATATATATATATATATATATATATATATATATATATATATATATATATATATATATATATATATATATATATATATATACATAGCTATTTGTCAAGGAAACATTTCCAATTTTTATTTTGTTTAACTAAATATTTTAATAAAACATATTTTAAAAAATCATATCAAAAAAATAATAAAACACAAAAAATAATATTAATTAAACTAAAGAGAAAATGGAAATGTATTATTTATAATTTTGAATAAAAAATAACCATAAGAGTTTATTTTGTTTAGTATGTTTCAACACTGTCCATGCAGAGAAAGTCAATGTGCACCAAACCAACATTGGACACCACTAGCTTTCAATTTAATGAAGGAAAACAAACAAACAAACAAACAGATGCACAGTTGATACTAACCCATTAACAGTTTCCGCTTTAATAATTTGTCACTCTGTATTTGTATGAATGAATGAATGTATTCAAAAATAAAGAGCAGGGGCAGATAAGGTGACAGTGTGAGATAAACATAGACTGATAATTTGATGAATGGACCAGAAGAAGAAAAGGGCGTTTAATGGCATTTTCAAGGGTAACATGAGGTCACTCCAGCTGAAGCATCACACCCAGAGCCTCCAGTTTCTCCAGTCTCTTCATACTCATCCCAGAGCTCCAGTGTCCCTCTGCAAACCACCTCCTCTCTCTCTCTCTCTCTCTCTCTCTCTCTCTCTCCCCCTCACCACTTTACCAGCCTCCTCCCCGGTGGTTACCATGACAACAGCAGCACTGCACCATTCATGGACTGTAGCGTTAGACACTCTCTCTCTCTCTCTCTCTCTCTCTCTCTCTCTCTCCCTCCCTCGGCTCACATCAACCACCGTTCTCTCCAGTCCTGTCGAAGGGATTCACCGTGTGCGAGGTTCTTCTGGAAAGTGCGTGGGGGAACGACTCTGCTTTTACGTCTTTCTTTTCGTCCGCCGACACCCGAGGAATGTTTCTTCCCTGATGCCTGTCCACTAAGCTGCTCTCCCGTTCCGACCCTCGTTCCTCCGTTGGACCTTCTTGAGGAGATACCTCCTGGTGTGCGTTCGGACGTGAGTGGATGAGCTGGCCGTCGTTGAGACGCTTGCAGGGGCTGTGCGTGTCCGTGGACGGAAAGGGAGGACAGATCTACACCCGCCTGCCAGCCCAATGCGGGATTTGGGTTGAGCATGGTGAGCCTCCGAACCCCACCCTCTACTTATCTCCTTACCTAACCTCTCTCGCTTTCTGCCATCTCTCTCCTTCTACACGCACATAAACACACACGTAATAGCTCTCTAGCTGTGCTAAACTGCTTGAGACGCTGGTATCTAAAGAAATGAATGGGTGTCGTAGGAGTTAGCGGCTATGAGCTGCACTTTGATGTATCTACGTGTTGGAAGTGTCAGTGTTGGATTGTTGTAATCTGACAGATGTGATATTGTCTAGACGAGTGTGATTTAGGCTGGAGACTGGTTTGAATGATTGTTTATGTTGCAGAAATGACTGAAACTGATGAGGCTGGTTGGAGGACCTGTGGGAGGTGGAGTGTGCTGCAATGTTCTCAGCTTGATGGACTTTTCTTCAGTTTTTTCTTCATAGTTTTTGACCCTGTCGATGTCCACCATTTCGAGGGCTGCTACGTGATTTGTTAGCTAAATTGCACCCAGGCAGCTTCAGTTTGCAGTTGTTTATTAGCGTGTGGGATGGTTTGGTTGGATATCTTCTCACACTGGCTGTAAAGTCTCAAGAGGCTGCCTTATTACTGATGATTAGCGAACATTTGATGGAGTGTGCTGCAAAATGCATCTTTAAACAAGATTGTCGTAGTTTTGCTAAATTTAGATGTTTATTATGATATTATCAGTTTCCAAGGTCATGGCAGAGTTGAAGTTTAATGGTTGGTGGGGGACGTGAAAAATCATAATCTGATAAAAGACACCATTGTGCCCTTTTGAAGTACAGTAAATCCTGGTTTCTCTAGGATGAAGATGGATGTCATCAATTTTTAAAGTGATAGTGACCCAAAATGTAAATGCTGTCATCATCTATTGACCCTCATGTGATTTTAAACACTTGAAGTGAAAATTAAACGTTATGCCAGCTGTGGAACACAAAAGGAGATGTTTCGCAGAATGTTCAAGCTGCTCTTTTCCAGCATTTAAAGAGAATGTTGATTTATACTGTAAATTTGACTTTCCATTATCATCCATTCACAACCAATATTTAGTAAAAGCATCCTCACATACAGCTGTCATAAAACGTGGAAAATACAATCATACAGGGTGTAAAAGTATTAGCATGCATGAATCACCTCGTAGCAGATCTATACAGGTGGAGCTGGGGAAGGTGGAGGGTTTGTGAAGCAAGCTGCAACTGCTACAGCAAGCTCTAGTCATGTATTTGAATGTTGAGCAGCGAGCTCATTGGCTACAGATACAGGAGAGAACCAATCAGCTGTGCCATGTGATAATGATGTCATCATGTCAGATTGAGTTAGATCTATCGGACTGCGCCATTTAAAGTTTCATGCCAGAACTCTGTATTTGTTTCTGTCAGTTTGAATGTCTTCATTTCTTCATTGACTAAACACAAAAGGCCTCATTCAGGCAACTACGGGTTTCTTGTTCAACAAATTTTCAAATAATATCACTATATATTGATTGTGGGTGTGTATTTGCATATATTATAGACCTAAACGTTTCACATACAAACCTCAAGAACACACAAATGCAAAAAGATGAGCTCTTAACATCACAACAAATAATGACAAACAATTTTATATTTATGCTGCAGTGTATTCACATTTCAATTCACATTTCTTTGTTACTCAAAATCACACTGTATGTTCAAGTTATTGTTTTAAGCATTTCTTAAATGAAACGCCGAACTTAGGAGTTAATGGTTGAATAGGACAGTTTTTTATTCAGCTATTGAGCTGACATTGGTTGTTTCTCAGTAGCACCTTTTGTTCTGTCAGACATAAATCGCATAGTACTAAATGTGCAGATTTCGTACGTTCTCAGCACAAAGTGGCTTCAAGGATTCATTCCGAAATCTCCTCTCCTTCTTTGCCCCCTCTTTTACCTTTTGAAATCTCTGGGTCTGTAATGTTCAGCATTGCTGTTGTACAGTTGAAGTTGCCCAGGCAATGTGTTAACAAAATCAGTAGGAGGCTGGCATCCAATGCTTTCAGTCACGTTTAGAGTTCTTCGAAAAGAAACGTAGGAGCTCTATTCCAATTCCAACTGAGCTGTCTCACTGCATGCTGCCTACATAGACTGCTTCCTTCTAAGGCAGCATCCTAACAGTCAGAGTAGTATGTATACAGTGTTCTGAATGATAAGTTCCTGATTTGAAGCGCTCTACATAGACAGCAAATAGAGGGTTCCAAATCATGTAGAGGGTGCTGAATAAGTAATGGCTCATTTGGAACACTACATAGACAGCAACTCCACACACAGCACAGATAGTGCTCTGCATGAGAGATTCGATTTCACTAAAGTTTATCCACTCCAATATTGAATGAATTATAATTGTAAAATAATTCAGTAGCTTATTGCAGTGCATTATGGGATTGGCTTCCTTGCGTAGGATACATTCAATGCTACTTTACAATTTGGCTAAAACAAGTTCTCTTGCAAGTCAGCATCATTAAGATACCTTTTGTATCAGCTCTTATGTCAGGGAGGCATCAGCGATGCCTTAAAATGCATCCGTAGGCAGCTCACAAGGGTTTGGTACAGAGAAAGAGGGAGAAAAAATGAAGCTTTTAAAAGAAGAGTATAAAAATGTTTCCCGAAAACAGACGCAGAGAAATGGAGATGGAGAAGGTGGGAGAAATGGACTGAAAAGAGAGACTGAGTGGGAGCAGGAGAAGGAGAGAGAGAGAGAGAGAGAGAGAGAGAGAGAGAGGAAGGGAGAATTCTGCAGTGTGCCATTAATAGTCTTGATAATGATTTGCTTACAAAACAGAGCCGTGGGATTAACAGTGTGTTGGATGTTTCCCCACAGCTAATACTGATGCTTCCACTGGCTAACATATACAGTACATATGTGTTTACGTTGATTCTCTTTGTACATAGTTCTGCTGTATTTAGTAAATGTAGTTCTATGTCCTGTAGATGGATTTGACTGATGCCAGTGCCAGTACTTATTTCTAGAGAGCATGGTGGCTGATGAAATTTAATGATAGCATATGCAATGTACATATTATTGAATTTAAATGAGTGCTTATTTTACAAATACTCAAAACTCACTCAAAAACTCACTATAGTATTATCTTATTATCTCAAAACATTTTTACCACAGTGCATGATTTTTTAAATGTTTGCATTAGGGATATGCCGGTATCAGATTTTCCTGTTGCAATTAATTGCTCATGCTTTTATCATGGTATACTGTATTTTTCTTTTAACAAAAATAACTACATTTAAATACAATAAGGCTATACAGTATATAAAGTTAAAAGTTTTAGATTAAAGTGCAAAAGAACTATAAAAACCAATAGGTTTCTCTTTACAGTATGACCTCATTAGGTAATGCATTAACATTTACAATGAGCAATAGCTACATTTGCTACAGAAGGTATTATTCTTTGTTAAAAAAAAAAACAAGTCTTAGTTCATGTTAGGTCATTAAATAATGCAGTTGCAACTTTAGATTTTAACAACGTGTTATTAAATACTGGAATACCTAAGATTTAATGAATGTTCATAAGACTTTTCATTGGCAGTTTATGTTAACCAATGAATGAACTCATGTTACCTAATGAAGCCCTAATGTAAAGTGTGAATTAACAATAAAGAATCAAAACGCTTTTAAACAATATCTAGGGCATGTTGTAGTCCAGATTAAAATGTAAAAATAAAAAAGTTTGAAAATGAATAGCCTGTTAAGTCTAAATGCTTAAGTATTTGCACTGTGATGAACAGCATAGCGAATACACAAATCTGAATGGCTATTTAAAACGATTTAAATACGTTTTAGAAAGTAGCGCAGCTGCTCTATTTATGGGGTTTCCAGGTTAAGGGCTGCATTGTCTGCAGTTTAGCGCCATCTGCTGTCAGAGAGTGAATGTGCTGTCATTCAGCGCATCTCATACGTGTTCCCCCATGTGCTTCTCATGCGTGCTTGTTTACATAAAAACACACACGTCTTTAAAGCAGCATAGAGTGTTGTTGTGAATTTTGACCAGTTGATGGGAATAGTATTCTTAAAATGCATCCCAAATTCGGAATAATTTGTAATATATAATTATTCATGGTATTTAGCAATGCCCACGATAACAATATTGTGCATATTCATTATCGTGATATATTGCATTATCGAATACCGGCACAAGTTTGCATCATATGCAGCTTCATATGAATGACTGATGTAGGAAACTTGCTCAGTAGTGCACCCGGTACAGCATTGCATTTGCGACAAAAAAACTCTCAAGCACGAGTCCCGTGCAACACAACTCATGAGTTCAAAAACTTGTAGAAACAAGCTAAAATGGCAGGGTTGCTTCAGCAAATGTGTTTATATTTCACGTTTGCTTTTGGTCACACTATCAATACGGTTTAGTGTAGGTGCCTCTCACTTGACCAGTGATCCTCAAAGAGGTTTAGCTCTAACCCTAATCAAACACACCTGAGTTTCCTAATCAATGTCTTCAGGATCATTAGAAAATCACAGGTATGTTTGTTTGATTAGGGTTAGAGCTAAACTCTGCAAGAAAGTGGATCTCGCGAGCCAGATCTGTGGATCACTGCACAAGACATTTAATTTCCAGATTTCATTCCAGTAATGCATTTAAACTATTTGCAAATAACATTTTTATTTTACAATATGCACGCAGTCATTCTTAATAATATACCAAATATGCTATAAATGGCATATTAGTTTCTTGTCTCACCACATTCGATTACGAAATGAGTTACATGAATCACATAAATTATAAACGCTGTTTAATTTCAAAATGTGAAATTTGACTAAAAAGAAAAAGGCTTTGAATGCAGCACTGGATATTATTTTTGGTTGTTTATCATTATCCCAAAATGGTTTTTAAACATGAAATGTTTAGCTACCTCTCACTCTTTTTCCATTAAAACTGAAGCGCCGCGCTGGAATTCACGCCTGGTTTCTGTGAAAAGTAAACCCCGCCTTCTTTGATTTGATTAGGCTCTGACGAGCACCGTTACAGCGCTGAGGCAGACGTAAATACATAATGTGCACTTTAAAACTTTTCCTCATTCTAAAAACACAGAGAGCGGAGTGTAATGGAGTGCAGAAATAATATCACAATTATTTGGGGGCGTCCTTTTTTTCTCATTGAGTGCTTCCATGTCGCGTCAGTCTATCTCCTCTGGATCACTCCATTTGTGTTGCGTTAGTGTCCCTTCACTGCTATTACTTGCGCCTTGGTTCACTAAACATTACAATGAAGATCCGTTTACCAGCCTGTCTGATTAGCTACATTACGAATTCACCCCCTCAATATTTCCATCATGTTACTCAGTAATAGTCCTTGTGTGTTTATGGAAAGAGGTACCTACCTGCCACCTAAGGTGCCCCTGATATGCTATAGGTTTTGTATTTTACTGACCGCAACAAGTGGTAGTAAAAATTTATTGGCTGCTATTTTAGCCACCTCTGTTTTTTTCCCATTCGTTTTTCCCTTAGAGAATTTTAAAAGTTCTTCATTTTTAAGGTATACTTGAAAATTGGACAAAAAGATACTAAACAGCTTTAATGAAGGAAAGAACTACAATCCAATGAAGCACTGTGAAAGACATTAAAAATGGGGGGAATATAAAAATACTGATGATACTTTAAAGATGTTTATTATGTACTGTAGTATATAGAAACAACAAATGGTTATTGTAAAATATGCATATTATTATAAATATTTTAGCAGCTGGAAAGTGCTAAAGACCTATTTTCGTATGATTTTGCTCGTTTTGATTCTCTGATTGGTGGAGATTTTGTTGCATGTAGTTTTTCACTAGAAATGTCACTGTTGAGCATGATTATATAAAAAAAATCAAGTTGAAAAAAATAAGGCTGTGAATGTGTTGCATCGTGCATCATTTTAACTTTCTGCATAGACATAAAGGTTAGACTGTGGGCTTGGACCTGGTTTAACCTCTGGGCTGAACTGGAGCAGTGATTGTGAGCCTGATCTCACTCTTGTGTCTTAATGAGAACAAATCCCCACAGCTATGCTACAAGCAGTGGAAAGCTTCCCAAACGACTAAAGCTGTTAGGAAAAACCAGCTCCAAATGCGAATGCTTATGAAATGAAATGCTCAACAGACTCACATGGCTTTGGTGTCCACATACATTTGGCCACTGTCTGCAAATTTCTATGAGTCAAGATTTTATCAGTGTGCCTGAAAATAAGGACATTCTTAAAAGCTGATGCCAGTTGATTGATATAATCTGGACGTTTCTTTGGAAATAATTAGTGTTTGTATTATTATGTATTTATTTCAATTAATGTTATTTTTTATAAGCAGAAGCATGAGTTTTGAGTGGGTTTGAATGGAACTTAAAACTATTCTTAGCTTCAAAGTCATCTTTAAAAGGAGAAACAAGTGATATCAGTTGGTATAAAAATGTTTATTTTTTTATCTATTTATTTGTTTGTTTGTTTGAAAAAAGTCTTCACCTGGACTTTCATTCATGCATTTATTTATTTATGTATTTATTTATTTATCAGTACATTTAAGTGGTTTTGAATGCAACTTAAAAATAGTTTTCAAGAGTTTCAAAAAGATATTTGGCCCCAGTTATATTATTTTTGGACTCCCTGAAAAGCGTGCTGCAGTGAATGAAGGAGATTTAGCGAGTGTTAACTCTGTGTCTGAGCTCTGAATCAGCGCAGATGCTGGCTTTGGAGAGCTCTTCCCGAGGATCTCCTCTCACTCTCATCAATATTTCATCTCCTGCTCATATTAGTCAATCAGTGCTAAGTGAAAAGGCTTCAAGATCACTGAAATATTGAACAATATTTAGTAGGAGATTCAAACTAGTTAATGTATGTGTCCGACTGAAGGAGCAGTGTCCCACGAAACCTTATAATTTAAGAAAATAAAATCTGTTTTTAATTACATGAGAACTGTGTTGATTTAGCATAACTGAGATGCATTTCATTACAGATAGTTGTAATTAATATTTAAATATTATATTATTAATAAATGTTGTTTATTAATATTATTAATTCATTTTATTTTGTATTTTTATTTTATTTTTTGTTTTATTTTATAACTTTTATTATTTATTATTAATTTATTATTTTTTTGTCATTTATTTATTGAATAAAAAAATCAAAAAAAAAATATATATATATTGCAACTATTTCAGTAAATATTTATTTTATTTCAAGTATTATTTTTTTATAGTTTTAGTTTCAGTTACCTATAATAACCCTATATGATTTCTTTCTTCATTTTAGTAGACGCATAAGAACACACATTTAAGAAAACGTCCGTGCAATCAGCGGACAGTGATTCACTTTATCAAAAACTGGAGCTGAAAAACTGACATAACAGTCTAAATGACTCATGCCTTACATTCTGAAGGCTGTTGCTGCGATTGGTTTGTATGTTTTCTCTCAGCCACAGAACTGAAGCAGTTTTCACATGTGAATGATTGAGGCGTTTTCAGGCTGTTTTAGGGCTGGTATCAGTGTGATGGAGGTTCAGATGTTAAAGTGTATTTCACTGTTTGTCTGGAGATTGTGCACAAGACCTGCGTGAGCTCCCATCCTCTTCCCCCAGTTACCATGGTGATCTGGGCCGCACATTCACGATGCAGCCGTGTGTGTGTGTGTGTGTGTGTGTGTGTGTGGACTGCCCACAGGTGCGAGCGCTGTTGCTCACCCACTCTGGCTCTGTCACGCAGGTTTGGTTTTCTCGCCGTGTCTACAGTGTTTGCTGTGCCTGGATTGCAGGGCTGTTGCATCTCATATTATGCTAAAGCTGCCAGTTTGAAGCCTGTAGGGACTGAATGTTAAATCACACTGCTAACCGTTCCAGCTGCTTTAGCCACCCCCTATAGTATATAATAAGATATATAGAGATGTATAGAGCGTTTGTGTCCTTGTAATTATCCTTTATTATACTTCAAGAAATCAATAGGTGGAAAGAACCATATTACAATTATGCTCTCCACTACAGCTGAGCAATATATCTTGATTGTTATTATCGTTTTAATTAGTAAGTGACAACAGTGATGTTATTATTAATATTTTTTATTGTTATAATTATTATTATCATTATTAGTAATGTAAACTATCTGTCATTGTTTTTACTAAATTAAAAAAATGGTATTTAATCATGTAATACATAAACAGCATTTATTTACTTAACATAATAACATATATAGTAATATATAGAGGTATATAGAGCTATTAAGAGCCATTCAATAATCCACCCTTACTAGGTTATTTTTGTTTGTTTTGTTTTTTTTCTTTTTGTTTTTTTTTATGTAATTTTATTTTTTTTCTGTTCTGTTTTATTTAGTTTGTATTTTGTTCTGTTTTGTTCTGTTTTGTTCTGTTTTAATTTTATTAAATTTTTTTGTATTTGTTTATTTATTAATTTTTCTTTTTGTTATTGTTCTGCTCTGTTTTGTTTTGTTTTAGTTTTTTTTTTAATTCTCTTGACAGTTAAATCATTATTTATCAGTTTGCTTTGAACTTTTTGACTTTTAAATTTCACAGTCACTTTTTTTTACAATGAACAAAATGATAATTAATTATATAAATTAAATTAAATTAAATGTATGCATTTAGCAGACGCTTTTATATAATGCATTATTATTACTATATAAAAAAGTCACAAAGATTTCCACAAAAAAAGGGTCTTGAATCAGTGAAATAAAATGTTTGAAATGATTAAGAATGAAAAGGCAAAAACCACTTTTGCGTTAAAATCAAAACTTCTGAGTAACACGAAAGAATCTCCAGTGAAACGTAAAGCCCAAATAAGAAAGATGATGCAAGAAAGCTTCAGCAGGTGATTCAGAGGACGCATTAAATAGCAACACATCCCTTTAATATCCTTTCTGTCCTCTGCTCTATTCATCACAATCAACACACGCGCTGGAAAGATGTAATTTTGATTAGCTCGCCAAATTCCCAGCGTTCACTCGTGGCTGAAGAAAGATTGGTGCTGGGATTTGTAAGGCTGACATTATTAACTGTGTTGTGGTTCGCTCATTAAAGCTAAACGCCGTCTGTCGTGGTGTCAGGGAAATCACGCCACACAGAAATCACAGCAGTATTTGTGCATTGTCCTTGATAACATGCATTTGCTCAACTGACTTGCACTTTCAAAACTTTATGGTAATGGTAAACTCAAGTGTGATGCATTTCAGCATTATTATTTATCACCTTTTATTTATTTATTAGTATTTTTATTTACTCTAAGCTGATTTAAATGAGCTCAGTCTCTTTGTTTCAGATGCTCTTCTGTCACAGCTCACTTTGTGATAATCTCATCAGTACAAAGCAGTGACATTATTACAAACCAATGCAAGATTGTAAAGAAATATATATGTATCATTAGAGCTGGATGGTGTATGAAGCAATACCATTTATATTGATACAAGTTTGACACAAGAGTTGCATAGAGTGCATATTGTCCTAAGCTAGATATATACCATATATATCATAATTCAGCCAAAAATACAGAGATATGAGTCCCTATGTATCATTATGTCTTAAAAGAAATGCACATGAACGATTGTTGTTCTGATCCGGTTTATATTGTTTGAGAAGTATCAGTTTAACAGGAGTGTAAAGCTCTCCCTATCTGTTTCTCTAGCAGATGCACTTATTGTATATACACGCACACGTCTTTATATATATTTCTGCATTTAAAGCGCACTGATGGTGTCGGTGTTTAGAGATTGCTGCTGACCTCGAATGAACTTAACCGCGCGCTCGCACACAAGTGCAGCCCAGTTGTTTAGCGCTATCAGAGATGAAGCAGATGTGTGTACAATGAGCGGCGCTATCTGAAGGAAGTATTAGACATGCTCTACTGAACCCCGTCTTTGTTAGCAGTGTGTGTATTTGTCTTACATTAACCTGCAATGCACAAAACACAAATAATTGTTTCTCCTGACAGTGATCCACACTTTAAAAAGCATTAGATGCGTGAATTTATGCACCAGTTCAGCTGCTTGTTTGCGTTTACAGTGATCAAAGAATTTTACCTTGCAGAAGAAAGTAGAGCTTATTTTAAGAATCAAAGTTTTTGCAGTGTGGCATGACATTTCTTAGCTCGCAAAGCTTGTGAAGTAAAATGCTTTGAGAGTATACTGCACTAACAAAAAAAAAAAAACACACACACAAAAAAACATTGCATTATTATATAGTGCATCTCTGTCAATATAAACTGTTAATAGTGACAGAGATGCACTGATTCTAATTCTGGCTCATAATGATAACTGCTTGTTTGAAATCACACATAACCAGTTCAATTGCCAATATTACAACTGTATACAATTTTGCATAACCACAAACACACACACACACACACACTGAAATCAATCATTAAGAGTGTACAGAGATAGGAGATTTAAACTGTGCATCATAAATCAGTATCTCAGGAAAATGTTATGGGGTTTCCAATCAAAATATGACTTTCTGTTTTGAAACAGGACGTTGATTTCATACAATACATGACATGTCCTCATATGAGTACAGCAGGACCAAAATAATGTTTATTATGCATTTTGGGAGACACAAAAAAATTAATAGGGAAATAAATTATATTTCAGTATTTCTATGATTATATAATATGTTATTATGAAAATCTTGTCAATTATTACTCCCATTATTACACTTTTTGTTCCCATTACATGTTGCCCCAAAAACACATTAATATGCAAATTAGATTTAGTTTATGGATACTTTATATATGTTTAAGGCCATTTTACACACGTTCAGCAGAAAGAAAAATGGTTTTAAAATCATTCTGTTACAGCTGAGAATTATCTTTACACAAAGTTTTGGTAAAAAAGAAAAAAAAAAAAATCTAATAGCTAAAAATTGATTGGTGATTTAAAAAAATCAAATGATTTTGTATTTGTCTTCTTTTTTTTTTTTTTTTTTTTATAAAAAAATAATGGCCAGGTCTTAAGAGGTTAAAAAAATAAACTTAATTCAATAATTATTCTCAGTAAATGTATTGGATCTTGATATCACATCTTGCTTATCAAGTAAATAAATCTTGTTTACTGGAAAACAAGGCAAACAAATCTTCTGATCTGATTGGGCCATCTGGTCACCGTAATGCTTGTGCATCTCTGTGTTTGACTGATGTTCAGGATCAGTGAACGCATACAGTATGGCATGCATTGCATCACAATAGCATTCATACACGGAAACTTCAGTCGTCATGTATCTCACACAGGACACGTCTGAACTCATTAAGGAAGCATGCAACACTTCTCATAAGGGCTGCTTGTTTTGAGAGTCACATGAGCAGTGGATCTGCATTGCTGGAGGAAGCTGTTGTTCAGGCATCTGTCAGTGTGCGTTCAGGGGGAATGCTTCACATTTCCTCGTGAGCCGGTTTCATGTTCAGCCGTTCCTGTGCCATCTGAAGCTCTCATGGAATGCGCTTCGGGTTTTACTGAATTCCCATTGCATCTGACTCTATCATTACAGGAAACAAATATTAGGGCGCTTAGATGTTTGCTAATTTCATCTTGTGAAAAAGACGTGTGCTTAACTGTATTGAATTTGCACTTGTAGCGAACTTCATATCTTAAAATTATGTATTTTTAAAAACTACTTGCAGACAATATAATATTAATGCAATAAGCATACTCAAATTTTAATGTGTTGACTTATGTACATGCAAAGTATTTGATTATGATTTGAATTGTGTTAAAAGTTTATTTTTTGACATTACGTTTAAAAGTTTGTAAAAGTAAATTGCAACTTTAACAGTGTATTCATGTGTATATGCAACTAGTTCAACTAACTGCATTCAATATACATTTTAAATGGAAATCGTTTTTTAATTTAATTGTAATCTATATGTGAAAAATTTTAATTTCTTTAAAATTTAATTTCAGTTCACACTTAAGTATATTCTTTAAAAAAAACAATGATTTAGGTAATGTTGGGACATTGAGATGTTCTTGATTACAATCATAATTATCTAATATCAATATAACCGTATTAAGTGAATATCTGCTAATGTTACTAGTACTTTAAAACAGATAGTCCTTGTTCTGGATGCTGATTGGTCAATAAAGCATTTTTACAGTAAATCATGCTAGAAAATATCAGTGGAGAAAATATATAAACACTTAATGTCTAAAGCTGCACTGAAACATGCATGGAGTAGCCCCGCCTCTTTTTTAAACAACCAATAGCATTTCATTTATATTGGAGCTCGGGCTAATAATGTCACGGTTGGGTTTGGGAAAACACAAAGAGAGGGTAGATCCAAATGCAGGTAAGGGTTTTTATTTAAACAGAGGGGTAACTACAAAAATAAACAGTCATGAGAGACAAACGTAACCAAAAGAGGGAACCGGATGAAACGGGGAACTCGGAAGAATGAGAAGGTAGAGGAAGTCTCGGGGGAACGAGAGCATGAGACACATAGGGTAAGGACTCCATGATGACAACAGAGAAAGACAGCTCTATATAGGGAAACTAATGACAGAGTATTGTCAACACCTGTGCGATTCTAATTGGAGTGCAATTACTGTGAAGACACAACCAGACTAGCGGAATTAAAGTGCCTATGGTGAAGTGCCTAAGGGGAAGTGAGCTCACTAGGGAACACCCAGGAAAACAAAGACTGGCAGCGTGACTAATAATATGTTAAAATAAAAATAGTTTGTTCAGTATGTCTGTCAATGTATTTGTTTTATAGCACAGGCTCTCGTATCTTATTGCTTAAGTATGGATTTTGGCCCGTAATCAAATCACGTAATTAAATAATGGATATGAAATGAAATCAGGTGGATGTATCTGTATGTTTTACTATCCAATGCTGAAACATTAGCGGTCGTGAAACCCAATCCTCCCTTTGACTTCATCCGTCTGTGTTCTCTTCTACTCTGACCTTGGCTTGTGACCTGTGTGTGTGTGTGTGTGTGTGTGTGTCCATCTCCTGCTGGGACCGCAGCTCGTCCTGCATCTCTTCTGCATCTGTTGGTGACTCATTGAGCACATTTTTAAAGCTTTGCATTCACAGTCACCAGTTATTGCAGACAACTGTTAGTGTTAGTTGGGCTTGTGTGTGCAGACGGGTCAAATACACACTGTTTTAGTTTTAGGAGAGTCACCTCATACTAACTCAAGATATCATGTTAAGATATCAAACATAGCATTTATTAAGTTATTGTTTTTTATGCACTTTATTATAGAGTAAATATCAAGTGTTTGATATTTAGCATTGATATACTGTTGTAGTTTTTGTTAATCAAATCAAATTAGATTTTATTTTTATATTTACTTTTTTTTATATGTCTGTAGTTCTTTAAGTTTTTAGTTTTAAGTTTTATTTACTTCAACTTAAAATGCTTTTTTAAATACTATTTTAGGCAATATTCATTTTATTTCAAGTCATAAAAAATGAGTCAACCCATTATGAAATATCACTGTTTTATATTACATATTAAATATTATATAATATGTTTATTCACATTTCTAAAGGATCGTGTGACACTGAAGACTGGAGTGATGTTTGATCATTCATATTTAATATCACAGGAATAAATTACAGTTTACAATATATTCAAATAGAAAGCAATTATAATACATTTTAATAATATTTCACAATATAACCAATAAATGCAGACTTCTTTCAAAAACATTAAATAATCTTAATAATTGTTTAACGGTAGCGTACAGTGAATCAGACAAAAATGAGCTGTCACTATACTTTATTTTTACGCTGTGAATTTTTAGATGTGATTGTCACTTTTGTATTTTATCGAATGTTGCATGTAAAAAACTAAAACAAAAACACTGAAACTTATAAATATTAGCTGCGGTGTGTAAGTGCTCATTGTAATAGTTTAGACAGGGGTTTTCAGGGTAAAGTTTTAATCTGATATTCTGGCCATAAATGTGTGAAACTGTGAACATTTCTTGAAGGTTTGTCCCAAGGTGATCTCTGCACCTGTTTTCTCCTCCCAATGTTCACACTCTTCTGGATTCCAGTCGTGTGGAGAGTCTGGAGTGGTTTGTCTCGGGCTGTTTTGAGAGCTCGGTCAGCGGTGAGGACTTTAGCTGTTCCTCATCCGTCTTAAACCTCTCTCAGGAGCATCATTCAAGCACAGTATCCGCTGGCTGTCTTCACTAATGTTTAGACTGAGATGGGGGGAATTCATTACAGATAACATCCTTTATTGGCACGTGTGTTGTCTGCGCTTGATTCAGCACCTGATTCAAAGAATTATGGCAATCAGTTAATGATATAATTGTCTTGGCTCTTGAAATGCTCTTGATGGTGAGCATTTGTGGACTGCAGTCTTCAAGTCATTGCACATTGCATTGCACACTCTTCAAAAATAAAGAAGAAAGAACATAAAGACAGTATATTTTTTATATTTTATGACTGAAGGCCATTATCACTAAATATCGTAAATTAGCTACCTGTGCCCTTCAGCAATTAGGGTCAAACCAGTCATTTGTGTCATATATATTCATACATCATCTGAAAGCTGAATAAATCATCTTTCCATTGATGTCTGGTTTGTCAGGAGGAGAATATTTGGCTGATATACAACTATTTGAAAATCTGGAATCTGAGGATGCAAAAAAAAAAAAAAAAATATTGAGAAATTCACCTTTAAATTTTTCCAAATTAAGTTCTTATCAATGCATATTACTAATCAAAAATTAAGTTTTAATATACCTACAGTAGGAAATTTACAAAATATCTTCATGAAACATGATCTTTACCTAATATCCTAATGATTTTTGGCATAAAAGAAAATTGATAATTTTAGAGTGTATTTTTGGATACTGCTAAAAATATTCCCCAGCGATTTAAGACTGGTTTTGCATTCTAGAAATTGCATGAAGTTATCAAGCACTAAATTCTAAAATAAAACATACATGAATCCATAAAGCTCCAGAAGTTATTGATTTCTTCCTTTGTTGTTTGATTAACAGACATCACAGCAGCTGGTTATGAGGTTATTCTGGCTGCTGAACGTGATGTGGATCTGACACGTGTAATGAGTTAAATCAGGATGTGTTGCTTCTGCAGTTTCAGAAACATGCTCTTAAATCTGACTCATATATAACACATACATGCACGCTTTAATCACCTTTCTGGTAACTTCGTGACTTAACTGACGACATTCCTATGACATTGCATGCTCATAGAATATGAAACGAAGCGCTTGTTTGACTTGCGCCCGGCGCTGAGGTGAAGTTGAAGTTGACTGAAAAGTCTCCTGTTTGATGTGGTCATACATAAAGACAATCTAATCAAACACAAATCTTGTCAAGAAAATAAAAAGAGACTCCTGCGTTATTTGCTTGAAATATTTGTAACCCCATTAAACTGAAAACTAAATAAATTATATATATATATATATATATATATATATATATATATATATATATATATATATATATATATATATAATTATAATTATTTATACTAATATAAATATATAATAATAATAATTATGAAAAATGTAATAAATATACTTTTCCTCCTTTATTTCCCATTGCTTTCTTAAATGTAAATATTTTCATAAAAAAATTGAATTAGTAATATAATAAAGTGTATCAATACATTTTATGTAGGCAGTTTTGATGTGGGATAAGGAAGCAAAAGGTGATCAAAAATGAAAGTATATATATATATATATATATATATATATATATATATACATATATATATATACACACACACACACACACACACACACACACACACACACACACATATATATATATATACCAACAACAATTTAAAAAAATATAATTATTATATATACTCTACATTTTTTTAATCTCCTATTGCTTCCCTAAATATAAATATTCACATTTAATATTTTGCAATAATAATTCTAAAAAATATAATAATTTAATATGTTATATTATATTATATTATTTATACTTTTGCTATATTTCTGAGTGCTTAGTTTTGTTTAGTTTTGATTTCATATTGATTTCCAAATTCATTAAGGTATCCACTTTACCTTCATTATTGTTTTGTAAAAGAGCAGCTTTGACATTTTCATAAATCTGTTTGTGTTTTACCAATTGCGCATCTTAATTTTCATAAATCTAATCATTTTTTGATGGTGCATTTAAAGTTAATCCAGTTTAAATTTCTGAAGATGCATGAACATGACTCTTCATTATAGTGGTGATGTGCAACCTTTGCAGATGTGGCAGTCCAACCACAGTCCGGTGTGTGTGTGTGTGTGTGTGTGTGTGAGTAACGACTGGAATCATCTACACCGTGAGTCAGCTGGCCTGTATCCTCATCCATCTCCTCCGTCTGTGTGTCTGTTGTTTAGAGGATGCTGCTCGGTTTGCTCTGTCACTACCTGCCGTGACTTTCAGTGGATGATAAATCTGTACACCGTCTCTTATGCCAGACTTCAAATCTCGCACACTCGCACCTGTGCTGCTCCCGCTGGGCAAGCATGCAGGAAAAGAGTGAAAAAACCACCGAGAGAGACAGCATGCCCACTCCCTGGAAACTACAGCCTCCCTGCCTGCTGCACTGCCTGTTGCCATAGCAACCATCTGTCTCCTCCGTACCACAGGAATGTGAGGATGACAGGACGGAGCGGGAGGAGGAGGGGGATGGGACAAGGAAGTGCTTTATGCTTTCTTGGCCTCTCTCACAGGTCATGTGGCTCATTTCAGCCAATCACTCGACTGATCATCACTGATTCACTCTGAGTTACAGATCTGATCACGAGCACCAGCACAGATCTCTATATCTAGATATATGTTATCACATCCTGCTCGTTTCAGCTCATTTAGATAGAGACCAGTAGCAAAACAATGCTCAACCTGGTTTGATCTGTTTGATTCAGTTCAAACTGAATCAGTCCAAAACTCATCAACTCACTTGCAGAATCAGGCCGAAAATCTTCATTTTGTAAATAACAAAGGACATTTATCGTCCCCTTGGAATTATAAGGTTCTATCTGCGTTCTGAATAGTTTTGAGATATTGAGCTTTAAAATGTTTGTGTTCCATAGACTTCTGTAGATAGAACCTTTTTGTTTTTTAAAAAAAAAATCCCAAAATGTACACAACTTAAAATAAAACATCACATAATGTAAATAAATTGTCACAGAATAAGAATATGTGAATAACTCAATTTTGACAAAAATGTCAGATAGAACCTTATAATTCCAAGGGGACGTTATATAACATAAAAATATTGTATAATATTTAATGCTATTAAATAACATGTGTATGTATTAATCTTCAAACCTTTGGGATTTATTTGTTTAAGTATACAAAAAAACAGCAATATTTTGAAATATAGTTATATATATATATATATATATATATATATATATATATATATATATATATATATATATATATATATATATATATATATATATATATAAAATTATATATTATAATTTCTTAATTATTTTAATAATTATTTTATATATATAAAAACATAATTTATTTCTGTGATGCTCCGCTGTATTTTCAGCATCATTCCTCCAGTCTTCAGTGTCACATGATCTTCAGAAATCATGAAAATATGATGATTTACTGCTTAAAAAAAACAT
The DNA here is from genome assembly GCF_023724105.1 of Carassius gibelio. Classification (NCBI taxonomy): domain Eukaryota; kingdom Metazoa; phylum Chordata; class Actinopteri; order Cypriniformes; family Cyprinidae; genus Carassius; species Carassius gibelio. The sequence goes on from NC_068382.1 coordinate 8,913,535, forward strand.
TTCTGATTATTATCAATGATTACAATGATGAACACTGTTGTGCTGCACAATATTTAATGTCACTTTTGTTATCAGTTCAGGGTTTTAGTTAAAAACAATAGTTCACACTAAAAAACACACACACCATGGTCAAAATGAATCCATAAAAAAAACTTAATTGACATGAAATGAAATAAAATAAGCCCTAAATATATAGTATGTAAATATATGTTTTATATATATTAAAATTTATATAACAATATTGGTTAAAAGTGGCTCATAACACTGACATGTATGTAAATCAGTGTTACTGATGATTGCTAGGAGTGTCACATTGATGCATCTAAACAGATTATTGAATTCATCCTTTCTTCTGTTCCTTGAAAACAATAACAACAATAACAGTTCTGACATTTGTGAATCAGAGGTAAAAAAAAACAATATAAATACTGTTCGGTTTCTGGCACAGGCCGATCGTTTTGTGTCTTTACACATCAGTGTATCGTCACGAGCAGCAGGGTTTCATTTGGTTTTGTTTGTGCATGTTTTAGTTTTAGTTTTAGTTTTATTGTATGCTTTAGCTGTGATTCCCAACCACTTCCATTATACGACTGACAGACTGCAACAGTTTGAGTTAAAAAATCTCAGTTAAAATGCCCTGGGTGTCAGCAGATAAACATCAAATTCTTTTCATTTTTGGGTGAACTGTCCCTTTAAGAAAAAACTCGCTCATTTTGTCTGTAATTTGTTCCTTGAATGAAACATCTCGAATATCCTCGGCAACAGGTGCTGTTCAGAGGAAATGATGGTTCCCCATAACGAAAAACAAATCACGGTTTAAGCCTTTTAATGCATAAACACAGAGATGTTTACTGAATGTAATAAAATGTCAAGATGCAATTTGTAGCTACATCCACCAGCCCTAATGTTCTCTCCGGAAGAGAAGTTTCTTAGATCTTCCATTTATAGCATATATGTTTTAATACGTAACAAAGCGTTTGGTCCTATAGATAGCAGCTCCGCAGTGTATTTGAGGTATGCGCGTGGGTGCTGTGACTGTCTATGTATAGACGCGTTTCCAGCACTGACATTCTCACTGCAACCTGCGCACAAACACAAATGTACACTAAAATCACACGAATGCTTCGTTTTATATAACCGGCAGATCCAGCGACTGGATCGTTTCAACATCTTTCCCTAGAACAGAAAGGAAAGGAATTTGCCATTGAGTCATTATGAGATGAGGAGCTCCATGAAGTCTGCGCTTCCTGTCAGTCAGGTCTAACCAGTCCATTAGAGAGAGGCCTTCAGATGTGTGTTTCAATCCAGCACGGTGTTATCTGACTGTCAGTGTTGCTGTATCACACAGGCGCGCAGGTTTAGAGTAAGTACTCTTTCACTTATAGGAAGAAATGAGAGCATATGCATAAACATACACATGCCCGGCTGGTGTTTTTAGATGTTGTCTATTGTAGTCTATTGAAGCAGTGTGCTGTAGCTCGTTCCTGTGATGTTCTGGTGTGTTAATACGGCCGGCTTGTGGAGGGTGTGTCACTAGACAAGTTGAGACGCCTGTTTGATGTTGTTGAAACGTTTGAGATTGTATCAGATCATGCACATGCGTTATTGCTACGGGGGGATCGAGGAAAGCCGTTGGTCTGGTTTGTCTGTTGTTGTTGCTGAGCAGGAAGGGAATTTCACTCTCACGGTGTGTGTGAGGACAGGTTAAATGCTAGTGTGGCGAGGGAAAATGATGGATTACTTGTAAAAGCAATGCAAGTCGACCTGATTATGGTTTCTTCTTTAATATCTCTAGTCTTGAGAGCAGTGAGATTAAATGGGGAACAAATGGAAAGTGTCAAATGCTTGAGTGTCCAGAGAAAAAGAGCTCAGTAAACATCTCAGTTGTGTCTCAAACTGTGAGGTCTGCTAGAAGATACCAAAGTTTGCCTTTAAAAGTCAGATATTAATCGACTGTGAATTCTAAAGTTATTAATAAAATCTGATCTGTATCACGTTAGCTTCATAGCTCTATTCTCATAATGAGTATTATATCATATTTGTTAAAAACTTACATTTATTAATGTTATTGTTTATTACTTTGGATTGTTATATTGGTATCTAAACAGATTAGTAGTAATAATATATTTGAACTGTGATCTGTTTTTTTAATACTCAACTGACTGCATTGCAAAAAAAAACTCAAACAATATAAGATACATAATAAACAATAATTATTAAGATTATTGGTAAATGAGTAGCAATTAAATAAATAGTAAAAGTGAAAAAAACTTGCATTTATTATTTAAACTAGTTTAACTGTGCAAATAATTGTTTTTGTTTATTTCTATTGTAATATTTTTCAATCTAAGCACAGATATAATAATAAACATATAGTAAATATAATAATTTCTTCTGTTTATTGACAAACATTAATAGTAATAATAATAATAATAATAATAATAATAATAATGTATCGACAAAGAGACTGCAAAAAAGCAAAGTAATTAATAATGTATGATACAAAAACGATTAAAAATTAATGTTAAAATAAATAGTATTAGTGAGGAAAACATGCCTTGATTATTTAAACTAAGTTTAACAACATTTTATTTGGTTTAAAATATGTTTACCACTTTTTAATGCCGTTTTATATGTGAATTGAATATTGTATATTATATTTTAATAGTTGTCTCATTTGTATCCACTTGTGCAATTTCTTACAATAAATTTGAAGGGGAAAATTTGAGACAAAATTGATGCTGAAGTGAAACATGCGAGCTCTAATCTGAGCTAAACAGCTGTCCTCTCATTAGCTTTATTGTGTTCTGAGTTTTCTTCAATGCTGTATTGTTTTGTGGGGCAGGACAGTCCACCCCGACCTTCCCGAAACAGCTGAATGTTTCACTGAAGACTCATTAGAGACACGCCCCACACACACACACACACACACACACACTCACGGCTGTGTTCATACGCTCTTGCGCTGACTGTCTGCTGGACGCGCCGCACGCTGGATTCATGTAACGTGTTGAAGGAATGGCGTGCCAGGGAACAGGTGTGTTTTGATATTTCGGTTCGTTCATTCACTTTGTTTCTCATCCTCACCTTTCTCTCTTTCTCTGTCAGTCTCAGTCTCTCCTGTCTTTCTTTGAGTGATCGGTTAAACTCCTCTCTCCTTCTGTTTGTATTGTGTTGGCGTGACTAAACCTGGCTCAGCTCAGAGCTTCATTACTGCTTTTGCTTCAGGACTCAGATTTTACAATTAAGATTAAGTGGCGACCCAACACAGAATCAAAACTGATTTTTGTTTTATTATTATACTTCTGAATTCTGATTGAATGAGCCACATTTGAGACAGATGTAAAATGAATACAAGCACAATTGTGTTGAACATTAGAATAATGAGTGTAACAATGAACTACACACTTAAAAGAAGAATCCCTTTGATAATTATTATCATCAGAACAGATTTAACAGATAAACAATAACACATTTTTGGGTATTGGCGTATATATATTTTATAAAAGCAATAAACCACTCAGGCTGGTTGTTACAGTGATTTTACCACGGTAAAAGAGGCATCTTGTTAATTATTGCTTTATTGCACCAGTGTAAACAAAATCTATCTATCTATCTATCTATCTATCTATCTATCTATCTATCTATCTATCTATCTATCTATCTATCTATCTATCTATCTATCTATCTATCTATCTATCTATCTATCTATCTATCTATCTATATCTGTAAAGCCTAAATATCCTTCAAATTAAAATCACACTTTAAGCATTTTTGTCTGTATCTCTTCCTCTGTCTCTCTCTCTCTCTTTCTCTAGCTCTCTCTCTCTTAGTCTCTCTCTCTCTTTCTCTAGCTCTCTCTCTCTTAGTCTCTCTCTCTCTCTCTCTCTCTTTCTCTAGCTCTCTCTCTCACACTTTCTCTCTCTTTCTCTAGCTCTCTTAGTCTCTCTCTCTCTCTCTCTTAGTCTCTCTCTCTCTTTCTCTAGCTCTCTCTCTCTTAGTCTCTCTCTCTCTCTCTCTCTCTCTTTCTCTAGCTCTCTCTCTCTTAGTCTCTCTCTCTCTCTCTCTCTCTCTTTCTCTAGCTCTCTCTCTCTTAGTCTCTCTCTCTCTCTCTCTCTCTCTTTCTCTAGCTCTCTCTCTCTTAGTCTCTCTCTCTCTCTCTCTCTCTCTCTCTTTCCGTGAGCTGATTATGGAGCGTGGTGTGAGCTGGATGATGTAGTTGGTGTCTCTGTCCGTCTGCTCCTGAAGCGTTGTCACGCAGCATCTCTAAAGGAAGACCTCAGGGTGATTTTATACGGCTAAGGGAACACAGAGAGAGACTGATGGCACTGAGGGTGAAGCCTCATTTAAGATCTGTGGGGAATCACTTACAGAATTGTTGAATGTTCATGCCGAATCCATAACTGTGATGCAGTTGTCACGAGCAGCGGAAGATGTGAAGCTCATAATGAACTTTCTCTGTTGTGGTGAGCTGGTTTGCTGGTTTCACTTTACACTTGACTCAGTTTCACGCTCTCTCTCTCTCTCTCTCTCTGTCTTTAGGGGGGTTAGGTCCAGATCTCGGCCCCCCTCCCTCAGTGGACGAGGCAGCGAACACGTTGATGACTCGTCTTGGCTTCCTACTCGGAGAAAAAGTGAGCGAGGGGTCTCAAGGGCCACAGTACAGCATGGATGAGCCTGATGACGCACAGGTGGGTTACTCAGCTTCACCTCCTGCTATAAATATACTCCTCCTGAAGATAGAAAAGAAACTCGGAAAGACTACATCTCACCGAGTTCACCCTAAAAGACACATTCTAACACATTAAGAAAGTGAAGCTTCTTTGGGACCTTTTTTTTGGTTGTTGTTGTTGATTGTGTTTATTGTGACATTAGATTCATGACAATTTAACACATTTCCTTCTTATTCTTTCTAGTCATGCTGTAAAGCATTCATTATAATACAATATATCATAATATTACAGTTTCTTATCAGTTTTCTTAGGCCCATTTTTAGATCAGTCTAAATATTTTCTATATCTCAAGTGCATTTGTCACTGTTTTATTGCACAATTATTGCACATGTCTGCAAATGACTTAATGACTTAAATGTTACTCACCCAAAACACTTCAGTCATTTTTACTGTGTCAGTGAATGGGCCAATGCCACTAAACTGATTTTAATAATTGAATGAATAATTTTGCATATGATGGCTCACACACTGAAATAATGTTTAGAAGTCAAGAAGAGTTTGACAGAATCCAAGCCATGTGCATTTCGTTATTGTTCAAACTGTGCTTACTCTTTTACATCTTGCTTTAATTAATAAATAATTCAAATCTGGTGTGAACAAGAAATTTTATAGTATAGTTAATATACCTTTATTAATATAAACACACTGTTTTTAATATTACTATTTTGGTTTAATTTATTTTTAGTTCAGTTTTAGTTTTTATTTATTTAAATTTAAGTAAATCAGTCTAATATTTATAAGTTATTTTATTTAACATTTATTTCAGTTAACAAAAATGTTAATAGTATATAATATTTCCAGTTAACGATAATAACCCTGGTTCAAAAAAGTTTTTTTTTTTTTACTGTGTTAAAGCAATTTAGAAAAACTGTAATAAATCAACATAAATAGTTAGATTTAAGGGAATAAGAATAACTCACCCCAAAATTACAATGTTGTCAGCATTTACAGACCACAAAAAGAGATTAATAAAAGTAAATATATATATATATATATATATATAAGATCTCTAAACACTTTTTCTATGCTATCTGTTTTCTTTTAATTTATTAAATTATTTAAAAGCTCATGCTTTGTGTACTGCGTTTAAGTTAACTGAGACTTGTTATAGCACTTGTGTATCGCTGCTCTCTTGTTGTTTTTGATTGCTTCCACTGTCCTCATTTGTAAATAGTTTTGGATAAAAGCGTCTGCTAAATGAATAAATGTAAATGTAAATGGTGGTCTGGTGCCGAACTGACAAAAACACCAAAATAGTGCCATAATCAATGGTGGTCAATACAACAAATGCTATCATGATATACATGAACTGTTGCTATCATGGTATTATTAATTGTAGGAGATTAATTGTCATGAAAATAACGTCACAAAACAAAAAACTGAATGTTCCTCACTTTCCACAGTGAAATCTCTTGTTCTTAGAAGTGTCAGCTTTATTAAAAAATGATCTTTCCCTCCTGCAGAGAAAAGGCCACATACGGCATTCAAACGAGTTTACCTCTAATTAGTGAATTACATAAAGACGGCCTTTTTTCCATTCGCTCTGTTGATACGGCACTTTCAGAACGCAGTCAGCCCGTTTCCTCACGTTAGCATGCAGTCCTGAGCACCAGAACAAGAACGGTCTGAACAACAGGAGGATAGTGTTGAATAACCACAGAGTGTGTGTGTGTGTGTGTGTGTGTGTGTGTGGACTCGTCACTCTGACCTTAAGTGGTTGTGAGTGTTTTAAGGCAAGGTGCTTTGCCTGTTGTGATGTTTGGCGTTAATGGTGGGAGTGGGCAGATTAGAAGTGCCATGCTTCATTATGGCCTGCCTGGGGCTTCAGCGCCCACAAAACCCGAACCGACACTGTCTCAGCCTGTCACCGCCGTCCCGTCAGGACGTCCTGCCAGCTGCAGACTTCCTGAGCTGATAGAGATTAATTGGTCAACTGCAAACACAAGCTGAGACACTGAGAGCGAAGGCTTTGTGTGCAGGGTTTAGGAGCGAGCGGGAGGATGAGTCCGTGCTCCACCCTGACCAGCAGCACCGCCTCGCCTCCTGCATGCAGTCCCTGCTCCACCCTTCCTTCAGCTGCTCCAGGACAGGCCGTCACCAGTCCCACATCCACCCTGGAGAGCAGAGACAGCGGCATCATCGGTGAGGGACTCATAAAATTAGTTATGTTTTACAAAAGAAGTGTCTTTTCTTTATTCCAAGGCTGCATCAAAAATACAGTAATATTGTGTCAGTCTGCCCTTTTTTCAGCTCTCTTTTATAGTAGTAGTAGTAGTGAAATTCATGTTTTCACACTGAAAAATGAATGCAGCGAGATGAGTTCACACAATGCGCTTCTTTTCTGAAAACAAAAAACTAATTTCATTGAAACAAGCAAGCTGCATTTCCACTTAGTGGTGTAAAATGTGACTATGGACCACTAAACCAGTCATAAGGGTCCAATTAAATTGAGATTCATACATAATCTGACATCTAAAAAATGTATCTTTTCATTGATGTGTGGTTTGATATGATCGGACAATATTTGGTTGAGATACAACTATTTCAAAATCTGGAATCTGAGGGTGCCAAAAAAAATCAAAATATTAAGAAAATAAGTTGCCCAAATTAAGTTTTTAGCAATGCATATTACTAATCAAAAATTTATTTTTAATATATTTGCAGTAGGAAATATACAAAATATCTTTATGCAACATGATCTTTACTTAATATCATAATGAGTTTTGGCATAAAAGAAAAATTTATAATTTTGACCCATACAATGTATTTTTGGCTATTTCTACAAATACACCCCAGAGACTTGAGACTGGATTTGTGCTCCAGTGTCACAAGTAAGTCTTTAGATGTAAGAGTATTTTAAGGCTCCCAAGTTCTGCGTTTATGACTCATATCTGAAGATAATGCATTGAAAATCAATCCAAATGCTACTCGCAAAACTGCAAGAGCTAAATTGATGCAATCACTTTTCATACAGTATTAAAACGCAGCTACTCTCAGTCCACAAACTGACTTTTCTTGTCACAACTTTGCACGGCACACCAGCTGATGTGATCTTGACAGCTTCTCTCCTTTTCCCAGCCACGCTGACCAGTTACTCTGAGCCGACGGACAGGAGCGGGAAACACGGCGATGGCTCCCGAGGCAGCAGCCTGAAGCTCTGGCAGTCGCACAGATCCACCCTGGACTCCAGCTTGTACCGCGTGGACGAAAACATGGCCGCCTCCACCTACAGCCTCAACAAGATCCCTGAGCCCAGCTCCGCCCACTATTCCTCTCACCCCACCCCCCTCTACCTCATGCCCCGCCCTAACTCGGTGGCAGGTGAGTCTGATTTTGGATGTTTTTGTGCTGTTGTTCTTTCCATCTCTTTATCAGTCGTGATTGTGATTTCCTGTTGTGCCACTCGATGCACATAACAATCCCGCTGCTTGGGGAACAGCTTCCTGCGGCAAATCCCAAACATCCAACAAGCGATGTTTGGACGACATGTTGATTACTAAACACGTCTTAAAGGGTTGGGCAACATTCCCAAAATAAGAGTCGGCTCTGTTACAGTTCACGACTTTTGGATTTGAATCGAACTGACCACAAACCACAGGATGTTGAATTGAATTGAAAGGAAACGCAGCAGTCACACAACAATCACAAGAATGATGAAGTGTAGTCTTTATCCAGTCATGAAAACAGAAAGAATGTCACAGAATTTGTCAAACTTTGAATTAATCATTCAAGAGTAGTTCATTACACTTAAATCAAATCACGATATGTATCTGTGAATACAAAGCTGCAGAAGTCGATTTAAATATGAATCCTGCATGTTTTGCGCGTCTCTGTTAATGAATGGCACAGACACGTGGTTTCAAAAACGTTTGATGCTCACGGTTATTTTCACTAAATGAGGACGGAAACACATGAACAAAACTGCTCTGAGAGTCACTTCATGAGCATTTTACCGTTGGATTAAAACTAGTGTCTTATCATACACAGAACTGTAACGGTATTTGCGGCAACCCGTCAAAATAAAAGTCCGAATTATTTCTCAGTATAATATACATAGCCTACTACTACTACTACTACTACTACTACTACTACTACAATGAAACAAACATTATTTTTTTAAGGATTAATCACACAAAATTTCTTCCATGTTTTAATTTTAATATTAAATCCCTTTTGTTTGCAAAATAAAATTGTTTTATTAATTTTCAATGATTAAAAGATAAAAGATGAATTAAATAATTGTATTATTATGCCTTCAACACAGATTTTCTGAGGGAAAAAAATGAATAAGGCTACTTTTATACTTTCAAATAATTAGTTATGCTAAAACACAGAATTTGATAACAATAAAAAATATAAAAAATATAGTCAGAAAAAAAAAATCATAGGGACCTAAACATGTAATTTTTGTTAAACTTTTAATAAAGTGATGTGAAAATGTCTATGTTTCATGATTTTTAATTAATTAGACATTCTTTTTAATTGCTAAAATGTAACTATTAAAAAAAGCAATATAGAATAATTAAAACGGGAAAAAAAATATTTAAAAAAATGTAAAATTAAAACGGAATTTTGGATTTAAATTGAACCGCGGTTCCAGCGCGTACCGAACCGTGTGTGGTGAACCGAACGGTACGGGGTTTCTCAGCGAACTGTGCCACCCCTAATATATATATATATATATATATATATATATATATATATATATATATATATATTATGGAGCTCCACATATGTCATGCAAGAAAAAATTTATAATTCATGTACACGATTTAGCAAATCGAAGGAATGAAATAGTAAATCGTGCACAAGATTTATAATTTTTTTCTTGCATGACATATGTGGGCATGACATATATATATATATAGTTTTTGTTGTTGTTTTAAATAGGTTGTTATAATATGTCGTATATATGATCACATTAATCGTAATTTGTACTAAAAAAAGAAATGTTTCTTTAAATGTCATTCTATTTTAAGTCATCTTCCTTATATTCAAAGTCAGTTCTAAAGTAATGTAAAAGTGATTCTTGATTGTGACCCTGGCGTCCGTCACCCCATCCCAGCTCAGCTCAATCATACAGACACTCAAAGCCATCAAACCGCAGTTAGAGAGCGAATCCGCCCGGGTCGTGGCCTGTGTGTTTGAGCTCTGCACTGCCGGGGCGGCGTTTACAGGAGATAAGAGGCGTCTAATAGCGGCAGTAATGATGAGCCTCGTGGAACAGCGCTCCCTGAAGTAAAAGCTAAATCTGTCTGATGGTGTTGTTATGTCTCTTATATAACGCAGCGCCTCTTCAATGCTGGCTGATTGTGTTATTGTCCAAGTAATCAGCTTTGTTGTATTTATGAGAAGAATCTGTTTTTTTTGGAGAGAGAGTGTAATGAGTTATGGTTATCTCATAGGAAAGTGACTCTCAAAAGGGCGAGCGATTTAAAAGATTATTTCTTAATTGAGAAAACGGCTGGTATTCACGCTGGTGATCAGGAAAAACCATACAAATCTGTCAGCAGCATTAATCACATTACAAACCTGACTGCGGCAACAGGCTGGAAAATATACTGTGATCTTTCTCTTTGAGGAATGTGTACAGAATGAAGTTAAGACATAACTTCAAGGTGAATTTTTGAAGAATATTATGGCTGCTTTTTCCATATAATAAATCAAATGAAGGCTAAGGTTGTCAAGCTGCTAAATGATAAAATACACATTCAAATTAGCATAAAGGTGATCCATATGACTTGTTGATACGAGTTATGAAGTACTGCACAAAGTAATTATTCCCAGTCATTACTAGCGTGACTTATGCAGTATATTCCCAGGCTTACGAATTTATTCTAGAAGTGAACCGAGTCAGTATTCATAGTTATTAATGTTCCCCTCCACTGAAAAACAGCTTTATAGGTTGCATTTCAAACGTTAATTTAATATTTATTATTAATGTGGTATTTCTTACAAATAAGTGTAGTCTGTTGTTTTTGTTGGTGACTTATTTTAATAGCCCTAATGTGTGTAGAAGAGTCTACTGTTGATCTAAAGATCTTTTCTTTGTCTTATGCAATGCTAAAATATCTAGAGTTAAAGTTCAAACCCAGATAACCTGAACTGATCTGTGTGACACACGAGCTGAATTTGTGAACAACCTGGCTGTTCTTTCCATAGAATAAAAACATCAGTGGAAACTGGGCTTGTCAAACTCCAACATTTCATCTTAAAATGACCAGAAAGGTGGTCAGTATGACTTGAAGGTATGTTGCAAAACCTCTAAACGCCATACGAGTAGTGATTATTGACATTTATTAATAATCATCCCCACGGAATCTCTGAAAAATGCACTATGAAAGTCATATGGACTTGAAAATGATGTGTCAGCAACATTTGATACCAAACGACATTGGTTTTTCTTAAAATGAAACCATATTACAACCACCATATGTGACCCTGGACCACAAAAAAAAAAAGTGTCGGTTTTTCAAAAGTGAGATCTATACATCAGCTGAAATCTGAATAAATAAGCTTTTAATTGATGTATGGTTTGTCTGGAATCTGAGGGTGCAAAAAAAAAAAAAAAAATCTAAATACTGAGAAAAAACGGCTTCAAAGTTGTCCAAATGAATTCTTAGCAATGCATATTACAAATCAAAAATTAAGTTTTGATATATTTACTGTATACATTTTACTAAATATCTTCATGGAACATGGTCTTTACTTAATATCTTAATGATTTTTGGCATAAAAGAGAAATCAGTCATTTTGACCCATACAATGTATTTTTGGCTATTGCTACAAATATACCCCAGAGACTTAAGACTGCTTTTGTGCTCCAGGGTCACAAATGTATTTGATCAGTGAACTACAGCAGAGAAACACTGTCAGTCTGTCTCATAAAGTTATCACATGGCTTCACAAGTCTTTGAATATAAAGTCTGGATTATTTTTTTATGATTTTTTATGATTTTTTAATCGCTTGACAGCACCAGTCGCCATTCACTTTGACTATATGGAAAAGAATGGCTAGGATATAAAAAAAAAATTCACCAGTTATGTCCACGGAAAGAAAAAGAAAGCCATCATGGCTTGTAGTGAATCATATGAGAATGATGGAAATGTATTCAGCACGTGAGTTTGTCCAGGTCACAGACAGCGCTGATTGTTTATTCAGTGCGGGCCGAGCCGGTCGGGATCATGGGAGCAGATGTACTCATTAAACATGTATCATATCGTGTCTTTTACATCAGTCAGTCAGAATCACAATGAGGCAGATCTCCACAGTGGCCGTCTCCATGTCTTTTCAATGCTAAACCTGTAGTAACTCAAGGCCTAGCGTGACCTTAGTGTCCGAGCGAGCTGAAGTAATACTAATACGTGTTTCTAGAGTTCCATCGGCCTCCGAGGAGAGAGCTGAGCGATGTGAGACACCATTAGTAACAGAAACCAGAGATTAAACCCTGTTTGGAAGAACTAGATTTTCCTGAGGAAATCGCTTAGTGATTTTGCTAATGGCTAACAGTTTCTAAAAGCTGCAGATGCACTATAATAATAATTAATTGCACTTGATTATTTGATGATTTGCAGTACAAATATCTAAAGCATAACAAAATTGACTTAGGATAAAAAGTCTTGTTTATTGAAAAATGTGAACAATAAAAATGAGGAAGAGGAAGCTAGTTTATTTTTCTTACTCCTCTGGCAGGTATTTTGTCTTGTTTTAAGAATAATCTTGGTTCATTTTGAAACATTTTTCAAAATGTAAGAAATAGTTCACCCTTTGTAGTGAATGGGTGCCGTCAGAATGAGAGTCCAAACAGCTGATAAAATCATTACAATAACTCACACCACTCCAGTCCTTCAGTTAACATACTCTGAAGCCAAAAGCTGCGTGTTTGTAAGAAACAAATCCATCAGTGATGTGTTTTAACTTTAAATCATTGTTTCTAGACAAAATAAGAGTCCTTTATCCATAATATCTGTATCAGATCAAATCTGCACAGATCAAACACCTTTTACATGCCAAAACAGCTCTTATCAAATATGTAGGTGGATTTTAATGTGACAGACAACAGAGTTTGGACTTTTTCTCCAAACGATGCATTATTATGGATTATGGACTTTAACCTGAAGCAACGGTTTAAAATTAAAAAAACATCTTTATGATGTATCTGTTTCTTACAAACTCGTTGCTTTTTGCTTCTGAAGACATTAATTGATGGACAGGAGTGGATTATTGTGATGTTTTTATCAGCTGTTTGGACTCTTATTCTGACGGCACCCATTCACTGCAGAGCATCCATTGCTGAGTAACTGATGCAATGCTACATTTCTCCAAATCTGATGAAGAAACAAACTCATCTACATCTTGGATGGACTGTGGGCGAATATATTTTCAGCAAATTTTAATTTGTGGGCGAACTATTTATTTTTGGTCATTTTGCTTCTCAAGTATACGTATCTTGAGTTGTACAAGACAAAAAACTTTATTTTTTTTGCAGTGTAGAGACATCATCTGTATCAGTACATGTAGTTGTCACTTAATTGTAACTCAAACAATGCTTAAAAAAGCTAATCAAGTCCGAATGAGATATGTGTAGGAGAAAAAAATGAAAGTCTGATAAAGAAGGCAACGATATAAATATTACTGAGGTAAGTAATAATCTCAGTAAAAAGGAGAGCGAGAAATACTCACTATCAGTCCAAATGATGGGATCTGAAGGAGGAAAGAGAAAGAAAAAAGTGTGATGATAATGGGAAGGTAAGGGAGTATGGGTGAGATGGAGATAAGATGAAGGGAGAGGAGAATGCTGGCTACTGATTGGCTGAGCTCCGGTGATGGAGGAGATCAGAGCTCGGCGTCAGATTCTCATCCACACACAGAGAGAGAGACCTGCGGAGAAACCAGGAGCTGAGGAGCTGTGAAGCGAAGCGGAGGAGTGCTGAGCGTAGATTATGTAATGTGTGGAGGTATAGTGTGAAAGGAGAGATACTGAAGACATGGAAACATCCTGATTAGAGCTTTCTAGAAGAGAGTGAAAGGCAGAAGAGGGATGGAGGTGTGACGTAACACATAAAACCTGAGCTTAAAGGGATAGTTCAGGTAAAAATGAAAATACTGGCATCGTTTACTCTCCAAACCCTGACGCCCGTGAAACACAAAAGAAGATGTTTAGCAGAATGTGCAGGCTGGGGACCGAGAATGAGGATCTCATGGAGCTGTTGAGCTCAAAGATGACTTCATTTGCACTTTATTCCAAAGCATCCGAAAGCCTGTGACAGCTAAATGTCAGATGTTTTAATACTTTTATACAGCAAGGATGCATTAAACTGATCAAACGTGATAGTACATTTGAAGTGTTACCAATTATTTTTTTTTTATTTTATTTTTTTATAAATACTGTTAAAAATATGAAGCAGCATGTTGATAATAATCAGACTGGAGTAATGATGCTGAAAATACAGCAGTGCATCACAGAAATAAATGACATTTTACAGTATATTACAATAGAAAACAATTATTTTATATTGCAATAATTTTCACGGACTGTTTTTATGTAATCAAATAAAAGCAGCTTTAGAAGACTTTCGTAATAGCATTTGATTTGCATTGACTAGTTTTCTGATTAGTGTTTTGTTATTGTAGTGTTATTTATACATTGTTATTCACTATTATAGTTTTTTTAATATATATATATATATATATATATATATATATATATATATATATATATATATATATATATATATATATATATATTTTTTTTTTATATATATATATTTTAAATAATATATAATTATATGGAATATAATTTGATAATACATCATTTATATTTCCAGTTTTCATGAAAATCTTAGGTAAAGATTAAATTATTATTATTATTATTTTTTGCATTTGTCTTTTTTCCCCCTTAGTTTTAGTTCATTTCAAATTAAAAAAATTACTTCAAATTAAACTTATTTCAGAAAGTTGCCAATGCATAATGTATTGTTTGTTTGTTCATTAATTTATCATCTATATTATAATATTATATTAATGGACTGCCCGTGTTCCAGTGTAACTTATGTAGCCCCGCCCCTTTTCAGAAGATTAACATGATAACTTTTGTTAACTCTACATTAAGTAAATCCACCGTTTAATTACTCTTCAACAGTGATGTTATAAAGTCACCACAAAAAATGAAATTCAAAGACCAAATTCTGAAGATGGCTGTGCACTTGTTTCTTTTACTCTTGAGGTCTATAGAGATTCTGCCAGACGTTTTCTTTCGTGTCATACAAAAGTCATACAGGTCGGGAACAACATGAAGGTGACTAAGTGGTGACAGAACCTTCATTTTTGTCTGCTTTACCCTTTTAACTCGGGCTAAACGAAATCATTTACACATTTGTATTTCCATAAGAAGACACTAACTGGTCCAGTAAGGGCAGCTCAGCCTGACTCAGCACAGTTTTAATGCATTGGAAGGTCCTCATGAGAACAGAATATCTTTAATTCTATTCGAAAGCTGCAGTAATTGCTTGTTTCCCGATCTCATTGCAAGCAGAAGCTGAGATTCGTCCGCCTGCGGTGCACCTGTGACTCTGCACACACTCGTTTTCACACACTCAAACTCAATTTTAAAAGTATTATCTCAGGACAAGGATGTCTTGTCATATACACACAAGCACACATGATAGCACACACAAGCACAGCCAAAATCAATTTTATCATGATTACTTTTTTTTTCTTTTTTTTTTGTAGAGTACCCTTTCTATTTCATCCGATGCACTCACAATGAAACATCCTTTCAAAAATCAAACCAGAAAGTCATTCTGAGAAGGATTCTTGAGCTCGTCTAAAGCCATCGAGCTGAAAATAACACAAACTGCGTCTCAAAAAGTCTCACAGAAGATTAGAGATTAGTGTCATGATTACTTCATCATTGCATGAAAATGTGATTAATAATAATAACATTAATACTGCTGAAATATCATATTTATAATATAGTAATCATTTTGCACATTAAAAGCATCATGAAAGTGGTCCATATGACACGCTACAATACTAATTAATGAAATAATAGTTTAAAAATAGTATTTAAACAGTTTTTATTGTATTATTTGTTTTTTATTTGTATCTTAAAATCAATTCCTTGAATGCATCCATAATGGACCTGAGCTGACATGGACTAAAATTGAACAGTTAATAACATTAACAAAAATGAATAAATACTCTAACAAATGTATTGTCAAATATTGTCAAAAAAAAAAAAAGCATTCAGAATTTGCTCAATATTTTCAAAGCATTTTCTCAGATATGAACTTCAAGATGTTTACTCACAAATGCATATGAGTTTGTAACTAGATATAAACAGAATTCTGAGGTCAGAGCTGTTGAATAAAATGTCACAGTTATCTTATGTGTTTATTTCATGATGGAAACAAAAAACAGAACACAAAATTCAGAGAACAACAAAGTAAGAACTGAGATGTAAACCAAAATGCAATTTGCAAATTCTGAGTTTATATTTACCAATTCTGACAAATTTTCTATGAATCGTAAGAATCTGAATTGTGAGATAAAAAGTCGTAATTAACTTTTTTATTGTGACAGAGGCTTTTATAGAAACTAAATTATTTGTTTATTTATTCATTTTATTTACTTCTTTTTTCTTTAAAGAACAAATAATAACCTTGTTAAAATGTTGCACTAATTGTTATTAACATTGAGAAGCACCCAGCTCCAGTTCACACAAATCCCGTCCCGACTGTCAGCCACTCTGACTCCAGTCCAACCCCTCCCCAAAATTCCCAGCTGCTGCTCTCATCCCATATACAGAAGCATTCCTGCCCGGCTCACTTCCCATGGATCCCAGTCATCTCCAGTCCTCACACACACTCACACATTCAGTCCAGTCGGAACACACTCATGCCAGGACACAGATGGAGACGTTCCTTCACAAGAGTTTAGAGACTTGGAGAGAGTGGCTGTCCTGGACCGACGGATAACTGTAGTGTTCAGACCTTCAGTCTTCCCGATCCGGATCATCTCCAGCTTGTCACTTTATACTGTAAATCTGGGCTTTCATCAGATTAAGATATGCATTTCATGTGACAAAGTGTTTGTGTGCATCGTTATGGAATGAACTTATGCATTCACATCCTAAGGGTTTCTTTCTTAAACTCTCTCTCTCTCTCTCTCTCTCTCTGAATGTTAGAATGTTTGGTCTGATCAGACGAGCTCATCTTCATCCTGGTGTCTCATCACGTGTTTTCTGTCCCATCAGCCACCAGTTCGGCTCATCTGGAGGACCTGGCGTATCTGGATGAGCAGAGACACACCCCCCTGCGCACCTCCCTGCGGATGTCCCGGCAGAACACGGGTGCGGGCCGCTCCGGGCAGGACCTGCGAGGTGAGCGACGGCTTCCTCTCACAGATCAGCAGCTTGATGCTCTCATGAGTGTTTGTACTGCGTCCTCATCTACTCTGTCTCCATCACTGTAATATGGAGATAGAATCGTTGCATAACTCCAAAGAAATAGATTGTGATCCACAAATAAATGTAAAGAGATTTTAAAAAATTTACATATTGGCAGATAAATAGAATGAGAATCTTAGAGTCTCACAAACATGAATTAAATTCACAAATAAATAAAATGATATTCGCAAATATAAAAAAAATTCAAAATACACAAATGTGTGCAGAGGATGCACAAATGCACAGGAAGTGATTAATAAAGGAATGCCAAAGTTTGTGTTGTAAAAACATATTAATATGTTTTTAATTTGCAAATCTTATTTTATTTATTTGTGAATTTAATTCACGTTTGTGAAACTTTAAGATGTATTTGTGGATTTTCACTCTATTTATTTGTCAATATGTTTATAATATATTTTTATATATATAATATTTAGGTCATCTCTAAACTACAAATACAAATATGCAAATATTTAATAATAAATGATGCCATGATTTATTATTTATTATTTATTTATTTTATATTTTTTGCATAAAGCTTGTAGATATTTTGATATTTAGATGTTAAAATTGTCTACAATTTCTAAATGGATGGAAGTTTTTTATGTAATGCAAAAACATAAATCTTACATTTAGGCCAAAGATGTTTTTTTTATTATGTTTATCTTGTTTTTTTTTTTGTTAGTTAGTTAGTTTGTTTGAGTGCCAAACAGAGGTATTTTAGTTAACTAAACTAAATCCATTGCAAAAAAAAAAAAAAAAATGGTTTTGTTACTTAAAATAAAATAAATGTTCATTGAAATAAAAATTAAAAAATATTTATCAAAACTTAATAACTACACTTGATACACTAAAATAACTAAAATTAAAATCAAAACTAAAATAAAATAAAAATTAATAAAAACTATATAGACATTTAAAAAAAAACAAAAAAAACTAAAAACCTGACAAAAAAAACATCAAAGTTACTAGAAGTTTACTTAAAATAAAAGTAAAAAATAAAAACCCATTTTAAATATTAAATAAAACTATAATAGTATCTCAGTGACACTAGAATAACAGTGGTGCTGCACATCCTCGGATGAAGGAAGTGTTTTCACTTTCGCTTCTGCTGATGTCCACTGGGTGAGGATTTATCTGGACTCCTCTTTTATCTCCAGCAGATAATTAGGAGAGCAGGGCCTTGGAGTGACCTCAAATCCTCCGTTTCCCCAGATGCCCTCACACACACACACACACACACACACACACACTGCTCGCTCGGGGACGTCCTGCTGGTCTGGTGAGCCGCTCTCACCTGGTGAATAATTAAAATAGATCTCACTGCATCCGGTTCACAATCAGGAGAGAAAAGGCCAAGGTGACTCTCCTAATGTGGCTTATTATGAACCAGCACCTCGAGGAACCGTCGTCCTCCTGACAGCCAGTAACATCTGAAGTCAAACTCAAACACAGCATTCATGGCATAGTTTTGCCACAACATTTATATAAATGAATAAGCATATAAAATAAAATAAAAGAATAAAATGTAAATGAAATGCAGTGGAATTTAAAAAGTAAAAAAAAATATAAATTGTGTTGAAGTGATGTGTTCAAAATTTTGCAAAATTACTGCAAAATTTTTTAAATCAGTTAACTTTAAAAATTTTGCAACTACTATATAAATTTTTGGTGTCGGTATGTTTAAAAAAAAGTTTTTTTTAAATACTCATCTACTCACTTTATTTGATCAAAAATACAGTAATATTGTGAAAAAATTATTTCAGTTTATTTTCGATTTAAATAATATTTTCTATGTGAGTATATTTTAAAATGTAATTTATTCCTGTGATGCAAAGCTGTATTTTTAAATCTTTACTCCCGTCTTCAGTGTCACATTATCCTTTAGAAATCATTTTTAATTATTTGTTGAAACCTTGTATTTTTCACTGGATTCTTTGATTAATCAAAAGTTTGAAAGAACAGTGTTTATTTGAAATATAATTTTTTGTGTAAAATGTTTTTATCACTTTTGATCAATTGAATATGTCATTGTTGAATAAAAGTAATTTTTTTTTATATATAATAAATCATATCGACCCCAAACATTTGAGTGGATACAGAAAAAAAAAAAAAAACTTTAAACACTAAACTTTAACATTAAAAACATTGCAAAATGCAAACATAAAAAAAATAAAAAAAGCAGAGGGATGATTTGAACTGATTTGTTCTGGCAGTGAACACTGTGCCACACAAATGTAGTGTGTAGAGTTTAACTTATGAAACGCGTAACATAACATTCTTGTAAAGTAACTTAAGTGCAGCACTCTCACTATTAGTCATCATGATCCGCCGTCTGTACGTGAGCGAAGGCTTAACTGGATTAACTCCGTGTGAGCTATTTACTGTCAGGACTGATCGCTAAACCAGTCGCTTGATTTGAAGGAGTCTGACAACAATGCATCTGTTTTATAGCCCTCACAAAATCTCTACACCTGAAGTGATGGCATATCAAACACTTAAGCACTAGAACGTTTTCATTTACCACTCATGGCGAGAGATGTTTCCTGAGCAGCCAATCAGAACACTAGAATGATTTCTGAAGGATCATGTGACACTGGAGACTCTTCAAGAATATTCAGCTTTAACATCTCAGGAATAAATGACATTTTACAGTACATTACAATAGGAAACAGTTATTTTAAATTGCAATAATTTTACATAATAATGCTGTTTTTACTGAATTTTTCTTCCAAGTATACACATTTTTAAAAATAAAAATGCTTTGGTGAGCGGAAGAGACTGTTTCCAGAATGTTTGACTGTTAGGAGTTGCGTCAGACTATCACTCTCACCATTTAAAAAGTGTAAGTGTTGGATCTTGAGATCTTTGGATCATGAACGTGGTGCTTTTAATGCACACGTTTTTTATTTAGACAGTAATCACGATTGTAGGAAATGCTTTGTTTCTCACATCCTCACGTTTTCCTCCTCTCACCTGAAGTCTTCACCCACTGCGTACTTTATTTCGAGTGATGTGCTTTTTTCAGTGCAAGTCTCTCTGTCTCTCTCTCTCTCTCTCTCTCTCTCTCTCTCTCTCTCTCCTGTCGCCTGTCTGTGTGTGTCTCAGCTTCCGCTAACAGTCATGCCTGGCAGTCTCAGTCACGTAAGTGTGTGATCTTACAAAGACTGATCATGTCCCGTCTGTGCCTGTGATAGCCGAGGATAGCCGTAGTGCTCTGTGATCTTCTGTTTTGTGTTGTGGATCAATTAGTTGTGTGGTAGCTGTGCAAATGTATTGGGCCCTATAAAATATATATATTTTTTATTATATTGTATTATACATTATCTGATTATATAATACTTGTTTCTGTGCATGTGTGTAAAATTATATTACTAGTCTGTATTGTATGTATGATTATATAATTCTATATAATACTGTATAATAATAGATTATATATTTTTTTAAATAATAATTATAATAATAACTTGTTTTAAAAGATATATATATATATATATATATATATATATATATATATATATATATATATATATATATATATATATACTTTTTAAACTATCTTAAGTGTCAATTTATCGAAATTGAGATTTGTACACCATCTGAAAACTGAATGAATAATCTTTCCATTGCTCTATGGTTTGTTATAATTGGACAATATTTGGTCGAGATACAACTATTTGAAAATCGGGAATCTGAGGATGCAAAAAACAAAAATTAAGTTTATATATTTTTACAGTAGGAAATTTACAGTTTATATTCATTGAACATGATCTTAATTTAATATCCGAATGATTTTTGGCATAAAGAATAAGAAAAATCTATAATTTTGACCCATACAATGTTTTTTTGGTTATTGCTACAAATATTCCCAGAGACTTAAAACTGCTTTCGTGCTCCAGGGTCTCAAATTATATGATATGATATGATATGATATGATATGATATGATATGATATGATACGATATGATATAATATGATACGATATGATATGATACGATACGATATGATATTAATTATTTTTACATTTACATATATAAAAAATACACATATTAATAAATTATTTTAAATAATTACGGTACAATCTTATATGCTTATGTATAGTTAATAATGTAATAAAATGTACATAATATAAATTTATATATATATATATATATATATATATATATATATATATATATATATATATATATAATTTTAATTTAGTATTATTTGTAATAATAAACTTATTCATTTTTGTTTAGTATTTAGTCAAAAAAGATGTTCATATTAATACAAAATAACTCTGCCTTATTTTTATTACATTTTAATTGATTGATCTTAAATCATAGGGCCTTAGATACGTATGTGTGTTTTTGTGAGAGTACGTGTCTGTTGATTGGTTTTGTTTGCATTTTAGTTTATTTCTGTGTGTTTGTAATGTTTCAGAGGGTGCATCTGAATATTTTTCATGCACATTAATTTGTTTAAATACTTTTTGTCCTTCCCCAGTGCGATTCGCTCCGTACAGACTGCAGGACATCGCACTAAAGCCGCTGCTTTTCGAGGTGCCCAGCATCACCATGGACTCTGTGTTTACTGGCCGTGATTGGCTCTTCCAGGAGATTGACGCTTACCTACGCACTGCCCACTCTGCCGCTAATCGTGGCGTGGTTCTGGTGGGCAACATCGGCTACGGCAAAACGGCCATCATCTCACGCCTCGTGGCTCTCAGCTGTCACGGAAACCGCATGCGACAGATCGCCTCCGACAGCCCACAGGCCTCGCCAAAACGTACGGTTTATTACTAATATATGTGACTTTTGCAGAGTGTACTGACTATCTTCAAATCTTCAAAGATTATTCTGTGCCGCAGTGAAAGCTCATTTAGGCAAAAGCTGAAGTGTGTAACTTCTGCGCCACTTTCTCTGTATAATGAATGTAATACTGTATAATCAACATGGGCTCATTAAAGATATCCCTATCTATATTTCTAGAAAACTCCTTATTTTTGCATGAATTCTTGCACAATACTCTGTCATGGCCTTAACACACTTTTACCATAGTGCATGATTTATTAACAATTATTTCGATGTTTGTATCTCATAAGCAGCTCCAGATATTTGGCTTTTCTGCTGAAGTAAACTTGCTAAGTAGCGCACCCGGTACAGCATTGCACTTGTGATGTAAATAACTCGAGTACGTAAATGTGTTTGCGTTTATCATCACTTTCACTTAGGCTCAGAGTAGAGTTTAGTATAGATGCTTATGTTATTATCAAAAGGAAAAGAGTATGCATAACTGTGATGTTATGTAAAATACAGAAATTTCAGGATAGACTTGTTTTTCCTTTGAGCTTGGGTTTAGTGTAATTCTTTGTTTTCATGTGTGTTCAGATGGAGATGGCATCCCTCTCACGCAGCCGCAGCCTTCCCATGGTACACTGGGAGGAGGAAGTTGCCCTGGAACTCCAGAAATGAGGAGGAGACAGGAGGAGGCCATGAGGAGGCTTGCATCACAGGTACACACACACACACACACACACACTGGGAGGTAATAATGCATCAATGTACTGATTTAAGGAATTTAAATATAATTTATGATTACATAATAATGCACCGTGTGTTTCAAAGTTTTCTCAGATTACATGCACACTCTGTGGAAGCTATGGAATAACTATGGAAGCTTGATTCTGCCATGGGATCATTAATAATAATTAAAAGAAAATAGGTAATTGAGACATTTTTTCAGTCTAAATTGCAAAATATAACCTTAAAATTCGGACTTTTTTTTTTTCATCTTGTAATTTTTTTTCTCTGAATTCAGACTTTTTCTCAGAATTTCTTATATGCTATACCTATTTTTCTCAGAATCAGAATTGAAAAGGGCCTGAATTGGGATAATGGAAAAAAGCTTCCATACGGAGCTTGAGGGACTGAAGCTAGGACAATTCCATTTTAAACAAAAACAATAAATGGAAAACATTTAAAAATACAAAATAACTAATTCGGATCAGCTCAAATGTTTATGTTCTTAATATTTTTATGTTGAAACATATGTGATGATTATATATTCTTACTTTTTTTTTATACTCTATTAAATGATTAGTTGAAATGATAATTTGGTGAACCTATGAGATTTTAAAAGGGCTCTTATCTAAATGTGTGTGACAGAAATCATATTTCAATTACTGGATTAATATCTTTGTGTTACATGATATGTAAATCTATTATGCAGATTCAACAAAGCTGGTTTCTCACTGAAGCTGAAAATTTGGTATCAAGCCAACCTCAACACACACACACACACACACACACACAGAAGGTTTCCCACATCAATCTTCTCACACTAGATCTCATTGACTGGTAGAATTGCTTCATCTCACACACAAAAGGCCGTCCTAACCTGTGCGGGCCTGCTGTCGCGCTCTCAGCTATTGCATTATGCAGATATGTTTAAAAAAGAGAAGTAAGTTTGCCAGTGCGCCTCATAAAATATTTATTCAGGCAGAAAGCAATTCTTTGCCATGATATTAGATCTAGTTAAGTCAGTGCATTAATAATCAACTCTCTCTTTCTACCCCTCTGGATGCTTTAAGTCCCTTTTAAAACATTTGTATGAGTATGAATTAGTATTCTAATATAGTTGATCGTCTCCGCATCTGATCTCTGACTTCTCCATCTTCTCCTCCACCTGCGCCGTGATTTGTGTCTGACCGGAGCTTTCCTCGTTAACCCATCACACCTCATTAACTGAGTTTGTGGAGCTTGAAGGGATGTTGCTGGTGTTTGTTGTTCTTGTTTTTTGATATTGTTTCTCTGGAGTCCACTATAATGCATGTCAGACTGAATTGTCATGCAGAGATGCAGTAACTGCTGCATTTAGACATGAGTGAGACACATTCATCTACACCAGAGTAGGTAAACACATGTGGCTTGTGTGTTAGCCAACCGTTGTTGTTAATTCTCTGAATGGTGATGTTACAGAGGGCTGTGCATTGAACAGGTGCAACCACACTCTTATGTTTGGCTATGAAAGAGTATGAGTGAAAATTTGTTATTTTATTTTTGTTTTTACTTACATTAAAGTTTGTATTTGCTTATGACATGAGCATGTAGGCTGTAAAATATTTGAATGTTTTTAAAAGAAGTCTCTTCTGCTCTCCAAGGCTGCATTTCTTTGACTGAAAATATAGTAAAGTCTATAATGTTGTGAAATATTATTACAACTTAACATAGCTGTTTGCAATGTGAATATATGTTAAAATGTAATTTATTTCTGTGATGCAATGTTGTATTTTCAGCATCATTACTCACAGTCTCCAGTGTCACATGATCTTCAGAAATCATGAAAATATGCTGATTTGCTGCCCTTGAGAAACATTTTTGAATATTATCAATGTTGAAAACATTTACATTTTTGTGGAAACGGTAATACATTTTATTGATTAGTATTCTTTGATCAATACTTGACAGAAGTAGAAATCTTTTACAGTCACTTTTGATCATTTTAATGTGCTCTTGCTGAATATGAGCACACATTTCTCTATCAAATGAAAGATACTAAACCCACTAGTTTATGTAAATATAATAAATAATATTAGCATTAGTTATTATATTTAAATGTTAAAATGTACAATATAAAAAGTGTATACATTATAACTAAATATATAAAATCTAAACATGAACTAAAGATCAGACTATAGAAAGATTCTGTTTTGAATAAGTATTAAATCCCATATAACCCTTACCCTAAATAATACAATACATTAAAATGTGTAATAAACTCCTCTTCTGCTGCATTGCAAACCATGCAGTTTTGAAAGTGGGTTTAGCCAAGAGGTCAATAGGTGACGTTTAGATCTTTTATGCACGTCAAAGTTCACCAAACTCAACCGAATATTTTTAGTAAAATGCAATAAGCATGAAGCTCCTGAGCTTTCCGAAGCACATAGGCTTCCAGTCTGACTGGAGCACATTACAGTAATTATCTGCCTCTCTCTCTGTAAGTTGTGCTGAATCACCAGCAGCTCCGGGCCTCCTGCGCGCTCTGCTTCACGCTTACTTCAGAAGTGTTGAATAATGAACATCAGGACAGATGAAGGTGAAGTCGGAGCTGGGAAGGTGTCACTACATTGAACACTTTAGCTGTACTCGCAGTGAAAACACAATGCAGTCCTGATTTGTCCCTTATTTTCTACTGACGTTTCCAATTTCAGGTGCAATAAGTATGTGCTAGAATCATAATACAACCCAACAATGCTTAAAACTGCAGATGTCAGCTTTCCACCATCTTTCTAACTTCAGTGACACGCCCTCTTTCTAAAGCCCCGCCCTCTCGTACTCGCCAGCCAACCAGATGTCAGCAATCCTAAATCTGCAAAATGATTGGCATGCAGAAAGGCTCACAGAAAATGTTTTCTTAAAATAGCATAATTTAATATAATTGTTTAAACAACTCTATATTATAATATTCAAGGTATGTTTATATTAGGATATGCATTTATTATATTTGTGTTTATTAGAAAAATTGTGGTTTTTACTACAGCCACAGCATATTGTCTTTCTGCTCTTAATCTGGAGACTGTTGTTCCACATCATAATCAATATTATTAGTAACATCATGTTATAATTGGTTTGTATTCCAGCAAACTGGTGATAGATCAGCACAAATCCTGCAGTCTGGTGTCTCTCTCACCTGTGCTTCTCTGTGCCGCCCCCTGCAGGTCGTGGCGTATCACTACTGTCAGGCAGATAACGCCTACACCTGCCTGGTTCCTGAGTTTGTGCACAACGTGGCAGCACTGCTGTGTCGCTCGCCGCAGCTGGCCGCGTACAGAGAGCTGCTGCTGAAAGAGCCGCACATACAGAGCATGCTCAGTCTGCGATCCTGCGTCCAAGATCCGCCCACTGCCTTCAGACGAGGCGTGCTCGATCCACTGGATGCACTTTATAAAGGCATGGGACATCAACAGCCATAAACACACATGAGTGGATTAATCAAGAGTTTGTGTTTATATCTTTAAAGGAATAGTTCACCCAAAAACTATTGAACATTTTGTTACCCTTAGCAGGTCATCCAAGATGTAGTTTGTTTCAACATCGCAACAGATTTGGAGAAATGTAGCTTTCCATCGCATGCTCAGAACAGTGAATGGGTGCCGTCAGAATGAGAGTCCAAACAGCTGATATAAACAACACAATAATCACCAAAAAACTCCAGTTTAACGATTAACGGATTTTGCAACCAAAAGCTGCATGTTTGTAAGAAACAAATTCATTTTTTTAAACAGTTGCTATAATATTGATTTATTCAGTGAAGAAGTCATCTAATCCGAATCAGGAGAGAAATCTGCACAAATCAAGCACTGTTTACAAGCCAAAACAGCCTGGGAATTTGGATGAGAGGACTTTTGGATTTTTATGGACTACTATTTTGGCCAGAAGATAAAAACGTGTTAATGATGGATATGTTTCTTACAAAAATGCAGCTTTTGGCTTCACAAGACTTTTGGACTCTCATTCTGACGGCACCCATTCACTGCAGAGCATCCATTGCTGAGCAAGTGATGCAATGCTACATTTCTCTAAATTTGATGAAGTAACAAGTTCATCTACATCTTGGATGACCTGAGTGTGGGTACATTTTCGGCAAAAAATTTAAATAATAATAATTTAAATAAAATAATGATTTTGGTTAAACTATTCCTTTAATGCACAATAGAGGCAGAAATGTAATTCAGAATATTCCCTGCATGTGTAAATGTTTGCATGTTGCTGTTTTTCTTCAGAGAGGAAGATCACTCCAGATGAAGACCTCATCATCCTCATCGATGGTCTGAATGAGGCTGAGTTCCACAAACCAGACTACGGGGACACGATTGTGTCTTTCCTCTGTAAGACCATGAACAAGTTCCCAGTCTGGCTCAAACTGGTGGTGACTGTCAGAACCTCCCTGCAGGTGAACACACAAACACACTGTGACTGTTCATGTGTCTCAATCTCACACAACGACAGCTCGGACTCGTACCATACAAATACATTATAATAACTGAATCATTGCATATTTCCAATATTTGAAATATTTACAAAAAAATACAGGAGGATCGGTAAGATGGTGGAATATATTTATATTTAATATATTTTAATACCTGTTTAAATGTTTTTTTTTTACTTATTTATTTCTGTGATGCACAGCTGTATTTTCAGCATCATTCCTCCAGTCTTCAGTGTCACATGATCTTCAGAAATCATGAAAATATGCTCAGAAGTTCATTTAGGTTTTTTTTTTGTTTTGTTTGTTTATTTGCCCCCACTTTTTTAATTTCATGGATATTTTGGTCTGTTTTTTGTGACATGAGTCATTTATTTTGAGTTAAAAATCAGTGGAAAAACGTAACATTTTGAAATTGTACATTATTCATATGGTTTTATCGCATTGCTAGATTATTGATTGCATGTGAACTTCTAAAATAGGCTTTTATAAAGACCTATTTTTTTTTGTACCTATAAATGCACTTATTACAAAAATCGATCAATTTTGAGTATTTAATACAAATAAACTAACAAGGTTGCAATATTAAGATGCTTAGTCAAAATAATGAATTATATAAATATACCAAAACACTATTTTATGGTGCATTTCGCTTCTACTAAACACATCAAAAAAACAGCTACAAAATAACATAAGCTGGAAGTTACTGATCTTACCGCTTTCTTCCAGGAAATCACCAAACCTCTGCCCTTCCACCAAATCTCTCTGGACGGCCTGGAGGAGAACGACGCCATCGACCACGACCTCCAGGGCTACATCCTGCACCGCATCCACAGCAGCGCAGAGATCCAGAACAACATCTCCCTCAACGGAAAGATGGACAACACCAGCTTCGGCAAGCTCAGCTCCCACCTCAAGGCCCTCAGCCAGGGCTCCTTGCTCTACCTGAAGCTCACCTTTGACCTGATCGAACGTGGCTACCTGGTGCTCAAGAGCACTAACTACAAGGTGGTCCCGGTCAATCTAGCTGAAGTTTACCTTCTGCAGTGTAACATGCGCTTCCCGACGCAGTCGTCCTTCGAAAGGGCCCTGCCGATGCTCAACGTGGCCCTGGCCTCCCTGCACCCGCTGACCGACGAGCAGATCTACCAGGCCATCAACAGCGGCTCGGTGAAGGGCACGCTGGAATGGGATGACTTCCAGCAGAGGATGGAGAACCTGTCTGTGTTCCTGGTGAAGAGACGGGATGGGACGCGCATGTTTGTGCACCCTTCCTTCAGAGAGTGGCTCATATGGAGAGAAGAAGGAGAGAAGACCAAGTTCCTCTGCGATCTCAGGTCTGACTAAATGCACTGGAATACCAAATAGCTTTGTCAAACTCTTCTGCTCATACCGAAAGTTTAAAACAGCCTTAGATGGTTTTCATGTGTTCTGCTGGTTTTTAAAATGGTTTTGGCCACATAGATGAACCAAAGCATCCACAGAGCATGCCTGGTCAAGGAAGGAGTTTAGAGAAGTAAAATGAATACCATCTGTCCATAAGGAACAAACCCACACAATCTAAAAATACATTTTTAATTAAATAGACATATATTTAGCTGTAAAACAGGAATGCAATTTCAAAATACTCAAGACATGTTTTCATTAATTTGTATAATGTATGTATAAAAACTGGTTTATGCACTAATATGTCAAAGCATGCAAATTAGACGCCAATCAATAATGGATTTTACTAATTCAATAATAATTTGTCTAAAGGAAGGCAACAAAAATATATTGTGCAAACACATGTAAAATCTATATATTGAATCAATGTCAGGGTTATTATTGTTAACTAAAAATAAAGCCCTAAAAGAAACATTTTCATTAATTGAAATAAAATATGCATTTTATTTTACCTAGTAGGCAACATCTTTGTTTAGTTTAAGTTGAAGTACTACAATCCATAGAGAAATTATACAATATATAGAGAAATTTTATATATATATATATATATATATATATATATATATATATATATATATATATATATATATATATATATATATATATATATATATATATAAACTTTAATAAATAAAAAAAATTATAATAGTATGTCAGTATTACTAAAAAAAAACAGTGATCAATGTGTTAAATAATGTTTTGGTCTCCCACCTTCTCATCATCACCTTTTGACATTTTACAATTGCATTAAAACGGATCACAATTCCTGTTTTTCCCTTCCCAAATTTAAGACCTCCTCAAATAATTATTAAGAATTTTTTAAGATTTGCATTTATGCATTTATTCAAAGTGACTTACAACAGAGGAACAAATGCAATTCATTAAAGAACCAACAACCTAAATGTTATATCATTTAAGATATTTAAGACTTGAAATTTCCATCAAACTGAATTTTTAGATTAAAGTGTTGAAGAAATATGAGAAGCAAATGAGATTTTCAGGGATTTGTGACAGGTGCAGTTTCACTGTGAAGTATTTTACATTTCTTACATGTTGTTTTTAAAGGAATGGCCACACGCTTCTGGCTTTCTGGTTCTCCAGACAAGAAAACAAACTAAATAGACAGCAGACAATTGAGTTGGGTCACCATATACTAAAAGCACACATATTCAAGGTAAGAGTGTCATGCAAGTATGTGTTAACTTAACAGATCACCATAATGCCTGTATTGTACAGCTAAAGCTTTCATGCATTAAGGCTTTTCGTCTGATCTTCTCATCATACTGTAGGGCCTGAGTAAGAAGGTTGGAGTGTCTTCATCCATCTTGCAAGGGCTGTGGGTGTCATACAGTACAGAGAGTTTATCAGCAGCTCTGTCATCACTCAGAAACCTTTATACACCTAACATAAAGGTACTGCACAAATTTACAGATCTTACGTTGGATTCTAGCTCCACAGCATTGGATTTATTTTTCTGCTTTCTTTTTCTGTAGGTGTCCCGGCTGCTGATGTTGGGTGGTGCTAATGTGAACTACCGTACAGAGGTGTTGAACAACGCCCCGGTGCTGTGTGTGCATGCTCACCTGGGCTACATGGACATGGTGAACCTGCTGCTCGAATACGGTGCCAATGTAGACTCAACATCTGAGAGCGGCCTCACTCCTCTGAGCTACGCCGCTGCCGCTGGACACATGGGCATAGTTACTGCCCTCTGCAAGAGGAAAGCAAAGGTATTCGTATACTTCTTTTAAACTAAAAATACGAAAGTATGATTTTAGTTTAGGCTTTTTATGTACTTTTCAGAAATGGGATTTATGTACTCTTCATAAATATACTTAAAATGACATTTAAGTATACTTACAAAAATTCTTAATATATTTTAATCATACTCTTAGAATCTGTGTTTTCATTGTTATACTGTAGAGGGCGCTAGTACACATCTTCTGCACAGAATTTCCAAAAAAAACACAAGTGAAGAAGAAAAAAGAAACACCAGATTCTAAATCATGTAACACTATCATCAGACATGAAACAGCATCAAAACTCTAATGTTATGGAATAAAATGTCAATTAATGAAGAGGTGATAATTACAGTCAAGCTTTGGGGTGTTGATCGTCTCCATCTATGTTTTGATTATCATTCTGAATCCAATTCATAGCTTTTCAGCTTTTTGTTAACCACATTAAAGTGTTTAAAAAAGAACACATGAAGCTAGAATAACATGTTTTTGTTCACAAGCAGATACCCTGTTATTTCTTTGGGTGTTTGGTATGTTCAGATATTCATATAACAAAATATTTACACATTAAAACCTAAATACGGACATTTGTTCACTTAAGTATACTTAAAGAAAACTTATCAGTATACTTGCAGTATAAAACTACTAAACTAGTCGTTTACTGAGACTATACTTCAAAGTATTTAATAATAAACTAGCAGTACACCTATAAGTTCACTTTTAGTATGGTTGAACAGTACAAACTACAAACATAGAGGTAAACTAGTAGTGTACTCAAAATTTACTATTATACTTAAACTATACCTAAAAGTATACTTTTATATACTAGAAAGTTGGCAAATTTAGTCCCAAGGAGTATTGAAACAGTACACTTACAAGTATACTACTAGAACACTGATTTTTGTATACTTGCTACATAAAGTATACTTAAAAATATACTTGAAATGAACTTAATTATAATTTCTGATTATTGTCAGTGTTGAAAACATTTGTGCTGCTTCATATTCTTGTGAAAACCGTAACACTTTTTTATATTTTAAGAATCTTTGATGAATAAAAAGTTTGAAAGAACAGCATTAATTTTAAATCGGTATCTTTTGCAACAAAAGAGAACTGGCTTTACTGTTACGTTTTATCAATTTAAAGCATCCATTTCTAAAAAAAAAAAAATAGATCTTGCTATCTCAAACTTTTAAAAGGTATTGTACATGTAAATAAATTAAGAAATCTTAAAAAATGCATTTCACTACAAAAACAGTATCTAAAATGTGCTAGGATTCTGCTTTTTTTGTTCTTCTACTTATTCATGTAGTAAAGTTGATACCATTGCAACTTGTATTCAGCTACTAGATCTTAGTGTTATGTCTGATCAACTTTGTAGCTTATTCTGATCAAGAATCAAACTATTTTTGAAAAGTGATTTTGAGGAGAAAGTAGATTTTAAATCAGATATTTTAAAACTAAATTCTGGTTTGATGATACCCACCTTGCAAATGTTGTCAAAATTAGTGACTAGATCTTCCCCCGAAGTGCAAATATTTTTCTTTGGATACCTGTGGGACTGTTAAAAATCCATCCAGGATTCACAGAATTTGTGTAAAGTCAGTCCGTCAGACTGGAGCTTATGGTTTAGTCTGTTCCTTTGCTTCTGCAGTCCGCACCAGACCATGCAGAATGATATTTATGTGCATGTCTGCCCTCTCTTTAGCTCGACCACTTGGACAAGCATGGTCAGTGTGCCCTAGTGCATGCTGCTCTCAGAGGACATCTGGAGGTGGTGAGGTTCCTCATTCAGAGCGACTGGGGTCAGATGTACCTCCAGAGCCCCTCCCCCACACAGTCACAGGACACGCCCTCACCCAGCCAGCCACAGGCCACGCCCTCTCCCACACAAGCCACGCCCCAGGAGTCACAGCCCTCCAGCCCTGAGCGACAGGACGACGCAGCGGAGGAGCCGCAGGAGTCCGAGCAGAAGGTGGAGGAGCAGGAAGAGACTCCAGAAGAGTCTGAACAACAGACACAGGCGGACGCACAGACTCGGCAGCAGACGTCCCCACAGCCTGTGACCTTCAACAAGAGCGTGGCAGTACAGCAGGCCCTTATAGCAGCAGCCAGCATGGGTTACACAGAGGTAATGGCATGTGGGTGTCACACAATTCCTTGCATGCTTCTTGCTCATATAGCAACTAACTGTATCTGTGTCTTTAAGATTGTGTCTTATCTCTTGGACTTGCCTGAGAGGGATGAAGAGGACACTCAGCGCGCCCAGATTAACAGCTATGATACCCTGTGGGGTGAGACAGGTAGAGCTCCACTTATATAGGCTTTTTCAATCTAAGCTGCCTGCATTGACATCCTAACTGGCATGAAAGGGATGAAGGGGATGCACCAAAATGAAAATTCTGGACCCTGATTCTGCAAACTGAAACCGAAAATGCTTTGTAATTGTTTATTATTTTATTCAATAATTTTAAGTAATATTGTAAGAACTCTCTTTGTCAGAGAGTGAATGTGCATTGTGCATAATTTCACAAAGCTCTGTTTGCTTTAAATCTTGTAATTGTACAATCTAAATTTAAATAAAAAATAACATGCTCATGCTACATGTATGTAGCATCTTTGTTTGGACTGTGATTAAAATGCAGTAGTTGTTCTAATTTCAAAGGGTTCAGCCTGCAATAGAGCTAATAAACAGCTTGTTCATGTACTCTTTCATGCTTTCTTGTCTCTTGCTTAAAAAATTTAACATAAAAGATCAGCTATCGGTATCAGAATCAGCCCATTTGCTGACTATCGGAATCATCCATGAAAAATCATAATCGGTGCATCTGTAGTTTGTTTTGTAGATTTGCCTACTGGTTAGTTTAGACTCAAACAGTCATAGCTTTGGCTTAACAGCAAGTCAAGAGCGAGTGAGTACACTGGTCCACTTAAACTGGTAAACACAGTATGCACACACATAAACACACAGTGTTAGGATGTACCTGCTATTTCCTAGGTTATGGGGTCCATGTGTGTGGACTAAAAGATAAAGGTATAAAACTGTGAGGGAAAACATTGGGAATGAGTGAGTCGAATTAAAAATGATTGATAAATATAAGTGCACATATATATAGAATGCATACATTTTATTTATATATGCACATAAAATATATATGTGACCCTGGACCACAAAACCTTCTAAATTTTTCGAAATTGAGATTTATACACCATCTGAAAGCTGATAATAAATAATATTTCCATTAATGTATGGTCTGTTTGGATCTGACAATATTTGGCAGAGATACAACTATTTGAAGATCTGGAATCAGAGGGTGCAAAAAAAAATTAAGTTTTGATATATTTACAGTAGGAAATTTACAAAATATCTTCATGGAACATGATCTTTACTTAATATTCAAATGATTTGGGCATAATAGAAAAATCTATAATTTTTGACTAATACAATGTTTCTTGGCTACTGCTGAAAATATACAATTTAAATATGTACGTGAATTTCAGAATATGGTGCATCCTTGGGAATAATCACTTTGGATTTCAAATAAACTGCTTTTAAAATATGGATTTCCAAAAAAAGGGGTCTCTTGGCTCAACCTGCCCCAAGTGAGGGTTGAATTGAGCCTAGGGAGAGGGTAAGTTGAGCCACAAGGAGTTAAACTGTGCTACTGATTATGCTGAAGTAAAACTGAAACTTTTCACCTCATGCTATATCAAAAGAAGAGAAATGAGTCCAAAATGACTTATTAAAATCTATGTGTGAGCCTTGTGATGGACTGGTCATCTATGCAGGGAGTTTCTCTACCTGTGGCTCTAGACGCTGGGTTAGGATCCTGATACATTTACATTACATTTAGTCATTTTGCAGATGCTTTTATCCAAAGTGACTTTCAATTTGGGGATACATAAAGCGATTCTTCTTAAAGAGGCAAACAGACATAGGAAGTGCTTGTAATGCTTCCTTCCTTGCTTGGAATAAGTTTTAAACATTGTTCAAATAAGGACAAATAGGTTTGGATAATATAATAATAGATTAGTTGGATGGATTACTTTCTAAAAGTTCTTTATTTAAAGATACCGTTTTTTTACTTTAAAGGCATTTTTCAAATTATTTAAAAAGTTCTGAACAAAATAATGTTCAAATTGAAGAATAATAAAACTGACTGCAATCTACTTCACAGAACTGGGCTAATTGTCCTTAACATCCTACTTATAAATAAAACGGCCCTTTTTCATAAACATTGTTAATTGTTATTTGTTTATTCATGTTCATTGTTAACTGAACAATAATTGTTCAGACAGAAGAAGCATGAGTCCTTGAATGTTAAAAAAGTATTTTAAACATGAAAAAAAAAGGTTTTTACCAGTAACTACAAGAGTGTAGTTACCAGTCATTCAATGGGTCCCTCTCCATCACAGGGTGAGTAAAGGAGATAACTCTTCATTGGTCGTGGAAATAAGGGGTGGCTCAACTTCCCCACAGGCTCTTCTACCTATTTACACATAAAATATAGTATATACAGGACCTGGTCATATAATATATAATATCATCAAAATTTGATCATTTGATTTCACTAATTCCATTCAAAATTGAAACTTGTATATTATATTCATTCATTACACACAGAATGATATATTTAAATTGTTTATTTCTTTTCATTTTGAGGATTATAACTGACAACTAAGGAAAATCCCAAATTCAGTATCTCAGAAAATAAGAATATTACTTAAGACCAATACAAAGAACTTATTTTTTAGAAATCTTGGTCAACCGAAAAGCATTCATATAAAAAAAAAGTATGAGCAGCACTCAGTACTTAGATGGGGTTTTCTTTTGTCTGAATTACTGCAGCAATGCGGCGTGGCATGGAGTCGATCAGTCTGTGGCACTGCTCAGGTGTTATGAGAGCCCAGGTTGCTCTGATAGTGGCCTTCAGCTCTTCTGCATTCTTGGGTCTGGGTCTTCTTCTTCACAATACCCAATAGATTTTCAATGGGGTTAAGGTCAGGTGAGTTTGCTGGCCGATTAAGAACAGGGATACCATGGTCCTTAAACCAGGTACTGGAAGCTTTGGCACTGTGTGCAGGTGCCAAGTCCTGTTGGAAAATGAAATCTGCATCTCCATAAAGTTGGTCAGCAGCAGGAAGCATGAAGTTCTCTAAAACTTCCTGGTATACGGCTGTGACCTTTGACCTCAGAAAACACAGTGGACCAACACCAGCAGGTGACATGGCACCCCAAACCATCACTGACTGTGGAAACTTTACACTGGACCTCAAGCAACATGTATTGTGTGCTTCTCCTCTCTTCCTCCAGACTCTGGGACCCTGATTTCCAAAGGAAATGCAAAATTTACTTTCACCAGAGAACATAACTTTGGACCACTCAGCAGCAGTCCAGTCCTTTTAGTTTTGAGATGCTTCTGACGCTCTCTGTTATTCAAGAGTGGCTTTACACAAGGAGTGCGAAGCTGAAACCCATCTCTTGCATACATCTGTGTGTAGTGATTCTTGAAGCACTGACTCCAGCTGCAGTCCACTCTTTGTGAATCTCCCCCACATTTTTGAATGGGTTTTGTTTCACAATCTTCTCCAGGGTGCGGTTGTCCCTATTGCTTGTACACTTTTTTCTCTCACATATTTTCCATCCCTTCGCCTCTCTATTAATGTGCTTGGACACAGAGCTCTGTGAACAGCCAGCCTCTTTTGCAATGACCTTTTGTGTCTTGCCCTCCTTGTGCAAGGTGTCAATGGTCGTCTTTTGTACATCTGTCATGTCAGCAGTCTTCTCCATGATTGTGTAGCCTGCAGAACTAGACTGAGAGACCATTTAAAGGCTTTGCAGGTGTTTTGAGTTAATTAACTGATTAGAGTGTGGCACCAGGTGTCTTCAATATTGAACCTTTTCACAATATTCAGATTTTCTGAGATACTGAAGTTGTGATTTTCCTTATTTGTCAGTTATAATAATCAAAATTAATAAAATAAATAATAATTTGAAATATATCAGTCTGTGTGTAATGAATGAATATGATATACAAGTTTCACTTTTTTAATGTGAAATAAATCAACTTTCTGATGATATTCTAATTATATGACCAGCACCTGTACATATATGTGATTTTTTTACATCATACATAGTTCATATTGCTTTTAAGTCTTTACTTTTACATATCGTTTCCAAATCATTTTAAATATATTCAAACATATGCATTCTTCCATTCCTTTTAACTTTTTAAATATAACATTGAACAGTTATAATCAATAAATATAAATACAAAATGAACAACAATCCTAGCTTCTTTTTTTCACAATATTTTAAGTATTTTAAAATATGTACCTCAGGACATTCCCAAAATATATGACATAAACTAATAAAATCTTTCTCATGAACTTCCACAACTGACTTATTGGCTAAACTTGATGGAAAATCTAATATAAATATATGTAACATTTCTTTCACTTTGTCCTAATTGAGCTTGTCAAATTGCAATTTGGGATCACTCTCTGTGCAAAGAATGCATATGTCACACAAAAATATGTTCTAAGAATATTTTACTAATGTTTGTATTACAAAAACATTATTTCTAAATGTCTAAAAAACGTTTTTCTTGGTTATGTGAATGTTAAGGAAGCACCCCATTTTCTCATTTTGCAAAAAAAAAAAAAAAAAAAAAAAAAAAAATTAAAATGATTGGAATGTTACTTTTAAATGTATTCTGAATATTCAGAAAACAAGTAAAATTGAAAAAGCATGATCCAAATATCCAACTTAAACATTTCAGGAAAGAAAACTTTTCATAAACCCTATATATGTAACCCTGGACCACAAAACCAGTCATAAGGGTAAATTTTTCAAAACTGAGGGACAATATTTGGCCGAGATGCGACTTTGAATATCTGGAATTGGAGGATGCAAAAAAATCTAAATATTGAGAAAATCACCTTTAAAGTTGTCCAGATGAGGTTCTTAGCAATGCATAATACTAATCAAAAATTTAGTTTTAATATATTTACAGTAGGAAATTTACAAAATATTTTCATCGAACATGATCTTTGAACATGAAAAATCAATAACTTTGACCCATACAAATGTATTTTTTATGTATCGCTACAAATATACCCCAGCGACTTAAGATTTTTTTATGGTCCAGGGTCACATAAATAATGTTTTTGTGCTAAATCTTTGAGAACATTACTAAACTTTGTGTTTATGTTAGTAGAAGAATCTTTGTTCATAACACTGAGAACCGAGCAGAACGTTAGCCAGTGTTCTGAGAATGCTCTCTGTTCGCTGGATGTCATGATTGACAGCTCTCTCCTGCTCTTCTCCTCAGCGCTGTCAGCAGCAGCAGGTCGGGGAAAGATGGAGGTTTGTCAGCTGCTGTTGGAGCAGGGCTCTTCTGTGGCGCAGCCCAACCGGAGAGGAGTCGTGCCGCTCTTCAGCTCTGTGCGTCAAGGGCACTGGCAGGTGATTGACAAAGACTTGTTTTCCAGCTTTATTTTTGATAGATAGAGAATGTGTCTACATGTTTTAGCTGTACCCTCTCTTTCAGATTGTGGATCTTTTAGTGTTGCATGGGGCAGATGTGAACCTGGCTGATAAACAAGGCCGTACTCCACTCATGATGGCTGCCTCAGAAGGGCACCTGGACACGGTTGAGTTCCTAATGGCTCAGGGTACATGATACACCCCTTTATGGCACAAAAACACTGTTTAACGAGGTTTGCATCACATATACATCATATCTTCTGTTTATTTGTAGGTGCATCTATAGATCTAATGGATAAGGAGGGTTTGACTGCGCTCAGCTGGGCGTGTTTGAAAGGACATCTGACTGTGGTTCGCTGCTTGGTGGAAAGGGGTGCAGCGACGGACCACACTGATAAAAACGGACGAACGCCTCTCGATCTGGCTGCCTTCTATGGAGACTCAGAAGTGGTGAGTGATATTTCAGTTAGCTTGGCATTTTGGGGTTAAGGTTTTCAAAGTTTGTCTCGTCTTGTTTTATCATGGTGTTGATTTAATAAAATGTTATGTAAGAAAACATTGCCAACTATTAAAAACCATTACACAATAAAGTGCAATTGCATTTTTATGAAATTCT
Organism: Carassius gibelio; assembly: GCF_023724105.1. Taxonomy (NCBI): domain Eukaryota; kingdom Metazoa; phylum Chordata; class Actinopteri; order Cypriniformes; family Cyprinidae; genus Carassius; species Carassius gibelio. The sequence goes on from NC_068382.1 coordinate 8,951,975, forward strand.
GATAATTATGTTTAAATTAATATAGTGGGTTAAACAAATTAGTCTCTTTGAACAGCTTAGGTGGAGTGCTGTGTATTACCACAGAAAATTATTTCTATTGTCTTTTCATTTTTTATGAAGCTGCAAAAAATATGTTGGTCCATTAACAGTGAGCTTTCTGTAAGAGTCCACTGTTTGTTTTTACAAACCAAGAAAAGAGTCTTTAGAGGTTATTTTATGTGCTAATCCACAGCAGTTTGCACCTACACTTCATTGTGTTTAATGTATGCATGATGAAAAGCTACAAAATATTCGGTAACACTTTATAATAACTGCACACTATTAATCATTAATTAAGCATTAGTAAACAGATAATTCATCATTTATAAAGCATTAATAGACAGTAATAATCAGTTTATAAATACAGATATAAATGCTTTATTCTTGATTTAAAAGCATATCTATAATGTGTAATTTCATACTTTATTCATGATCAATTTATCATTTCTCAATGAAGTATAGCATTATTTACAAACCAGTTATTTAGGAGTTGCCAGTGATTCATAAGATCACAAGAAATGTAGTAAATTCAGGTAGTAATAAAGCATTTAGTAGTGGTCAGTTAACTATTTATGTGAGCTCATCTAAAGTGAGGACTAGTTATGCCTTGTAAAGCATTTATAAAGGATATTTAAAAGCTCAGTTATCTTCTAAACAAAAAACAGAAACAAACACAACACAGTGATACAGAACATAGAAATATTAACAGCCTTTAAATCTCATTTGTAAAAGCTTTACAAATCATAAACTTTAGATGACCTCACAAAAATAGTTAATAAACAACTACACGAATTAACCCTGAATTACAGTAGAAATACATGTTAATAAACCATTTATTAACACTATAAGTAACTATTACTATATGTCTGAATAAAAAGATGTATGAATGCACATTTAAATAGTTTATTAATCATTTACTTACAATTTCTAAGTGATCTTATGAACCACTGACAACTCCTTAATAACTGGTGTGTAAATAATGCTATACTTAATTTAGAAATGATATATTGATCATTAATAAAGTATGAAAAAACTATTAAATATATTATAGATATGCTTTTAAATCAGGTATAAAGCATTTATATTTGTATATATAAACTGCTTATAAATGTCTATTAATGCTTTATAAATGATGAATTAACTGTTTCCTAATGCTTAACTAATGATTAATAGCATGCAGTTATTATAAAGTGTTACCAAATAGGGTAATTTCCTCCATTACTGAGTTTCTTTCTTCTGTCAGGTGCAGTTCCTGGTGGATCACGGGGCTTTGATCGAGCATGTGGACTACAGTGGGATGCGTCCTCTGGACCGGGCAGTCGGCTGCAGAAACACATCTGTGGTGGTTGCCCTGCTGAAGAAAGGAGCTAAAATCGGTATGACAACTTACATGCAACCAAAGAATCAGATTGATGGCCTAATCAGATTTAAATGACTTCCTACTGAATCTGAATTACACTTTCATCTGATTGAAAGGGGTATTGTAGTCCTGAAATATTCCAGCCAGTAAGGAAAAAAATGTGCATACATCAGCTTTTCAAATAACTTATTAGCAGGTATTTAGCAGACAGTCTACCAATACGTCAGTTCACATGGATTTATAGTAGGGGTGTCCCGTAGATGAATACCTTATTTGGAAAGGTATGGATAATTGCTTCAAAACTAATAATTATGCCGAATAATAGTTGGCTGACACAGTCACTCCTTGTGTTTGCTGGATTACAGGTGATCCAGGGGAAAGTACGATATTATACATAACCTCTAAAACCGCTACGCAATAATGAGTGTGTAAAGTAAATGTGAGTGTAAGCACTATGAATGAAATGAGCGACAATCAAAGAGCCGCTCAGAAATCAGCTTGGCAGGAGTAAATCATCGTACATGTGTTCTACTATCTGATATATATATTTAAATGCTATTAATCTTGTATCACGAAAGGTCCCCAAGCTGGGACTTACACCTCAAAGCGCTGTCTATAGGAGGCTATTGGCTCAGACAGTTAGAAGATATTTAAATCAATGTTAGAATCATAATAAAAAATATTCTTGTATCAGTTATACGAGGCATATTTGTTCAGCTACAAAGAAAAAAGATAGGGTATTAAACCATTGACAATTGTATGAACTTTCAGGTAAAGCCTCACCAGTTTCCGAATATAGATACAGATACGGACAATTCTGAGATTGATACCGATTGAGATTGATCAAATATTGGCTCCGCTGCACACCCCTAACTTATAGTTAGTAAAATGTAGACTGGAAAAATGCATGAGACACATGTAAATGAATATGTGAAATCAGATTGGATTGATTCTGATTGACAGTTAGTGCATGTGAACTTACCCAGTGTTAATGTGGCTCAGACACTGCCCATATTGTAGAAACCCAATCTCTCTAGGCATAGTAAAACCAGAAATCACCTACCACCCAACGGCTGGCAAAAAGAAAATGTCTTGGGGAGCGAAATTAACATTAGCTTGTTAGCTTGCTGTATGTGTTTTCATGTAACTCAGCCACTCTAACATTCTGCTGCTCTGTGCTTTACTTCACTTTCTCCAACTGCTCTTGATTAATGCGTCTTTTTGTTTGTAGTCTTTGCATTTGCTTTCACTGGCTACATGTTTCTCTTGCTCTTTACTGTCTTTCTCTCTCTGTTTGTCAATTCAGTTGTTGGGAAGAGGTAGTTTAACGTTGTTAGTGCTGGTGTTGTTTTGCTGTTTTACTTTTAATTTCAAATCTTTTAGCTGAATCTCTTTTTCCCCACCACTCACGGCTGCTTTTTTTGTGTTCCCCCTCACTTTTCTTCCACGACCACTGCATTACTCTTAACTTCCTCTTTCTCCCACTCTCACTTTCACACACGCCACTCTCATCACCACCTATGGTTGTGCCACTCACCCCATCTTATTCTCCCGCAACCCCGATCCTCATTCCCTCGCTCTTACAACCCCTGACTTCCTGCCACAGGATGTCAGACACTGCCAAGTCGGCATAAAGGAGGTAATGCTTGTGCTCGGGCTGCTTGCATCTTGCTTCCCTTCAGGCATCCTGACAGCTCTCTTTTCTGTGTGCAGTGGCGTGTTTGGGTGCTGCAGGTTTGACTGGCACTGTAAACTGCCATGAAGTATTAAATATGAAAGGTTACGGGGAATGAGAACTTGAGTTCACCCTGAAGGCATCCTCATCCTGTTGTCCTCGCCTTCATCTGTTTGTTATGATTCCTGAGTGCTCTGCACTCCTCCGTCTCTCTCTCCATGTTTTCCCCTCAAACCAGTTGTTCATTTTGACCCATCAAACATCCTGTTACCCATAGGTCCTGCTACCTGGGCAATGGCAACATCTAAACCTGACATCATGATTATCCTACTGAGTAAGCTTTTAGAAGAAGGAGATGGCTTCTACAAGGTCAGATTTACACAAAATTCACCTCAGATGTTTGCACAGATTTTCCTCAAACAAAGTCATAGATTCTCTGTATTTACACAGTCAATCATCTTTTCCCTTACAGAAGGGTAAAGTGAAGGAGGCGGCTCAGCGCTACCAGTATGCTCTGAAGAAATTCCCCCGAGAAGGATTAAGTGAGGACCTGAAGACCTTTAAGGAGCTCAAAGTGTCTTTGTTCCTGAACTTGTCTCGCTGTCGGAGGAAAATGAATGTGAGAACAGCATGAATGTTTCTAAAAATACTCTTTGCAAGGTGTCATTCTAGCGCACCGTAATGCTTATGAATCTTGTGTGATGCTGTAATATTGTAACAGCAGCAGGCAGCATGTCTGGTACAACTGTGCAAAATAATACAATTTCACTGATTTGACTGAACACTTTCTTGGTTCCAGGACTTTGGTATGGCGGAAGAGTTTGCTACCAAGGCTCTGGAACTGAAGCCTAAGTCTTACGAGGCATTCTATGCTAGAGCCCGTGCCAAGCGTAGCAGCAGGTAGGGTTCTTCCATTATTTTATTTCCTTATGAATCAAGTTTCTTAAGGGTGGATTAATATGTCCATTGTCGCTTTATAGGCAATTCACTGAAGCGCTAGATGACCTGAGGGAAGCCAAAAAGCTGTGTCCCAACAATCGTGAAATCCAGCGTCTCCTTCAGCGTGTGGAAGAGGAGTACAGGCAAGTTACCCAATCAGAGGAACCAGAGCTTGAGCCTCCCCCATCTCCACCACCATCTCCCCTGCCAGTGGAGGAAGATGAGGAGCCCCCTCATCACACCCCTCCCCCTGAGCCAAGACTGGATGATATGGAGCCCGTCCAAGACTTGTTTGAGGATGATGACTTCCTGGAACAAGAGCTAGAGGCTGTGTCTATGTGTAATGCTTCCAGCCTTGCCATTATACGTAGTCCACCCCTTTCCCCAGGCCATCATGACACTGGCTACCTATCTGGAGGACAGGCTTTTGAGTTCCACCCAAGCTCCTCCTCCATGTCATCTCCTACCCATCACAGTTACCAGTCCACCTCCCCGAGTATCTCTCCAACACATCAGAACTCCCACTACCACCAGAGTCCGCCCCACTCCTCGTCAGCCCATCAGTCCTCCTACCGGTTCAGCCCTCCACCCATGGGTAGTGGAGGGAACCAGGGGATGGACTACCAGAGTCCTCCGCCATCTCCTCTTAGGCGTGGGGCTCCATACAGAGGTAGCCCTCCAATTGAGAGTGTGTGTCTATATCGTTCCCAGTCTGGCTCTCCAGTCCGCTACCAACAGGATCCTTTACCTAGCCGCCCTAAATCTCCACTGTTGAAGATGAGCAGCCAGCGCTCCTTCCAACTCCAGTCGCAACCATCCCAGAGCTCTCAGACCAGTCAACACCACCAGGTTCAGGGTCTTCGCCTGCAGCCCTCTATGGCACAGATCGTCCGCACTAATCAGCCCAGTAACAGTTTGTACAGCCAGTTGGCACATCCACTCAGCAGTAGGTACCAGGGCAGCTCTATGGATGTGGACAGGGAGAGAGATCGAGAGCCAAGGCTGGTGTACCAGCCCTCATTGGATGGAAGGTCAATGTCTCAAGTACAATCCAGCCTTAGTGTGGGAGCTCTGTGTCAGCATGGAGGCCGAGGTGGGCCTGCTGGGGTTTTAGAGTCAAACTTGGGGAAAGACGAGGTCTCTCAGCGTCCTGCTTCAGCCTACCGGTCAGCTACAGGGGGACCCGGAGGCATGCGCTTCAGCCAAACCCCTCAGATAAGCCGTAGTCAGTCAGCAGCGTACTATCCTGTCTCCAAGCATGAACTTGAGAGAGCAGTGGCAGCCTCTGCTCTGCCACAATGCCAACTGGGCTCTCCAGAGATCCCCCACCTAGTGCGCAGACCTATCAGTGCCAATACAAGTGAGCTAAAACAGCACGTATCGACCCCCAGACCACTTATCCACTCCCAGAGTGTAAATCTTCGCTTCTCCCCATCTAGCAGTAATATCTCCTCAGGCTCCAGCTGCAATCTACCCCCTGGTTTCCGGCCCTCATCCTCCATTGCCCAAATGGAAATCCCGCTGCAGACTACATATGAACGAAGCTTTGACGAGCCATCGACCCTCTCGCCCTCTCAGAGCGGACTGTACTCGGCCGAGCCCACCCGATCCCGAACCACTCCATTCATGGGCGTCATTGACAAGACCGCTAGGACTCAGCAGCAGTACCTTCACCAGCCTTCCCGGGCCTGGCCTTTGTCATCTCTGGAGTCGGTTATCACTAGCCCTACGTCACCTGGGAATTTGATCCACCAAGCCTCCACTGCTTCCTCCTACAGCCCACCTACATCTCTAGGCAACATTGCCTACTACAATAAGACAAATAATGCCCAGAATGGACACATGCTAGAGGAAGAGTACTATGCCCAGCCACAGCCATCCTCCCTGGGCAAGCTTGCCAATGGAGGAGGCCGTGATCGAGACCTACTGGAGCGAGTGAGCCAAGCACCAACGTACCAGGATGTTAAGGTGGCTCGGACAATGCCCGTGGCACAGGCGTACCAGGAGAACATGTACCGCCAGCTATCCCGTGATGCCAGACAAGGTCCCACCTCGCCCATCAAACCAAAGAGACCCTTTGTGGAGTCAAATGTTTAACAGGCACCCAAAAGGGTGGGCACAAAGGTGTGAGTGACAGTGAATGTTTGTGTCAGGTCTTGCATAAGAGACTGTGTAGGTGCAGGTTATTAAAGCCAGTATTTCAAATAGAGGAAACTGCATAGAAGAAATACTTTTAATAAACAAAAAAAAACATTGTTACAAAACCTGTGTACAAATACCTGTGCCTACTTTAGGTCAACTCAATCTGTTGGTAAAAACTCGGACGGCACCCTTTTGGAGAATTAGAATATAGAGTACGTTAAAGTTAAAAAAAAAAGTTCTTTAAAGCTCTGCACATTATATAAGAAAGCACATTTATTGACGATCCAGAACAGAGGCCGTACACAGAGGAATAGTGTGTCTTGCCATTGCTCCCAAAGCGGATATGAAACTGGCAATCTATGTGTTGAACACATTCACTCCTCACTTAATCCTTCTCTCTCTTCCCAATGAAATTAAACAAATTTGCTAGGCTTTCTGGACATGATATTGTTGAATTGTTCAATACTGTAAAAAGTGAAAATCTGTTACAGAAAAGCGAAGTTGTAGTCATAGAAGGAAAAGAGGAATATTTATAATTAATATGTTATATGATGTATAGAAATATTAAAGCAGCTTTTCTGTCAGGTTTATTTTGTTTGCTTTTTGTCTTTAATTTTGTATTTATTGATTTGGTCTTTTAGAAACGGTATCAAATATTTTCAAAATAAAGTAGTGACCAGAGGTTATTGTTTTTACGGTTATTACCTTACAGTTCTGTCTCCCAAGCAGAAATACTGTCAAAATTCAAAGTTGTAGTGTGGCAATAATATTAGTTAAAACATTTTTTGGGAACACGATTAAAAAATGTTCAAGTAATCCTCACATTTTGTGGATATGGCTTAGTCTTTATTTACAAAATGAGTTAATTACCAAGTACCGGAGTGGCAATCCTGCCGTATTTCAAGTTGAAGAATGTATCACACCATAGACGTCTTATGAGCTCTGCAGTATGTATACTACTCAACACAAAGTTTCAGGGGCGTTTGTAGAAATATAATTTCTTTTTTCAGTTTCTTTATTGTTCTAAGAAGTGGCGGTATATCAAGTGAAATATGTTTGTTTTAACTTTTAAACTTTTATTTGTATCTTTGTCTGTGACATTTTAAAGAAAGAGAGCACTTTATTCATTTGTAAAGATTGTATGGAATGTGAATATTGAGGGACTGGAGATGTTTTTCGTTTTGTTTTGTTTTGTTTTTGATCTGGGATGGGACGTCCTTACTAACAAACCTTCAGTGAACACTGGAAAATAACATGTGATTAGTTGTACTACTAGAAAACAAATAGCAGTCATTGTCCTTGGTGCAATTCTAATTTTTCAAACAAATGAATGAACGATAATATAAAAGAGCAAAATTATGTTTTTAAAAAGATATTAAAAAAGTGTATATAACAGCCTTTATAGTGCGCGGTGTACTTGCTGTATATAGTGGCCAAATGTGTTCATGCATACAAAACCCTGCTCTCCTTAGCAAATGCAGCGTGACAAAGACTTGACGAGCCTCACGTGTCAAACACAGTTCAGCGGCGTCACACACTACCGAAAATTAAACCAGCCGTTTTGAAATAGTGTATTTGTCGTGTAAGAATACAATATAAAGCTAGTTCCTTTTGAAGTTCTCTGCTTCGGATCGCAATACTATTAACACGCCGAGCTTAAATGTGGCTTTGGTCAGATCTTCTCAAAAATACTGTAAATGGACAGGTATCTAGACAGCTTGTCTTAAAGGCAACCATATTCACCTTTCTGTTGCTGTCAGTGTAAACTTGCTTGAGTCTAGAGATCGCTCGTGGTCAACTTCGGGGAAAAGATAAGTAATTAACACTTGAGGAACACAGGACTCTGATGTGGGCTCGTCAAGGGCCTCTTTAGGGTGCTGTGGTTTTTAAGTGGAAGTTATTTTATTCTGTAAATAACCTGACGCATGATTTATCCTCCATTCCCCTCTGAAATCGACATACACAGACATTCGTGAATCTGCCGTATGCCTCCCATTGAGGAACTAAACCGAAATAACGTTCACAGCTGACGAAAAATGAATCTCACACTCATCTCCACGTGACATTTACCTCTGAAGGGTTTGGCCATTCTTTTTACCTTTCAGTTGGATTTGAGTTGATTTTAATGTACTTGCTTGCTAAGCAGAGTTTCTCGTCTGTAAATGTGAGCTTTCAGAGCGTTGTGAAAACGTTTAATGACTTCAATAAACCAGAATGTGTTTTTATCATGTCACTTGTCATTTTTATATGGTTTTAATCGTTTTTTAATTGATTCAGTATAAGAAACGCACAGCACTGGTCGAGCTCCTAATGTTCATTTAGTTGTGATATTACTATATTTTATCTACAAATGCTACAGAACTGTTAATAATCAAACTATTTGATCTCCATAATCTCCATCCAGATGTAGATACATTTTTTTTATCACACTTGCTCACCGATGGATGCTCTGCAGTGAATGGGTGCCGTCAGAATGGGAGGCCAAAAAGCGAATAAAAACATCACAATAATAGACACAATAATGTCTTGTGAAGTGAAATGCTGCATGTTAATAAGAAACTTGTAGATGTTTTTTTAGCTGTTTGGACTCTCATTCTGACGGCACCCATTCACTGCAGAGCATCCGTTGTTGAGCAAGTGATGCAATGCTACATTTCTCCAAATCTGATGAAAAAAAAAAAACTTTTTTGGGTGAACTATTCCTTTTAACAGTCATGTAAAAAACTTCTTTGTGGTGAGTTCTTCACAAAACTTTTAAAAATCTCATTTGATTGTATTTGCTCACAAGCAAGTTTATTATAACCAAACATTTTGGTTTCTACACAAGAAGAGACAATTAAAGTAACTTAATAAAAAAAAAAAATAAACAGTCAACAACAGAAGTAGAACAGCCTTCTACAAAGTACTTTTTAAAAGAACAGCAACAAGAAACATTTTTTCTTAAGACTTTGCAGAGCAGCAAACCTTTTCAGTTTTGCTCCAGAAACATTCTTTAAAGCTCCATATATGACTGAGCTTAAAGCTGATGGTTGTTTTAGTGTCGAGAGCTTACTGTATGACGACAGGTTCAAACACCAAAAGCTTCGACATTCACTTTTACTCCCTCTTGGGTTTGGCTGTGAGAAGATGCACAAATCCTGGCACCAGCACCATGACCACCTGCGGCACGATGCTGTACTTGAGAAAGAAGAGCGAGTAGAAGAGAAGAGGAGGAACGGTGGGCACGGGGAAGCTGCTGATGTAGTGGAGGGCTATGGACGAGAGGGCCACACAGAGAGTCCTGGGAACCCATGGAAGAGCCCATCCTCCTGGCTTCCAGTACTGTGCGAGTCCTAGTCCCAGCAGGACCCCGGCGTCCCGGTTCAGAGAGGAGAAGGGCGCTGTGTCCATACGAATCCACTCGGGGCGAGAACACCACCTCTTAGCCAGTGAGATTGACCTGTGGTTCAGGGTTCGAGACGGTAAGTATGCAGTGGGAACAAAACTGTTCATTAACATACAGAGCCGGGTAGATCACTGTTACTGATGACCAATGACATGACGAAAACTGTCATTAGTAACAATCTATTAGATGACACATTTTTAGGTAATGTATTCAGAATATTATTGACCTAACTCATTGATCTGACAGATTTCTATTCTACACAAGAATAAAAAAATATCTATATAAAATATAACAGCTATAAAAAAACATATCTCATGTTTGTCATCAGCATGAAGGAAATGCAGGGGGTTTGTGAGCTGATGAAAACTAATGATTAATATATCATAAAAACTGATTGCACTATATTTTCACAGTTTTTTTTATGTAAAATCATGTTCGAACTGTTTTAAATTCATTTTAAATAAGTACTTTTTTTATCATTTTAAAAGTTTTAAAATTGCTTGTTTTATTCTTGTTATTATTTGTCTTTATTATTATTTTACTTTGTTTTATGTAAAGCACTTTGAATTACCATTGTGTACAAAATAATAAATATAAATAAACTTGCCTTGCCTACAATCAATAATTTTCAATTAACCTTAAAAAAAAACTCAAACACTTAAACACTAAAAAATATCATATATAAATCATATACACACACACACACACACACACACACACACACACACACACACATATATATATATATATATATATATATATATATATATATATATATATATATATATATATAATAAAAAAAAATAAAAAAAATTAAATTAAATAAGGTAATCTTTTAAATAATAAAATTATTTTCAATAATAATAAATTACTGATATTGATATTTTGAGGCCCAATATGTTATGATCATGGGTAGACAGATTTGTCATTTAATTATAACAAATGGGATTGATAAATTAAATGTTTTAAACTGAATAAATGTAATGTATTTACTCAATATAACACTGTACACACCAGGAAAGATCGACCCCAATCTTTTGCAGGGCACCGTGCATTAGAAGAGCTCCGAACAGCAGAATCAAGCTGAAGCGAAAGAAGAACAGCAGAGAGCGATCTTCAGGAACAGTCCTGTTCAGAAAAACCCCCAGCAACACCCCTGTGGAGAGAGAGCATGAACATACAATACAATACAATACAATACAATACAATACAATATATTATAATATCTGACCTGCCAGAAGACCTCCAATGACTTGATGTGGGAAGTGAGCTAAGATGAAGATTCGAGAGAGGCCTACACAAGCCAAAAATACTGCATACAACAGATACGGCACTGCAGCTAATATCTTACTGTAAGAGAGAGATAGTTCAGTTTGCTTTACATATGAATAACTAACATTTCTACAGGTGCATCTCAATAAATTAGAATGTTGTGGAAAATCATCACAATTAAAAGAAGCAAAGACTTAACCTAGTTCTGTCTGTGTGCATTGAATTGATTTAATACACGAGCTTCACAATTTGAGTTGAATTACTGAAATAAATGAACTTTTCCACAACATTTAAATTTATTTTGATGCACCTGTGTATCACGAGAGCCTTATGGACAGACCTGCCGGTGCGAGTGTGAAAGAAGGAGGCCAGGAAAGAGACGATCACCCACCAGACAGCAGCAGTGACCATGGCGTGACCTGACGGACTGCCTGAGAGAGACACAGAACAGGAATCATGACGGTCAGCCGTCTTCACATCTGGAAATGGTTCAGGTACAGTGATGTGTGATAAGGAGGATGACTTTGCTGCTTTACCTGGGCCGGTCTCACAGGTAGACATGAACTGCTGGACTTTCGGAGGGTTTTTGGAAAACAATCCAGAATGTCCAATCCACCAATAAGGCCTCTCGCCAAACAGGATCCTGACATAAAAAGTCAACATGTGAAATCATGTGACTGAGAAAAAAAAATAGATTTTAAATAATCTATTATATAAAAAATTTAAATATTGCTAGGTTTTACCCATTTGTCAGAAATACGTTTTTAATCATTTAAAATATATAATAAAATATAGTACGGTCACTTATTCTTTTAAATACTTTAATAAGTGCAGGTCCGAATATATCTGTTACAAAATAAAGCGAAAAATAATAATAATAATAATTTTATATATATATATATATATATATATATATATATATATATATATATATATATATATATATATATATATAGCCGTACATTTTTTTACATGTAACATATATATATATATATATTACATGTAAAAAAAAATGTCATGCAATATATATATATATATTGCATGAAATTTTTTTATGGTACATATATTGCATAATATTTATTAAAGGCACATATATATATATATATATATATATATATATATATACATATATATATATATATATATATATATATATATATATAATTAATTAATGTAATATATATGTTCCATAAAAAACGTTTAATGCTATATATATATATATATATATATATATATATATATATATATATATATGTATATAGCATTAAACTTTTTTTACGGAACATATATATTACACTAATTTATATATATATATATATATATATATAGATGTGTGTGTTTGTGTGTGTGTGTGTGTCAATATCAATTTACTAAATTGTGGATTATTAATTAATAGTGCATTTAAAGTAAATATATATATATATATATATATATATATATATATATATATATATATATATATATATATCCATAGAGATATATTACACTATATTACAAACGTGTATACAAAAATGTATATAGTTCAATAAAAACAGTACTAATAACACTAATAACAATAAAAAAGAACTAATTTAATATACATTTTACAACTTCCTCACAGATGTGTAGACATCTGTTTGCTCTGATATTCCTGTCAGTTTCTCTTCCCAGAATGCAAAGCAGTGCGTACCATTTGAGAACTAAGTTGAGCCACTCTGATAAAGCAGCCACCCAGAGCACAGCGATGCCTGTCCGTCTGTGTGTGTGGAACACGAGAGGAAACACCAGCAGCACTGCAGCCTTCGGGTCTCCCAGATGAGAAGCGATCAGCCACAAACCCTCGCAGCTCCTCGATCTCCGCTGGAGCTCCTCCGCCATCTCAACGCCCTGGCGGTATATGCTCTCCATTACAGGAAGATGAATGAACGACAAGCAGTGAAATTAAGATCCCTTGTTCATCATACAGCTAATAGATACATTAAACTAAAGCGCCTGCAGGAGGCTTGTAATCTGTCAGCTGTGTTTTGCAAACTTCCACGTTACTGCTAATACGGGGGCCGCAGTGGGACAAACTTCACTAAAACGCATATTTTAAAAGATATCCCTTGAATGTAGACGTAACTTTTCGTAACATTTGGGACCTGTAGTTGCAAACTTTTTAAAATGCTTTTACCCATTCAATCTTTGGACAGACTTTCACTGCAAACTGTTATAAGTTCACCCGTATTTATTGTGTACATGTTCAAAAAATAATAATGTTAGAGATGGTGCAGCAGTAATAAATTGGGGCCAGTATATATGATATCCACACTATATATGATAAATGTACTGATGTAAATAAATAAGTTGATACTGAATATTTTTATTGATCCCCCCAACCCCCAACTCTCTCATTTTGGATTGACTTTAATTTAATAAATGTAGTTTTATTAATAATCGTATTTATTTTGCAAGTTAGAAATTTTATTGACAAGTCAAAAAACATGATCAAGATGCGCTTTAATTAAACCCTTCCAAGCATTAAAACAAAATCCATACTGTTTTATATATATTTTTTTATCTCAAATTATCTTAATTGTTAAATAACGCTCTGTACTTTTTGTTCTACATTTGAGAGAAATACATTTTAAACAGAAATAATATATATATAATTTTGTGTCTTTGTTTGTGTGTGTGTGTGTGTTTTATCGAACACAGAACAAAAAGAAAGAAAGAATAAACAATAAACTGATCCTTTTCCTGTCACCTGACGTGCCTATGCGTCGTCACGCTGTCACGCCGTCGCATGCGTTTACGTAAAGCTCGCGCTCCGGTTTCCCTGGCGGAGAAGATGGCGGCTCCGGGACCGGGGGAGTATTTCAGTGTCGGGAGCCATGTCTCTTGCCTCACCTGTTTAGGACAACGTTTACAGGGAGAGGTGGTGGCTTTCGATTACCCGTCCAAGATGTTGACTTTGAGTATCCTTTATGTCCGTTTAAACGGCCGCACTGTGAGTTGAGGCTCCGCTCGAGCGTGTTTATGTGGCCTCATTCAACGGCTATTCTTGCTTCATTTACTTTCTGTGTTGTCCGTTTGGTTTTCGCTTGGTTTCTTTTGTTCTAAGTTTGATTTGATGTTGGTTCATATTTGGAAACGTGTTGGAGAAGTGTTGTTTGTAGTTAGCGTATTGAATTAGCATGTCCTCGGCTCCAGACAGCATTAGCATGCTCGCTAAGCTAACGTCTTTTCAGCACTAGTAATGGCAGCACTCACAGGACATATTACAAAATATGAATTAAATAGGAAATGATGTGTTATATAGGAAAAATACGCCAGGCTGAGTAGTATCAGCACCTTGGGTTTCTCATTATACGTGAGGGATCTAGCTGTACTGTTCTCAGATCAGTTAACGTTATATCAGACTCCCGAGTTTTTACTCATGCTGTAAAAATAGTTTGTTAATACTGTGATTGGAAAAACGATGAGCCAATTTCTAATCAATATATAATGGAAAACATATCGTAAAAAGGTACCTTGCATAAAAATGAATTGGCTAATATTTTTTTTAATTACTGCCTATGTAAAATTTAAGACTTTTAAGTCTGTAATCTATTTATAAATGTAAAAATGGCACGTTTTGTATCATGTTTAATACATCAGGCTTTTATTGCTCTGATAGTTTGATGAGAATATTAAGCAAACAATCGAGGAGGAAAAACACCTGTTTAATGCAGAGGCTCAAAGTGAGCAAAAATATGCAATTTGGTGGAGATGTTATTATTTATATGACAAAAAAAGTTAAAGTCTGATTCTGCTTGTAATGTGGATCAGTGAGATCTTTATCACAGTATAACAGACCGACTATATGTAAAATTATATAAATATCAGTTGTTACCAATAATACATCTAGGTGAGTTGGTATTTAAATGCTTCGTTTGCGGTTTCATAATATAATGCAATGCGATCTAATGTTAATTGAGAGATAAACAAACAAACATTCTTCTAAAGTCTGATGATGATCCTGTTTGATACATTTTGACATGATTTTAAAAAATATATACATATTTGTATGGATAGTGATGTAAACTTTGAGTCCAGTAAATTTTAATGTCAAATTATTTTTAGGGTTACCACCAAAAAAAAGATTGAATTATAAAAAGACATGTGAGCCATAACCTGAAAGTGGACTTTCATACTAAAAAACACTTGTTTTTTTTAAGTGAAGTTTCATTGAGATGAAGGAAGGCATGTAGGTTGTGCAACATGTTTCTGAGCAATGTTTTCATCATGTTAGTTGCTTTAGAGATCCATGGACAATATGTAACCGTATGCTTTGTTTTAAGGATTGAATGGCTAAGCTGCTGTTTTTTTTTTCTGGTGTCTACAAAGATGGAGTCTGAAGTTGACTTGTGCATCTTAATGAATTAGTCTGCTTTCACACATGCGGTTAACCTTCATATATCTAGAAATCCCAGTTAAGTGTGACCTTTGATGGTTTGATTCGTTGCCCCTCGTCTTATTTTTTGTGGACTTGCTCAACCAGTTACTCATATTGGTTTCATTATGGTTTCATTTTCTATATTGACTCATTTTGTGTCTGGGCCTTACTTTTTTTTTTTTTTTTTTTGGAACGATTTCATCTTGATATCTTAGTTTGGTTTCTCCTTAACCCTTCTCCTCCCAGAATGCCCTTCCTCCAGCGGTAAGCCCAACCTCAGTGACGTCATCTTGGTTAACTTAGCCTATGTTTCAGAAGTGGATGTTATTAACGACCACACAGAGACTCCTCCTCCTCTAGCATCCTTGAACATTAGCAAGGTAAGCTCACATTTTATGCTTAAATCATATTGAGAACAGAAGCGTGGTCATAAGGGTTTAAATATGGATATGTTTCTTACAAGAACAAATTATTAAAATCATTAGATTAGTGTTGGGCAATTGGTCATTTTTCAAATCGTCATATCGTCAGCCAGTGAGATCGCGATATACAAACCTTATATATGCAGACCATGTACATCTGTTTGTGGATGGAGACTCATTCACCGGCTACAGGCGCTAAGTGTGTGTGTGTGTGTGTGAGTGTGTGTGTGTGAAATGCGGTATAATAGGCCGCCAAATAAAAATCATAATTATAATTTAATACATTAATAGGAGAATGAGCTTAATATAGTCTTGACTATCAACAGAGACATCTGCTATCATCGATACACAATACTATTGTCTATCGGCACAACTCTACTTCACATATTATGTACTAGATGAATTATTTGGCAGCACATGTTCAAGATGGAGAAGATCTGACGGTTAGTTTTGACATGTTTTTTCCACAGCTTGCCAGTCGGGCAAGGACAGAAAAGGAAGACAAGTTGTCCCAAGCCTATGCAATCAGTGCTGGGGTGTCTGTCGAGGGCCAGCAATTATTCCAGACTATACACAAAACGTAAGATTTCCCCAACTTTACATACATTGTGAAACCAAATGCATTGATCAACACTTTTGGCTGAAGTTTAAAGCATGTGAGATGAAGGCAGATTTGTAGCCTAGAATTAGTTCTTTTCCACCAGGACCTGAGTTTTGTTTTGGAAAACTGGGGGAAGTCCCCCTTTAGATGGCTCTTATGGGGAACTTTTTTTTAATTTTAGTGGGTGTTGGGGTATTTTTTGTAGACCTACTTTCAAACTACAATCATCCCAACTTAAATGTTTTTTACGATTTATAATGTTGTTGATTCATGTTTACAGTGCAAGGAAGATACTTAAAAGAATCGTGATGTCAAACTATCAATTGAATATGAATATAATTAATAGTCAGTAATACAATAAGAATAGATAAATGACAAGCAATTGCACAAACAATACAATAACAAGATACTACTAAAATGAACTCCGCATTAAGTTGTTCAGGTAGTTATATCAGTAATTCTCAGGAACAGAAATGCCAAAATAATCTGTGTAAAATAACACTGGTTAATCTTTGATGCATAAATAAACATTAATGACAGACAGCAGCAGGTTTATTTAGGGTGCTGTCTCTTTAAGACCTCATGCACAGATCTAACACAAGATTTGTTTCTCAACTGGTTGCATTCACTTAATAGCCTATGTACAGACAATGTTTAGTATATTTGTATTTGGCCATAAACGCAAAATAAGGCTCGACACAACATCATTCTGTAGTTACGATGAAGTAATACATGATGGCATCTGTCACGCAGGAATCTGAACTGTGGGAATCAGTATAATTATGTGCAATCCCGCAGCAAAATTCAAGCCCTGTCTACATTCAACAAAGTGGTCCGCCATGATGATTGAATTAAAGCACAAGGTTTCAATAAACGCACTCAGTTACTGAGAAATCAAGCCTGAACATTGAAGCGTAAAGTGTGTTTGATCATGTTTGATGTTGTTGCTCACAGCCGGTGTTTGTTTGATCTCTTTGTGTTCCAGCATCAAAGACTGTAAATGGCAGGAGAAGAACATCATTGTTATGGATGACGTCGTAATCTCGCCACCATACCAGGTGGAGAACTGCAAAGGCAAAGAGGGAAGTGCTCTAAGTCATATACGCAAAATTGTGAGTATCACGCAGTATCATAGTTTATATAGTTTTCATTTCAGCAGATGTTGCTCCTCCTCCAGTGGCATCCATAGGTCAATGGCCAATATTAAAACTATATATTAAATCTGACTATTAGCATCTGATTTATGTACCTGGCCCATGGCTGTATTTTCACTAACTTGTAACTTGCAGCAGAACCATGCATCGCTCGTTTATATTTCTACATGGCTCCTGTGATATACAGTAGCTCAAGTGGCTACTGTGAGTCACGTTGAGTTCATTAAAATGTCATTAATATTCTGCGTTCAATTATTTACTTGTCAGGCAGGCATGATAAGTGGGAAAATTACACATTGTAGTCTTTATTACCTTTTGCAAAATTATCTGCTGACTGTGTATTAAGAGAGACATCCGTAAAATGTCTTATCACTTGTGTTTATTTTGTTCAATGTCTATATAGTTTTAAAAGGAGATCTTGGGCAGAATGATGAATCAGGTACTTCTTCATAAGGATAATTACATGGTGGAATTAGTCTCGCTCTCTCTGCCTGTCATCTCATTTTGTATACAACTATTTATTTGTATTTAAAAAAAAAAATGGTATAATTGCAATTTTAGATTAGTTATAATTGTTTGATCAAAGCCTATGGATTAATCAATGGTTAGATGATTAATCATGCAATAATATTAACTGATAATCTAAATAATTGTTTGTTGCAGCACTACTGTATATTGATTTATGCATAGTATTCCTTTTATATCTGACTTAACCTGTCGGAGGATTCATATTTAATCTCTGTTTGAATAAATCTGTCAGGAAAATAAAATAAAAAACTTTATCTTATGTATATATTTTTCCTTAGTCTTCCAAGTGCCTGTAAACACATTTATGCTGTTTTGCATTTGAAAGCATGTCAGTTTAATGAATTTGTCTCTGTATAGGCTGTTTGTACAGTGAATCGATGGATAAGGGCCTGGTGGTGATTCCTTGTATTCAGCTCTCACTTACTATGACTTGCTTGTCTCTCTCTTGTCAGGTTGAGAAACATTTTAAAGATGTGGAAAGCCAGAAGTCGATGCAGCGTACACAAGCACAGCAAACACAGAAGGACTCATCTTTATCCTCCTGAGTCGAGGGGGTATGGCTCATCCGGGGAGGGCACCACGGGCATCAAGG
This sequence comes from Carassius gibelio, assembly GCF_023724105.1. Lineage (NCBI taxonomy): Eukaryota > Metazoa > Chordata > Actinopteri > Cypriniformes > Cyprinidae > Carassius > Carassius gibelio. Next base: position 8,970,480 of record NC_068382.1, read on the forward strand.
GCCTAACAGCTGGTCGAAACCAGCTCTCTTCTCCCCCTCGAAGTCCGAGGGAGGATGCACCAAGGGCCAAGGGTCTGGAAGATCAACAAAAGAAAAAAAAAAAGTTTTAAGAAAAAAAAACGTGAGAGTGAAAAGAGTTCATTCTAAATTAGACTTTATGAAGATAATTTAAAACACCAACCATAGTTTCTTTGACTAAATTACAGTGTCTTACCCCCTCTCTGCCCCCTTCTCCCTCCTCCTGATTCATCTGAATTAGCTTTTCATATTTTCTTCTCTCTTCCTTCGACTATTATTCCATTTTGTCAAAAAAAGAAAAAAACAAACCAGTCAGAAAAGCTTGTTAGCTTTTACTTTTTATGCTTTTTTTTTTCTCTCTTTCTTTTGGCTGTTTGTGTTCTACAATTGTCTGTCTGTTCTGTATTTTAAACAAAATGTGACTTCAGATGCCACACGTTACAAAGGACATTTTCTAAAATAAAAGTAACAATTCTGACTGTAATGCTGCACTTTCAATTGCTTTTTCAAAAACTCTGAACACCGCATGCTTTCAAAAGGGGTAAAAAAAAAGGAAAAGAGGTTTGGTGTAAATGCTGAAACACTGTTTTATTGTTTCTAATCAAATAATGTTTGATTTGTTTTGTGAAACCACATTAGTTAAACTTCCTATGAGGAGCTCCTTAGATTAACAACAGATATGCGGCTGTTACAAAAGTAAACCAAAAGTAACATTTGCCAAGTTAAACATGCCATCATGAGCACATTTGCTCTTTCAAAGGTCTTAAATTAAAGTCATGGCTTTACATTTACATTTTACATTTACATTTATTCATTTAGCAGACGCTTTTATCCAAAGCGACTTACAGATGAAGACAGTGGAAGCAATCAAAAACAACAAAAAGAGCAATGATATATAAATGCTATAACAAGTCTCAGTTAGGTTAACACAGTACACGTAGCATGGGATTTTAACTAATATAATAAATAAAAAGAAAACAGAATAAAAAAATAAAAGGATAGAGCAAGCTTGTTAGAGGTCTTTACACACACACACATATACATATACAATTGCATAATAAATGAAAAGAAAATAGAATACAAAAAGATTAGAAAGGTTTTTTAAAGAATAGAATTAGAATAGTGCGTGTTAAAGTTAGAGGGTCAAATAAAGATGGAAGAGATGTGTTTTAAGCCGATTCTTGAAGATGGCTAAGGACTCAGCTGCTTTACATGTTGCATGCTTTGCAAAGAAAAAATGCTTCTTCAGTAAACATCCTTAAATCAATATATATTTACTTAAGAGATCATGTCTTTATATATGTATGTATATGTGAATTTAAAAATCTTTTGGAGGTTGTGTTTTCAAAGCATTACTAATATAAATTGTGTGCTCCTCAGACATTTAAAAATATTGGTTTTAAAAAGTCTTAAATTAACCTTCATAAAACCTGGAAAAACACTGTAGTTTAGTTTCCCGTAATATTTTTAATTATTTTTATATAGTAGACAATGTAGATTACAATCTGGCGTACTGCTTTTGCCAAAAGCAAGCACTTATTCTCTAGTGCTATCGTTCTTCCTGGAGTCATTTTAGAAATCGGAAAAGAAATGTAATTCTAGATGCCTGTGTAATTAGAATAAGGTTTGGTGGTCACATATCTAAAATATCTTCAGCTACAGACTGCTGATAGCCTTTGAGTTAATTACACCGTTTCAATGAATTATGTACCACTGCTATGAAGGGTTTTGACTTTCCTTGACCCTATTATGGCAGTGTGAAGAGGTCTTGAATAATTAAGGAACACTGGAACCGGTTTCCATCTCTGAAAATACCACAATGTAGTACACGTCAAAGATGGTGTTGGACCTTCCTTGAGGTTTCTGTTGAGATCTTTAGAGGAGCGCGTATGCTTAAGTGTAAGACTATATGTTCTGCTTCTAAACTGATGGACCGTTCAATGAAATATTCAGTATGTACCAAGTACTCTTGTTTCGTGAGTGCTGCAGTGTGCTTTGACGATAAATCAAGTCAGTGTCATAGAGACTTGAAAGCAGGGCTGGATGTGAGATGCTCTCCATCCAGGTTTTCTTTTTAAATGCTGAAGCAAGAACCAAGGCTGCAGGTGTAGTGTAGTATTATTCAGTTTATTCATTTAAGGTAAAAATCTGATGGGATTTGTTGAGGAAATATGACTGAGGCGTGTTTTTGCTCAACCAGCGAATTAATATTCGTCAAGACCGACTTGTGGTAAGTACAATTAGAGCTGTTATTTCTATATTGCTATAAGCACTAATTAATGCCTTCACAGAAATTTGATCTATGCACATCTGTCCAGGAAGAAAGTTGACCAACATAAAAGCAAAAAACTCTGAAATTATAAACCGATTAAAGGATTGGAGCTCTTTATATAATTTGACTTCTCATGCCAAGCCACAAATCCTTATAGATCTCAGACTGCAAGCTGTTTCAAAAATGCATCATAAATGCACCAAATATACCAGTTAACTCTTCTTCTTCTCAGCTCAACTTGATGGTTCTGCACTGGGACGAACAAGAACAGTGTGCATTTTAATCTAGAACATCTACGACCATTTATTTTGAATGGAGACTCTTTGAGCTAGTGAAGATGCTCTGCATCATATTATTACTCTTCACTTTCCTCATCGTTGGGAGCTCGAAGCTCTGCCCTCATCAGTGTTCTTGTTACGACGCGTCTGAGCTGGTGGACTGTCGATCCCGAGGGTTCACTCACATTCCCCACAGTATTCCACATGGAACATGGCTCCTGGACCTCAGTGGGAATAAGTTATCGGAGTTGAGGAGTACCTCCTTTACTGGGATATGGGTTCTCCGGGTCCTTCTGCTTTCACAAAGCAACATGCAGGTGGTGCATTCTAAGGTGCGTTCAGTTTTGCTAATTTATTTTTCCACCTTTAAGGTTCAATGTTGGCCTTAATGACTCTAGAAACAAGCATTATCATCCATGGAATATTTCCATTGCACAAAAGTTTTTTTTTTATAGTGGAAAATTTGATTACTGGTTACTGAAAGGTTTTTGGGGAACCCAAAATGCCTCTTCTACACTCTTAAAAATAAAGGTTCCAGTATGGGGTTTTGACAAGAATACCAGAATAATAATTTTGATGATCAATGGCTTCGAAAAGAACCATTTTTAATTTCTTAGCACAAATAACTTCTTGATGAGTTGACTATTTGATAAGTGAGATATCTATTCAAAATGTATCCCCCCTACTTCCCTCTTTGGTCTTTAAATTGCAGTTTTACAGGATCATTAGCTGAACGTGCCTTGTTTGCGTTCCAGGCTCTTTCCTCTCTGACCTTCCTGGAAAAGTTGGACCTGGCTTACAACGAGCTCCGTGTCCTTCCTCCAGATTTCTGTCAAGGGTTAACCGCTCTTAAAGATCTCAAGCTTTCCCACAATGCCCTGGAACGCCTCGAGTCTCACTCTTTGGAGGACCTAGAAAGTCTGGAGAGGTTAGATCTCAGTCACAACCACATTCAGGTTATCGAAGTCGGGGCATTTCGTGGACTTACCATGCTAAGGCACCTTAACCTTGCATGGAATCAGATGACAGTCCTCCAAGGCGGCTTGCTCACCATGCAACAGAGTCTTGGAGTTCTTCTCTTGAACCACAACAATATCTCCAAGATTGAAACGGACGCTCTGGCCCCCTTACAAACCCTGACCATTCTGAACTTAGAAGCCAACCAGCTGAGGAGCCTGAAGTTCAAGACCTTCTTGAACCTCCAGACGCCCAGCACGCATCTGCAGATGTCGGAGAACCCTTGGACGTGCGACTGTGAGCTTCATCGCGTCTTCACTAAGATACTCCATGTCAGGCATCTCCACGTGGACGATTACATGAATATCACGTGCCATTCTCCGCTCTTACTGGCTGGAGCATCTCTGGGTTTAATGCACAGTCAGCTGTGTATCGCAGAAACGGCCACTGTCCTGGTCATTACCGCAACTGTGATGGTCACTGTGGTGGCCGCCTTGGTTATGGCAGAACGCAAGCGCAAGAATCAACAAATGAACCTGGAAAAACAAGGAAACGATCCTATGCCTTGGGAGTCTCGCAAATGAAGAAACCCAGCAGCTGATAGCTATACAAACTTATCTTATTTTACACAACAGCTCTTCATTTTTGTGCACGTAGTACTCACTTCAACATGAAATCAAAACCTATTTACTTTCCCAATACATGTTCCTAGTCTTATTTTGAATGGACATTACTCATCAAAATATAAGAGTGTTGTAGGGATGATGCATTTTTGTAGGACAAAACCTAAAAACAAGCATTTCAGCACTTTTGGGTCATTTGTCCTGAAATTTTTTTTTTTTTTGTATGTTGGTTAAATGCCTGAAATAGTTAGTCTGTGATGAACACAAGCTCAAGATATTTTTACATTTTATTATTCAGCAGAATAAGCCCCTTCTCACTTAAAAAAGGTGGTTGGTAAGTGTTTAAATCGGTCTAAATGTAGTCACTTTTACAGACTTGTTTTATTAGTGTGACTTTTACAGAATTCCCATTTGTTTTTGTTTTTTAATACAGACTGAAAAATGTGTCCGAAGCTCAATGCTGGGATGTTGACGTCATGTGACTGTGCTGTAGTTTGTTCATATCCAGGTCTAGCTTTCTGCTGATTGTATTTAGGCTTCAAAACGAATGAAAGTTGTGTTCATTTTGAAGATTATCATGCAAAACAAAAAGTGCATGAATCATAACATTTTGTTTGTAAAACAGTTTATTTTTTGCAATAATCAAAAGCTAGTGGAAAAATCCTATTGGATTTTTTTGATGAGGTAACCATGTTGACCTACAATGATGCGGCCTCACTGCAGCACTCTAACTTACATAATCAATATGGATATTTTCCTTGCTCTGAAAAATGTTGCATGACTTGTTTGTGAACATCCCTTGATCTTGCTAATTGTAGAAAACCTGCTAAAGTGAATTAGAGTTGTCAGTACTCAAGTGTTGGGCAGTGACCTCAAGATAAATGATGCATGAAAAGCCACAGAGTAGCTTTGTTTACTTTTTGCAACTCAATACCTGGAGCACCGACCTGACCTTCAGGGACGGCCTGTAATTTCTATTTTACTTTAAATATACATAAGTGGATTCTAGTAAATAATGCAGTATTGTGTTCTTTGATGTTCTGAACCATCATTTTCTCGTTGACCGATTTATTTGCTGAATCATTCAGAGAACTAACATTTTAAACTATTGCATAAGTACACTTGGAGTGATATTTAATCAAAATCTATTTACTCTATCCGTCCATATGTCCATCCATGCATGCATCTCTCTGTACATCCATCCATCCGTCTAAAAATGTCATGCAATAATCAAAAGATTTTGTAGGTTCCTTACAAAACATTTTTAATTGTGATGCTCTTATAGAAGGCGTATAAGGAATGCAAACTAAATACAAGCAGCAAAAACTGCAATCGCATTTTAAATGTCGGTAACATGGGGGGGAAAAAAATCCCACATTACTATATAGTTTAAGAACATCAAAACTGACGAAAATGTGTTTCTAAACTACCCTTAATTCACCATTCAACTTTAATTTAACATTTAGGACTCCTAGTCGTTCTTAATCTTTAAATAATGCATTAAAAAAGGAAACAAACGTAATGTAAACAGTCTTTTGAAGACTCCAGAGCACGCTGGGAACTGTATCCTCGATACCTTCACCTCTGTCAGTTTCAGAACATTATTCTCTTTATCTTCAGCAAAGGTTCCCATGAGACACATGCTTGTCCGTACAGAGCTGTTGTCATATCCCTGTATCTTTAGCTGTCTGTGGCTAGAATAAGCACGGCTCCGAAGATGCCGACGTTCTGCCCGATGAGCTTGATCTGGTTCCAGAACTCCACGCGGCAGGTGCGGTGCCAATAACCGATGTTACCGTCAATGAACAGCACAACTAAAGGTAACAGAACGGCTAGGATCTGGGATGCCAGTCGCACGTAGTAGCCCGAGAGGTAAGAGAGCGCTAGCACCCCGAACACAAGCACCAGGAGCTGGACCGTGATCTCACCACCAGGAATGTGGTCCAGGTAGGCCAGCCGGTCTTCCTTACTGTGCTGTAGCGAGTAAACCTGGAGGGGAGATAGCGTAGAAAATGTCTATAGTATCATATGGACATTTCTTATTTTTGCAGAGAAAACTGTTGCACACAATCTGCATGTAATGTAATGTTTATATGTTCATCTCTCAATCATCATTTTATTGCATTGCAATTATGTTTTGCTCAGAAAACTATGCATTAAATGTCCTCTTAGAAATTATTAAGAGATAAAGAGTGACAAGTGGAGTTTAAATAGTTTTTCATTGTGCGTTTTGGCCATGCATCTATATATACAGCATCTGCACCAAATTGCATATTTTTTGCTCAGTTCGGGCCACTTTTTATATATATACAGTACAGACCAAAAGTTTGGAAATATTACTATTTTGTATGTTTTTGAAAGAAGATTCTTCTGCTCATCAAGCCTGCATTTATTTGATCAAAAATACAGAAAAAAATGTAATATTGTGAAATATTATTACAATTTAAAATAATTGTTTTTAAATCTATTATACTTTAAATTATCATTTATTTCTGTGATGCAAGGATCATTATCACATGATCTTTTAGAAATCATTCTAATATGATGATTCATTATCAAAGTTGGAAACAGTTCTGCTGCTTAATATTTTTTCAGAACATGTGACACTTTTTTAGGATACTTTGATAAATAATAATTAAAAAAAAACATTTTGTAATAACAATATACTGGTCAGTAATTTGGGGTCAGTAATTTTTATTTTATTTTAAATAAAATCAATACTTTTATTCAGCAAGGATGTGATAAATTGATAAAAAGTGATAGGAAAGAAAATATATTATTAGAATATAAACTATTAGATTGTTTCTTTTTTTTTTTTTGAATAAATGCAGTTGTTTTTAACTTTTTATTTATCAAATATATTAGACAGAAGAACGGTTTCCAACACTCATAATAAATCAGAATATTAGAATAATTAGTTACATGTGACACTGAAGGCTGAAGTAATGATGCTGAAAATTCAGCTTTGCATCACAGGAATAAATTATTTTTTTAAAGTATTTTCAAATAGAAAACTATTATTTTAAGTTGTAATAATATTTCACAATATTACAGTTTTTTTCAGTATTTTTGATCAAATAAATGCAGGCTTGATGAGCAGAAGAAACTTCTTTCAAAAACATAAAAAATAGTAATGTTTCCAAACTTTTGGTCTGTACTGTATATATATATATATATATATATATATATATATATATATATGTTTGCATATGTGTTTTGTTTTGTCATATTTGATACATCAGGGTTTTATGATTCGTATAGTACGCTGAAGTGAGAATATGGAGATAAAAACAACATTCAGAGGCCCAAAGTCAGCAAAAAATATGCTATATAAATATATATCCTTTGTGTAACCATTAAATCAAAATTGGAAAATGTTATTTCATATATCAGCCTGTAGCTATTAAGGCTTAAAAATTACAAAATAAGTTTATTAGTAAAGGTTTAAATTAGTTTTTAATTGAATTACTAATGCTTATTTTACTGTACATTAAATTAGTGATTAATTGAAGTGTTATATATTCTTAGTTAATTGCATACATATAAAAGTAACTCTTTTAAATACTATATTACAACATTTTTATTTCTAGGGCTTTTCCAGGCCTGCATACCACCATATTATAATTCCCTAATATTCCTAGGTTTTCCATAACTGTGGGGATGAGACGACCGCACGGTCTGATCTGTTTCTGTGAGACTAGCAGTGATGAACTCACCATACAGATCAAGTAAATCCCCAGGAAGACCTGTCCGGTGGACTGCAGCGAGCGTGTGCGAGGTTTCTGTCTGTAAACCTCTCCTGCTCCACTGGCCAGCACCAGAAAGCCTCCAATGATGGCCATGGCTCTGGAGTACATCCTCACCTGCGGCGGTTATGAATACATACAGTACACAGAAGATGAACGCTCTGGCTGGTCTCGGTTTACACTTCCTCGAAACAGAATCGAATTACAAGCAATGGATGACTGACATTCAAAGCTTCCTTTGACCTCTGTATTACGATCAAAGAGAGATATTACTGCAGTTATATAACAATATATTGCAGACGGCTAATCCCTTGGGTGGACGTGATATGAAAAATGGATTTGCGTGAGCATTCAGAGACACAGTGAAAAGGAAAAAGAAACAATTAAATGTGTAATTTATTCAAATTCGAAGGTTAATTTCCATGTTAGAAACAACAACACATTAATCAATGGTATGAGTGATTTGAGGTTGGACTATGTGTTTTTTTTTTAAAGGCCAAAACCTGGACACAAGCATTTTAGTGATTCTGGCTCCGTTTTACTGAAATCAATGGGTTTAAAATATATATAAAAAATGAATGTTTGCTTAAATTATTAAAATATAAGGTCTGTGGTGAACAAGTTTTATTCTACAATATAAATCGCGTAAACAGTCGTACTCGTGCAAGCTATTCTAACTCAAACTTTGTATTTAAATACAGATTGAAAGATTTTCAGAGAAATTAAAGCAGTCATAAACTGAGAAAACACAACCGCCTTGACCTTTTGACATGTAAGAGGTCATCGAACTATAAAAACATCCGTTCAGAACTCAAAACTGTCTCGTTAGTCTAAAAACAGCTTCCATTGTAGCCAATCTGCCAAAACCACTTATGATGTAATAGTGTGGCTAAACCCCGCCTCCGCAGAAGAAAACCCAACCCTTTCTGTTTAACCCCGCCCACTGGTTCTACATCACATTAATGAAACCAGTATGACCCCTTTAAAGTCATGCTTTCTCGGTATAGGTCAATTATAGACTACGTTTAGATTTGTTTTACAACTTTTGTGATGGATTTAAGCTTTAAAATTGATAAAAGTTTTAAAATTGTTTTTTTCCTGCAATCATTTAAAAGCCAATACAAAGAATACTAAGCATAGAAACTACTTCTGCAGTTGTTTGGCGCCACAATAACACCGATATAACACTTCAACAATACAAGTTATACAAAAATGATTCCTTATGTTCAGATGAAGCCACACTGAATGTTTTACCTTCAGCCAGTCTGCATAATGGACCTGTCCACCCACATAGGACACGTATGTGCTGAGGGCCAGATGAATGGCAGCGGCCAGAGCAAACCATCTTCTCTTCACCCCAAACGACATGAAGCTGGCACACAACACTGCAGCTCCTAAATCTAAATACAGGTAAGGCACCTGGATGTCTGGCTTCCTAAAAAGATCAGAAACATGCATTTCATTACGGATGTTCTATTGTGCATGTCCCATGTGTTTATACTGTGCTCCTGCACGCATTTGGTTGGGGTTCACGTACCGTTTCACATCCGCTCGCTCCGCGAACAGCATCAACATGCAGAAGCAGTTCCAGAAGCCGAACCGAGTCAGGATAAAAGCTCCGAACTGAGAGAAAAACCTCAGCGCTTTTTTACGAGTTGCAGCAGCCATGGCTCAGGATGGCGGAAGTAAGTATCATCTCCTTCCTAGGGATCGTGAATGAATCGCTGTTCTGAATCGAATCTTTTGAACAAATCAGTAGAGCGATTCGTCATCGAACTGCAGTCGTAGATGCCAATGAATATCAGTATAGTTTAAATACAAATTACACTTAGGTGTCAATTTTTTGTTTTCATTTTCTTTCGGAATGCAGATGTTTAACATAGTACAACTTATGCAAAAAAATTAAATAAATAATAATAATAAAATAAACAGAAAAACATAGAAAGGGGGAAATAAAATAAATATAAACATATTTAAAAATGCTTTTTTTTTTTTAATTCAAAGATTCTAATGTAACTATATATTTCAGTCAACAAAACCATAAATTTGCGTTTTATTTGTTAGTAAACTTGCATTAATGTGAAATTTGCCGCTTTGAAACATTTAATAAAGCCAAAAAGTAATATTTTGATACAAAATATTGTATCTAACGCTTCAATATAACTGAATAAGTACAGTGTCAGGATAATATGGTTCCAATAACACTTGGCAAAGTAAAAATGTATCTTTGGAAGATTTCATCACATTTATCTTTCATCATCACACTGCAACGTGGACATACGTACATCGTGACGTAAATATCATGATTCAATTATCTGAATCGGTTCCTTGAAACGGACTGTTCAAAAGAACCGATTTGCGGAAATGACTCTACTGTCCTTTCATGAACACAGGAAACTTGTTAGCAAATGTTAACCCTTGCTACTTGATACTAAAGACTGTATATTACACCTTAAAGAGACTTTGATAATTCTCTTCATGTGGAACAATGAGATCCGAGTTCCCCATTAGGCTGCATTCAATTAATTAATTATTTAAATTATTTTTTTTTTTTATTGAAGCAGAAATAAATATAAAACAACTTAAAATTAAAACAATAAAAAGACAAATAAAATTTAGTCATACTACTGTGATTGTGATCCACCTTGCCCTCGATGACCGCTTTTAAAAGTTACATCAAATTATATCTCTAAAAACATTTAAAAACAACTGCTTTTTCATTGCATCAAAAAAAAAAAGAATAAATAAATGCAACGAATAGTTAACCTTGGATTAAAAATACAAACGACAATAGTTTTACTACAAACTTTTTAAATGCATTATTATTATTATTATCATATTTTTTTTATTACTCACTGGCACATTGAGATAAGTGGAAATGCTTTTAGTGCCATCTAGTGTTTAAAAGATACAAATGCAACAACATATATCATAAATTATAATAACTTTTATACTGACTTTACATTTTCTTTATGACGTTAATCACTCATATTATATGTAATTAATAACTTATTAACTCTTAATACACGGACAAAAATATCATTTAATACTCCATAATTTCTTTTAGTAATAATAAAGTCTGAACCAAAACAAGGTTTAAGTCTAGTCTAGTTGATGTGTTTGTATAACAGTGAGTCAGATGTATGGGCATCATGACCTTGGTGAGAAGTGAGGGTGAAGTTGTAAATCAAGCAAACATTATAAGAGTAAATATGCATGTATAATTCACTGTTAGTTGTTAGTTATTTGTTGGTGATATTTAGTAGCAGTGTTTAAGTGAACATTGTTTCAAGCTTTATTTAAAACGACAATAATTTTTTTTTGGTTATTGTCTTAAATAGTATTTGAATGCCATCTAATGATTGTGGTTAGAAATATAAAAAAAAAATTTTATTTTTATTTTATTTATTTTTTTTTTTACATTTTTAGTGGTGACTTCTGTAAAGCATAGTAAAAATGTATCATAGTAATTATTTTTTTTCCCAGAAAAAAATTCGAATGAATGTACTTTTAGAAGTTCTGAAATCATAAAGACTCCATAAAGTCACTCATCATAAATAAAGGTTGCTAATCATGTACAAAGGGGTCCTGACCCAGATCAAGAGAAACAGGCTTACAGGTGAGACCAGGGTTTACCCAGAGTTCAACACACACTCAGAAGAGCACAGACGTATGAGTGGAAACACATAGCAGCTATAAATGAAGTCCATGATTCATTGGACTTGAAACACTCTTAATCATCAGATAATAGTTTTGTTTTTCCAACATGGGGAATGCCATAGAGCATTACAGTTATTAAGCAGATCGTGGCAGGAGTAATCCTGCTCTGAGCAGTTTATTGTGCGATGATGCCAGTGGACGACAGCCAAACCTACCTGAGGAAATCTGATGATTGAGTTCAGTTTGCATGTTCAGTTTAGGACCTAAGAGACCCAAACCCCCATATTTTACTTCATCACTGATTGTAAACATTATTAACTAGATAGCATGTCATCCATTACAGTTACAATACATTGTTTATTTTTTTTAAAGTGTTAAATAAAAATATTATTGGAGTAAATTTTACAAAAAATACTATTTCATTCTGTTTCAACATTGCATTGCATGTTTAATTCAACGTGTTTCTTGCCTATTCTTCCAGAACTAACCCTAAACCTACTCTTATTATGGTTTTCCTAATCGAACCAATAAATAAATAAATAAATAAATAAATGTCCTGTCTCCCAAAAGGACATAGGGTTTGCTTTAACCAGACACACATGCACTTCCAACATAATGGTTATCATCTAAGATAAATCACTTTTAGTGTAAAAATAATGAATTGCTGTTATTGTGAATGAAACATTTAGATGAAACATTTATTTTGTGTAGTGAAAATGATAAATTGTGTATTGAAAATGATGAAATGTTTGAAAAAGTGCACTTTTGATGATCTGTTGTGATCTTAGTGCTAAGAGCTTTGAGACAACAACAACAACAAAACTGTAACAGAGTTATGTTTGATGAAACATGATGAGACAATGTGCTGTATAAACAAACCTGGAGATATTAAACTGATTCCAGATTAATATCACAGTATGACATGTCCACTAGGAAATGAATATCTACTGCTTCTGCTGTCCGATTATGTTCAACCAATGCTTTGCTTCTAGCCTGCTGTTATATGAACCACACTGAGCTCTTTCTAGGCTGAAGTTTACATGCATTCATCATTGCTGCAAATCTGACAGTAATTCCATCAATGCGCAGTTTCAGGGAGAATGGCAGCTCTCTTCATTGTCCCGCTGCCCTTTCCTGCAATATTTCAATGTTGTTTAGAGGTGACTCCTCGCGGCCGTCCTAATGAGATCAGGGGAGATTGATGACATCAGAGCACAATCCCCCCAGGATCTACCCCTACACCTGTGAAAGAGCAAGGAGAAGGAGGGGTCCAGATAACAGAAATAGAGGAGAGCTCAGTCTGTTCACAGAACCTCCACGCTGATGATCTCCTAGAAGTCATCAGGACATTTCTCTGGCTGCTGCGAGTCCCATTCAACAGGTAAATGAGGATTTGTTGTTGTTTATGTTTGTGTTAAATTTAATTGATGGTCAAAAAAAAAAGTGTTTTTTTTTTTGTTTTTTGTTTTTGCTGAAACCACCAGGAATTTTTTTTTTCATGCAACCGTGAAAAGCATTTAGTGAAGTAGCAATTTTCACTCAAACATTGCTGGTTAATTTCACAAGTAATTACAAAGAAATGGCATGTAACACTGAATTAAATGTGAAATTATGAAGTAGAAAAACTGAAATAGTATTTTCTTGTAAAACATGCTCAAATAATCACATTTAACATTTCTATAAATGCACAGCTTTTTGATAGTGACTTTCTAAACGTTGATTTTAAACATTAGTTTTTTTATAAGCATTTTCTTATGTTATAATCACACTAAGTCCATTTTTAATATAGTGCTTTTAACAGTACGCTCAAAATATCATCTAAATAAACTGATTTTAGTCATCAAAAATATGTAACAACATAACTGAATCAACGTAAATACATTAATTCATCATTTAATTTTTATCGATTAAATCCTTTAAAATGTTATGGTTGCAAAGTCTTGTTAAAGAAACAATGGATCACTTTGTGCAGTGTACACGCATAGACTTTATGTTGAATATTGAGCTTAATTTCACTGATATCTTTCATGTATTTCCTCTGTATAGGCAGGATGGCTCGGGACATGTCAGATAAAGAAATCCTGAAGATGGAGCTGGAGCAGCTGAAGCTGGAAGTGAACACTCCCCGAATCGCGGTAGGAACTCCAACCATTAAAGGCACAGTGCACCTAATAATGAAAATTCAGTCATCATTTACTCACCCTCGTGTCGTTCCAAACCTGTATGACTTATAAAAAGATACTTTTTTTTAAAGGCAAGAATGGTGGTAAACAAACAGTTTTGGTTTCTATTGACTTCCATTGCAATTTCTGTCAATACCAAAACTGTATGGCGACCAAGATTCTTTAAAATATCTTCTTTTATGTTCCGCAGAATCCCACAGTTTTCAGAGTGATTAAATGATGACAGAATTTTCATTTTTGGATGAACTGTCCCTTTAAGGTCTCCATCATTTTTTGCAGCAATTTCTTCTACATCCTCTGAAGGGTTACTAACTTGTTTTCCATTCTGAGGGAGATGGTGGCAGTCAATGAAATAAACATCACTAAACCATTTTCCTGATGATTCTTCTTCTAAGGTATCAACAACAGCCCCAGAGATCATTGCGTTTGTTGAGGGGAAGTCTGCTGAAGACCCCCTGATCAGAGGCGTCCCAGAAGACAAGAACCCATTCAAGGAGAAGGGAGGCTGCATTATTACGTAGCAATGGTCCTGGACTACTTTTATATAAAACATCAGTATTTGTACTAGAACCTTTTTTTTTTTCGTTAGTTTTAAATACAATACAGTTCCAGAAGCATAAGAGGATCTCCTCATGTCATTCAATAGCTTTTTGTGATATGTTGTTACCTGTCACTTTTTAAAATAAACTCATTTTGCAATTTAACCATATGTTTTCCTGGTTGAATGTTACGGTATCAAAGGAAATTCTAATTTGATTTTAAAAGGATAGTTCACTCCAAAATTTAAATTCTGTCACCCTCAGGTCAAAATGCTGTCATTGTCAAATGCCATTTTTATATAGACACTAATTACGATGGTAGTCAATGGGAACCAAAACTCTTTTGGTCACCAACAATTTTCAAAATGTCTTATTTTATATGCCACATTTTATATTTAGACCGAATCTGACAGTATTATAGACAATGTTTTTGTCTCTCATTGCATGGACAAATTTGAAGAACAGAAGTCATTCAGGTTTGGAACAACATGAGGGGGAGTAAATAATGACAGGACTTTAATATTTGGGTGATCTGTCCCTTTAAATGTGTAAGTGTACCACAAATCAGCATGGTTCTGAAGATGTCATGTCCTTTCCCATTGCATCTGATGCAGGTATTTTAAAAAAGATGCCTGCTGTGGCCATGAAAGCTAGGGTGTGCTCTGTGCTCTGTATGCGAAGCTCTGCAGGTAGATTGGTCTTCTGCTCATTGGCTGCTGTGATAATGGGATTTGGGTGACAGACCTCTCTGTCCCACTGAAGAGCAGCTGCTTCCTCTGTTTTGAGAACTTAAGCTCATTCTCTGGTTCTAATCTCAGGATTGAGCTTTTCATCCTGTAAGCTTCTTTTCCAACTTTGTAGCACTGCCCCACCGTCTCTCTCCAGCTCCTGTTTTAAAGCTCAGTAATTGGGATGAACCGCTGAGAAAAACCTAACAGCAAGGAATTTTTGTTTATTTTTGAATGCGGTTCTTCGTTTTCCAGAATTCCAGAAGTGATCGCTGTTCCAGCTCAGAAAAATATGTTCTAAGGGCATTTAACTAATGTTCCTATAAAGTTATAAAACTGTTATTTCTGTATGTTCTCTGAACACTCAAAACAGTCAGTTTTTTAAATGTTCAAAACTCTTTAAAAAAAAAAATCTTGGCTATTCAGACTTTAAGGGAACATTCCATTTATATTATGAGAATGTTACTTTTGCATATCATCTAAACACTCGAAACATTCGAATTTTTAGAATGTTTAAAAATATTCTTGTTCGTTAAAAGAACATCTTATTTGATAATTTAGCAAAAATGATGAGAATCTGTTCTCAGAACGTTCTGAAGCAACGTAGTAAACATTCCTTGAATAATGTATAAATAATGTTTTTATGCTAACGTTTTGAGAACATTATTAAAGGAACATGTGTTCAAAACTTTGAGAGAACCTTCTTTGAAAGTTTTGAGAATATTCCCTGTTAGATGGCCTACGACTTTAAATGATTTGTCACGTGATGCCTATTTCCTTACCATTAAAAAAATACTCTTATATAAATACTCTAATAATTAAAAAAATATTTAACATATATAAAATGTGCAAGGAAGCAAAAAGCTTCTGTGGATTTATTGTTATTATTTATTTTATAACAACACACGTTTGTAACCAAGACTAATATTAATTGTGTGTGTGTGTGTGTGTGTGTGTGTGTGTGTGTGTGTGTGTGTGTGTGTGTGTGTGTAAATGTAAAACCCAAGCAGGCTGACCTGCACTTACTTTAATTGCACCTGGAAAACCTTATCAATAGATGTATGTCATAAAGTCATATAGATAAACCGCACATATACAAAGCAAAATATGTTTTTTCACAATTTAGTCTTATCTTAATTACCTTATCTGTTCATGATAACCAGAAGTATCCATTTCTGCACTGTTGTAACACTAAACTTAACAAGATGAAAACTCAAAGCAGCTCAGTCGTGAAGATAAAGCCACAGAAGATCATGCCTCATGAACACTGCAGCAGCATTGATAAAAATATAATTTTTTGATTAAATTCATGAAGTAAACTGAATCTCTTCTACTGATCTAAGGTGTCACCGTACTTTTCAACATTAAAGATTAGTTCACCCAAAAAAGGGCATGATTTGCTCACCCTGTCGAGTTGTTCAAAAGCTGTATGAGTTTCTTTCTTTAGCCATTAACTTTCATAGTATGAGAAAAAAACATGGCTACCGCCAACTGTTTGTTTAGCAACATTCTTCAAAACATCTTCTTTTGTACTCAACAGAAAAGAGAAACTCGTCCAGGTTTGGAACGAGTTGCATAAATTGCATTTATTTTTGGGTAAGTCATCCCTTAAACAAGCTTCTTATTTTGAATATCTTTTCCTGAAAAGTTTTTTTCTTTCACATAAATTATTAGTGGTTTGATATTTTGTTATGTACTGCTAATTTTTCAACTATGTCAATTTAACTTTTAACTCGTCTCCATATGCTTTCTGGTCTTCATTGTGCATGAACCAAAGTAAATGAATTATTCATGGTTTGCGTCCTGAACATAAATGTTTACATAAAGAGGACTGCTTTGGATCTGTATGTTGACTAAAGCTTGTATTAAATATTACCACACTTATCTTGATCGATTACTTATGATACTTGAGTGTTGCTTCACTGCAATCTCATTTTGAGACCTTTGCTCCTTGCTTGCACATAAAAGAAGACTTTCAACAAGGGTCCTGCAGAGAGTTTCCGCTGTGATGCACATTCTCATTTTTTCTCCATCTCTTTCTTAAAACTCCCATAGCGTTCCTATATGTGCAACAGTCTTTGTTTTTAAAGAAAACGGATCGATTTTTGACTTTGCAAAGTGAGTACAGACTCAATTCTTCAGGATGTGGCTGCTGATACTGTTGGTGTGTGTCCTGGTTTGGGCTGGGGGAACATACTGGTACCTGTTCAGCAAGCCGAGTCCGTTTACCGTGGAGTCAGTGAGGCCTCCAGGACCTTTAGAGCTGGACCAGAGGAAGAGGGACAAAGTGCTGAAACAAGGTGAATATCCAGAGATCTTTAGATGCTTCAATGCTTCTTTGACCTCTGAATGACCCTGGGAGTGTTTTAAGCCTGTTCTGCTAATCTGCAGCTTTTTATAATACTAATATAAACTCATCTTCAAAAATGCAACATATGAGCATGTTTATGGTGAATGCACTTAAAGAGCTTATGAAACATTATAAGCATAGTTTACAGAATACAGCATTATTTTTATACGTAAACAAAGTGACGTGTTTACATTTCAAGTCACCTTGAAACAGAAATTGCAAGTATTTCTTCTCTAATGTGGAATAAGAAAAAAAGTAGGACGGGACTTTATTTTGTCCAAGACAAGAGTCATTGTCATTTGCTAATCTCATTTGAGTGACAGGTTATAGCCCCGCCCACATGTCAATGCACCTCATCAGAGAAGAGAAGTTAATAGTTGTGATTAAATATGAGGAACATGTTTATTTATGTATTTTTTTACATGTATATACATAATGATGTGCATAGATAAATAATTTATGTTAAACAAAAATTGTGCATTGTGACCACTCTTTTAAACAGTTTATACTGTAATGAGTACATATTAGCAAAAAGTGTAATTATTCCAAAAAATAAAATACAGTAATATACTTCATTGTAAAATGAAGGTAATGTTTTCAGACACTTTACTGCATTTTATTTACAATTAAATTCAGAAGATTTTAAAATGTACTTAAGTGTAAGTAATATAATCATGAAAGTATACTTTACACTTAAGTGGCCTTTTGTTTACTAATATTAGATTAGTCTTTTAAAAATATACTTAAATATAAATGTGATATATATGATACATGCATTACTATTTATTAATGCATGTATTTAGTATGTGTTTTACGTATCTTGAGTAAGGAAATGTTTACAGAATTTCATAGAATTAAATTAGAATAAGTAAAGCTTTATTTATATAACACCTTTTAAAACACTGTTTACAAAGTGCTTTACAGAATAGAAAATTTCCAATACACAATAACACGCATAAGTCTCTTTTATACATGCATACAGTATGTCTCATTACCTTGGAAAGTAGTTATAGCTATTTCACATAATATGCCCTAAAACAGAACTGTTTAAGCTAATCTAATTATGTAAAGTCTTGTCAGTGCTATTGTAAAACAATTAACATGTGTGTCAATGGCTATGCCGATATCTTAATTAGATTAGCTGACTGTGATAACACTTGTACATATCAGACAAACCTCTTATTTGAAGTATTTTAGGGCTTTCAAAGATAATGGTGTACTTGGTGATATCTTGTGGCCTTACTAGCTCACTTATCAGACCTGTAATAATATACCGACCATCCGTTTCACCCACTTTGAGCACTGAATGCTGGGAATGAACCCAGATCAGGAATGGACTATTCCCTTTCCATATCAGTCATTGTGTTTCTGCAGTAAAATGTTACATAAGATTGCATTGCTTTTTTTTTTTGCAATAGCCTATATGCACATAATGTATTATTTACTTACTGTATGTACTTCTAGGATTTACCAAAGAGAAGATTCCAAAGAATCTGGATGCGGTTGTAATAGGCAGTGGGATCGGAGGAATGGCGGCGGCAGCCACAATGGCCAAAGCAGGGAAGAGAGTCCTGGTTCTGGAGCAGCACGACGTGGCCGGAGGCTGCTGTCACACGTTCACTGAGAAGGGTTTTGAGTTTGATGTGGGTAGGTACCATCCCTTTCAACTGAGCATGGTTATTTTTTCATGTGTGGACAACAATAATTCACCAAAGTATGAAAATTTACTGAATCCTTACTCACCCTCTGGCCATTCATGATGTAGATGTAGATGAGAACAGATTTAGGTAAATGTAGCATGACTTGCTCACCAATGGATGCTCTGCAGTGAATGGGTGCCGTCAGAATGAGATTCCAAACAGCTGATAAAAACATCACAATAATGCACACCGCTCCAGTTCATCAGTTAGACTTGTGAAGCCAAAGGTTGCATGTGAGTAAGAAACAAATCCATCATTATATTCCATAATAATGCTTACTTCAGTGGAAAAAGTCTCTGGACAAAGCAATATTTTGGATAGAGGAATTATATTTTAGCTGCATTTTAATGGTTTAATGTAAAAAAAATAATAATAATTTTTTTTTATACAGACATCAGACATCGTCATAAAGTTGTTTAGATTACTCTTGGATTATCGTGATTTTTTTTTTTTTTTATGAGCTGTTTGGACTCTTATTCTGACGGCACCCATTCACTGTAGAGCATCCATTGCTGAGCAAGTGATGTGAAGCTACATTTATACAAATAGGATCAAGAAACAAACTCATCTACAGTACATTTTCATTTTTTCAACTATTTCTGTAGACTCTTGTACACGTTTTGCTTTATTTATTGGTATTTTACACTATTTCTGAAAGTAATAATAAAGTTTCACTTATACACAAATGCAACTTATCTGTGATTTTTCTCTCAACAATGTAATTTTGTAACGGCATGACCTTTCTGGAAAATACAGTAGGCCTACAATTTGTTGTTGTTACTCAAATAACATATTTGTAGCATACAAATAAATTGTTTGAGAATAACATTGACAGATCTTGAGAATTATGTGTAGTGTATTTCTTCAGCTGGAATATGGAAATTAAACCAATCTTTGTTGCTAAAGTTGAAATCACACTTGTACTTCCAGTTGAGATTTTTTCTTCCTTGTAAATTGGGTAATGTCAGTGAATTACATCACAATATTTTACATGTCAAAAGGACTTCACTACTTCGGCCAGCTGCATGAAAACGGTCTGCTTAAGGTCGCTATGGATCAAATCACTGAGGGTCAGATGGAGTATGTGGAGCTGCCGCAGCATTTTGACAGCATTGTGATTGGCGACAGTGAGAAACGGAGAGACTACGCCATCTTGAGTGGCAAGACTGAGATGGAGCAGAACCTGAAGAAGATCTTTCCAGATGATGTCAAAGCTGTGGAGGAGTTCTTTAAGATCATGAAGGTAGAGCGTGCATTTCCATCATCTCATATTATTAAACTAAACCAGTGCTAGTTACATTTACAGTTAGCGGACTGGACGATTGGTCAATGAAAATGTGCTCACTTTGCTGCTTAGAAAATCTGTTTTTATCAATCTAATTTACATTCATGATGAGAAGGTTTATCATCCGTTTTTGTAAGACACTTATGCATATGATACTAAGTTGACTTTTTTCTTTTTTTTGCACAGGTTACAGCCAGGAAGATTCATTATTTGGCCATTCTGAAACTGATTCCACAGTGGCTGGCTCTGTTTCTGCTCAAAAGTGGCATCGCTGACCTCTTCTCATCCGTCTTTAGTCTCTCAGGCATGAATGCCACTGAGATGAACAAGAAACTGACAAGCAACAAGGATTTGCATGTGATCTTCTCATATTTCTTCTACGGTGAGACTTTCTGTTCATGAATAATTCAACGAAAGCATGCATCATGTGTTGAAATGAAAATTAAATAATTTAATAAAAAAATGGAATGTATTTATTTTCAGCTATAACTGCCCAGGCAAAATGTCTTTTAGCTATATTTTGTAAAAATATGTATAGGCATATTTAAATAAAAAATTATAATAGTAATATTTTACATAATACATAATTGTATAGAAAATATTTTTTTTTATAAAAAGTAAATTTAAATAGAATAGTACTATAGTAAAATGGCCCATATACACATATTAAATGTTCATCCAGTTGTTCCACTATCACAGTAATTTTTTTCTCGTGTGTAAAAAAAAAATAAAATAAAATAAAAAATAAAAATTGACCGTATTATCAGGGTTCAATGGGATAAAATACTCAAATGCAGAAATGCGACTCAAATGAAATGAGTGGTAGCAAAAGATCAGAGTCCAGACAGGGGACCACACCACACAGATGTAAACAATCATTTTTATTCAATACAACTCGCCCAAAGAAAACTTTTCACACATAAAATAACTTGAGAACAAATTTTTTAAAGCTGTGTATAATATTATAAAAATTGTAGCTTTTTAAAAACCTTTTAAAGAATAGTTTTAAAAAGGAAATGTGAGAAATGGAAAGTGCTTTCCTCAAGCTCAGACAGTAGAGCATGGTGCTCTCAATGGCAACATGGGTTTGATTCTAATGAATTACATGCATGAACTTGATTAAAACGTACATCTTTAACATAGTGTACGCTTCGTCAGATAAAAGTGTCAGCTGATTTAAAAAATTTAAATAGTCTGGTCCTGTGTTTGCTGTAAGCAAGTCTTGCAGCGTGCTATCATAAACCCTCCGTCTCCCCCAGTGCCACCCTACACACCATTACAGACACTTCCTATGCATGTCCATGACCCTAAATCAGAAAAGTCCAGAAAATTCATTAAAAGAATGTAGGTTAACCAGTATCTCTGACTCTTTTCTGCAGGTGTGCCTCCTAAAGATTCCAGCTTTATGATCAATGCTCTGATGCTGCACCATTTCAAGCGTGGTGCATATTACCCTAAAGGGGGCGCCAGTGAGATCCCGTTCCACATCACTAAAGTCATACAGAAATACGGGGGCAGTGTGCTGGTCCGAGCTCCGGTCAGTCGGATCCTGGTTGATAAGAAGGGAGCTGCTTATGGTGAGACAGAAGTAGTCAGACTATTATGATGCATAAATCCAGTTTCTTCAAAATGAGTGTTTATGTGTTCATGGTTCTACCCGCACTGTGGTTTGACTGACAGGAGTGACAGTGAAGAAAGGGGACGAGCATGTTGAGATTCGGGCTCCTGTCATCATCTCCAACTGTGGGATCTTCAACACCTTCCAGAAGCTCTTACCTCCAGAAATACAAGGCAAACCAGGTGAACACAATCTATGCGCTGCAAATAAATCATATTGTAATGTGTAGCTGCTCTTTATAGACTTCATGGATTCTTTTTTTAACCTTTCAGGGATTCAGAGTCGTCTGGATATGATGAGGCCCGGTAAAGCCTCGTTCCTCCTGTTCTCTGGGTTTGATGCGACGCAGGAAGAGTTAGACATCGTGCCCAACAGCATCTGGCTCTTCAAATCCAACGACATGGATGCCATGTCAGTATCACAAAAGATACATTACCATACTAACAACACAATACAATACTTTTGCATTTAAAATGTAGAATCAATATTTAAAATAAAAAGTGCGAAGACAAAATACGTAACCGATTTACCATGAAATAAAATATGCAATACTATACAGTACATATAGTAAGAACTAAATGAATGTCTTGTGAGTAATGTAATCACTGTTCCTAACTAAAGCAGTGACATAATGTTTGCTCTAAACCAAGACTTAATGTCTTAAGTAAGTGAAACAATTAATAAAACCCTCATGATAAAGAAGTACACTTTTAATAAGAGCATTTCTTATGGAAAAAATATTACTTTAAAAGAATATGATGTTTTTGTACACTTAACTGCATGTTATCTGCTATTAATTTAAAATGTGTTTATACTATATTTATATTAATGCAATTAGCTAAATTTAAGTACATCTAAGTAAAAATTTTTGTAAATCATTATATGTAATTTCATAAATACTTCTATTGTCATGACGAGTGCATTTTGTTAGTCAACACATCAAAATAAGTGTACGTGACAAAACATTGTTACAACATAATGATTTAATGTGTACTTTAAAGTAAAATGTTACATTTTGTCATTATAGCAAAGTGCATTTATAAAACAAACAATCATGAAAGTGTGCTATCTTTAATTAAACTTAAGTGGCCCTTTATTTAATTTCTACAATACTATCGGCAACTACCTTTAAGAAATTAAGGACACAACAGTTCTTCAGTACAGTTATGCACAGTTTTTTTTTACAAGGGAAGAAAAAAAACAACAATAACCATAATTCACATAATACAAAAAATATAATAATGTGCGTTTAAATAAGTAAAACAATAAATACAAACTAAGCGAATCATTTGCAGCAGCTTGAATCAAACACAAGGCAGTGCTGCTGACTAACGCATGAAGTCTCTGTCTCTCTCTCTCTCTCCCTCTCTCTCTCTCTCTCTCTCACTCTCTCCCTCTCTCTCTCTCTCTCTCTCTCTCTCTCTCTTGGCCTGCTTCCATACTTCTGTCTGGACAGGCTTTCCGCTTTCAGTCCACGAAGCAATTTTTATCGTCCTGCCTGTGGGAAAACATATTTCCAGCCCGTTCTTCCCTGTACTCTCTCTTGTTTTCTGATGGAACTGTATGGCTGATGATACACAGAGCATCTTTTTGAGCAATGCTGCTTGGGCACTTTCCTATTTTAAGAAAGGGTAACAAATGTCTATCTGGATTGGTCATTGGCCTTGTGTCTCACCTGGCGGAAACATTGTTCAAAATGTTGCCCCCTGTATCATCAGCCTATTAGCACATGTAATATGAGCACATAAAATACATGCAGTTAATGAACGTGAGCTTTCGCTTGTAGGATGGACGAGTTCTTCGGTATGAGTAAAGACGAGGCACCAGAAAACATTCCCATGATGCTCATCACCTTCCCCTCAGCCAAAGATTCCACATCACAGATCCGGCACCCAGGTAACATCCAAAGAACATCCTAGAAGTCTCTCCTGCCCAGCAAGGCTACATTTATTTCATCGAAAATACAATAAAAACTGTAAAATTGTGAAATATTATTACAAATTAAAATAACTGTTTTATGTATTGTAAAATGTAATTTAGTCTAGTGATCAAAGCTGCATTTTCAGCATCATTCCTCCGGTCTTCAGTGTCACATGATCTTCAGAAATCATGAAAATATGCTGCTCAAGAAACATTTCTGATTATCATCGATATTGAAAACAGTTGTGCTGCTTCATATTCATAACATACCCAGCAGGCACCGGACGTCAATATAACGTCATGCTGACATTGGATCCCAACGTTGGTCAGACGTTGTAATTTGGTTGAAAATGAAAATCGGGTTGACGACAGAACCCAACGTCATATTGACGTCGATCTCCAACGTTGGTCAGACGTTGAATTTTGGATGAATATGAAAATCTGGTTGACGTCAGAACCCAACGTCAGGCTGACGTCGATCTCCAACGTTGGTCAGATGTTGAATTTTGGATGAAAATGAAAATCTGATTGACGTCAGAACCCAACGTCAGACTGACGTCGATTTCTAATGTTGGTCAGACGTTGAATTTTGGATGAAAATGAAAATCTGGTTGACGTCAGAACCCAACGTCAGGCTGACGTCGATCTCCAACGTTGGTCAGACGTTGCATTTTGGATGAATATGAAAATCTGGTTGACGTCAGAACCCAACGTCAGGCTGACGTCGATCTCCAACGTTGGTCAGACGTTGAATTTTGGATGAAAATGAAAATCTGGTTGACGTCAGAACCCAACGCCATGTTGACGTCGATCTCCAACGTTGGTCAGACGTTGAATTTTGGATGAATATGAAAATCTGGTTGACGTCAGAACCCAACGTCAGGCTGACGTCGATCTCCAACGTTGGTCAGACGTTGAATTTTGGATGAAAATGAAAATCTGGTTGACGTCAGAACCCAACGTCAGACTGACGTCGATTTCTAACGTTGGTCAGACGTTGCATTTTGGATGAAAATGAAAATCTGGTTGACGTCAGAACCCAACGTCAGGCTGACGTCGATCTCCAACGTTGGTCAGACGTTGAATTTTGGATGAAAATGAAAATCTGGTTGACGTCAGAACCCAACGTCAGGCTGACGTCGATTTCTAACGTTGGTTAGACGTTGTATTTTGGATGAAAATGAAAATCTGGTTGACGTCAGAACCCAACGTCAGGCTGACGTCGATTTCTAACGTTGGTTAGACGTTGCATTTTGGATGAAAATGAAAATCTGGTTGACGTCAGAACCCAACGTCAGGCTGACGTCGATCTCCAACGTTGGTCAGACGTTGCATTTTGGATGAAAATGAAAATCTGGTTGACGTCAGAACCCAACGTCAGGCTGACGTCGATCTCCAACGTTGGTCAGACGTTGCATTTTGGATGAAAATGAAAATCTGGTTGACGTCAGAACCCAACGTCAGGCTGACGTCGATTTCTAACGTTGGTCAGACGTTGCATTTTGGATGAAAATGAAAATCTGGTTGACGTCAGAACCCAACGTCAGGCTGACGTCAGTCTGCTACGTTGGTCAGACGTTGCATTTCGGATGAAAATCTGGTTGACGTCCGAACCCAACGTCAGACTGACGTCAGTCTGCTACGTTGGTCAGACGTTGAATTTCGGATGAAAATCTGGTTGACGTCAGAACCCAACGTCAGACAGACGTCAATCTCCAACGTTAGTCAGATATTGCATTTTGGATCAAAATGAAAATCTGGTTGACGTCTGAACCCAACGTCAGACTGATGTCAGTCTGCTACGTTGGTCAGACGTTGCATTTTGGATGAAAATGAAAATCTTTTTGACGTCAGAATCTAACGTCAGACTGTCTGAAAATGGAATACACAAATGTTTTGTGGTTTTATCAGAAAAATGACTAAGAGATGAACTGGATTATAACAAATATGATTTATTTATTCACATGTTGTATCATTTACATTTAACATGGAACAGAACATTTACAAAATAATTACATTTTAACATCAACATTATTGGAACTGAATAGTTTTGAAAACATTAACATACATTTTATTAACATCTTTCTTTTTTTTCCTGCCACCTCCACCCACCATGTCTGGAGCACAGTACCGTCGCAAGGGCTGTGCAAAGTGTGCAACTTCAGGCCTCACACCTCTAGAGGGCCTCGCTCCTGGCCTGCATTTTATGTCATTTATATCTCATTTTTATTACTATTTTTTCCACCCATCTTGTCCTTTGGTAGACTAAAATAGTCATAGCGGATAGACAGTACAAGACTCTAAGTATAAGAATGAGTAAAGCTGTTTGTTGATAGAATGACAAAAGTTATAAAGTTTAACTTTTAAATGGTCTAGAGCCCTGCATTTCACCCTGACTTTTTTTACACTCCAGGCCGGGTTTCGGGCCAATTTCCACATCATAGTTCAGATGCAGGCTGTCCTTAGGCCTGTTTAAGGCTTCTCCTTATTTTTATATTTAAGACATCCATCAATTAGTGATGAAAAAATTGCCGCACTGAGGGAAACAACACGAGGCCGTGCTAACGTGACTGTCAATAGCGGCTTAACAGTGTTAAGTGTCCAGCAGCATCACAGTGTTCTGCTTTTAAATGCACGCAATAGGCTTAAGCTTGACATAAAGCATCTTCAAAAAATTATTACCATAAATGTAGTCATGGGGGAAATAGGAATGAGATATTTGAATTATTTACTAATAAATAGTTTTCTGAGTTGGTGTAGCAAGGATGAT
This sequence comes from Carassius gibelio, assembly GCF_023724105.1. Classification (NCBI taxonomy): domain Eukaryota; kingdom Metazoa; phylum Chordata; class Actinopteri; order Cypriniformes; family Cyprinidae; genus Carassius; species Carassius gibelio. The sequence goes on from NC_068382.1 coordinate 8,997,127, forward strand.
GTTGCTAATCCTGACTCGCCAACTCTTCATTTTACGAGCCTTAGGAGAAAAGTTAATCTTTATGGATTATGTTTATAATTAATGAGTTTTTGTTTCTGATGTGTTGTATTTTGTTAAGTAGTCATTTAAAGTTTTCTATAGATATATTTGTCACGTCCGTGAGCCATGTATTCACTGAGCTTTGGTTCATTTTTGTTAAGTGGTCCTGTTCAAGACGAGACGGTAGAAAGCGCATCATGACTATTTTCTCTTTTTTTTTTTATAAAAGCACAACGATTTGTTGATAATGTGATTGCACACAAATAAAAGTAGACAATTTACAGTTACGAATGATGTATTACTCTTACCTTTATGAGCAAAAATTACTGCATATCCACTGAAAAAAATGCAAGTGATTGCGCTGGCCAGCACGCTTTTGCTTGCACTCTACGCACAAACTACTGGATATAGCGCACATTTATCTAGGTTTAATTTTTAAACATACTTGAACTGTTTTATATATCTATAGATTTTATTTTAGGCAAGTCGTGATGATTTAAGAAGGCTAAACTGATCCATAGGTTCACTGTCTGGCACTGGCCGCTTGGCCATTAAAAAAAAAATCTAGGTCTCGGGATAGGGCTTAAATTTGAGGTCCGTGCAAGGCTCTAGGCTGGTCTGCCTCAGTGGTCGAGATGGCCAATCATATCAAAGAATGTGGGTCTTACTGTCACAACATAACTAGAGTTTGTGGAAAAATGTAAGCAGTAGCCTACGGTATTAGAGAACTGTTTTATGATTGAAATGTTCAGCGACCAAACATAATAGACTATCTAGAGATGCAAACTACTCAACCTATTATGAAATTTTGCCCTTTTGAACTGAAAAAATGCAATAGGTTAATGTTTCGTGTAAAACATACAATAAATGTGACAATAGACATTTGCGTTTTCGACTATTAAACATACGAATAAGAGTGAGAGTGCACATGTTAAAAGAAAATATTATTTTCAAATAGTGCAAATTGATTTTAGATGTAAAATTCAGCTGCAAAAACCTAGTACCGTTTAATTTCACTTTAATAGCAATAAACAGTTTCTTTTCTTTCCCAATAAAGTGAAATACTGAACATAAACATAGGAAGATGAGAAAATAATTATTTTAGAAGAAAATGTTGGATCGCACTTTCCATCTGAACTCTTCATATATAACTGTCTACAAGCCTAGAACTAATTTAAGCATTCTTATTAACTTATTATAATTATGATTGTAGATCCTTATGAGCTAGTGCGTGGCCATGATTTGTGCGCAAGCATGTCAGTGAGCAAGGCATCACAATCGGACAGATGCATGTTAAAGTTGAGTTTGTTGCGGTTCTGGCTTTGCTACCGTTCGGACGTTCTAGCCTACTGTTCTGGGCTTCGCTTATTATTTCTGTACTTTTCTCAGATTTTTCTACGATTTTTTACTTCAGCAGATCAGCACAGTGCTCAAACAAAATATTTTTGGCACAAACGCTAAAACTAAAAACTTTTTTTGACTGGAATAATACTACAAAAGAAGACTTTGCCTCCCACTGCCAGCAGCTTACATTCTGGAGACGGGAAAACAACTGCCTACATTCAAATGGAAGAGAGAGAAAATGCCTCCAGTTGGATCTACTTGTTGCATGAACTGCTGCAAACTTCTACAAAGGATTGTGATTCTTGAAACAAAGTTACTTGCTGGACTTCCAAAACAGGCGAAACACTCAGCAGACTGTCGTCATGGACCCTCTCAGCATACAGCCGGTGAGTCCCATGAATCTTCTGAATCTCAACAGTTTGTACCGAGTGTAGAGGAACAAGCCGAAACGGATCATCACACTAATCGATGGCACAAACAGGGTGCAAGACCCAAAGGAACACAAGACATCAGATTGTCATGAGTTTCTCGTATTGCTGCCGTAGCTTTCTCTACCCCAGATTCAACTATGACAAGGCTTGTAAATACCAGTATTCTACCTCCCACTATACATCTTGAAAACAGATTTGAAGAATTAATGAATGCGGGTGAGGAATCCCCAAATGTGATTAGCAGCTAACACCGTTACTAACAGACAGTGACATTCAGCTCAGAGCGTAGCCGAGCCTAGGACTCTGATAGTGGATGACTCTATTATCAGAAACATCCGTAGCAGGACTACAATAACATGCTGCCTTCCTCAAGCAACGGTCTCTTATGTGAACAAGGAACTTCAGAAAATGAAGCACAAGACTACAAATCTAATTATCAATCCATGTGGGGAAGAATGATACTCTCAAAAGCAGTCAAACATCCTTAAGAAGGACTTCAGTGAACTCTTTCAAACACTTTGAAGACTCCAAGTTCAGTCGTTCATCGGTGGACCACTCCCAACTGATAACACCATGCAGCCACAAAAAGCACTGCTGATGGACACCATCCCGGAAGAGACCTGCCCTCAGAGCTCCTCACAGACAGACTGTGATGTATCAAAACAGATACAAGACTCAGCACTCAAGGATGACTTTCTTGAAGACAGCCGGGGAAGCCAAGACAACATATCACAGCCACAAGAAACACCAGAGACACAACCCATCTCACCAGACACATTATTCCTCTCTCCAGCATCTCCACTTCTGTGCTTTTCACTGAAAATGGTAGAATTGGTGTATGCTTGGACTAAACTCTCTCACTCATTCGCTGCAAGCCCGCAAATGTCAACAAGAAAACAGCAGGCTCCCAAAACATCAAAGCCTGGGGGCCCTGCTCCTGTGAGAGCTCTCAGACCGCTGCAACAACAGCAGGCCCCAAACCCTCAATCTGCTGAAGGTGAACCAAAAACAACTGATAGAAGCTCTCAGTGATATGTGTCGGGTCCCTGCTATAATAACCGCAACATTCACAAATGTTTAAAGAACAAGTGGGAACCCAGTGTGCCTGTAGCTTTCTCGATTTCACTTTTATCATGTGACAGAAAGTTTAAGGCCATCTTAAGCCGAAGGGCAAACTCATCTAATATGCATCAAACTAAAACTGATGTAATGACATAAAGCACTGCCATCAAGTTAGCATCTTTAAACATTCGCTCACTAAAAAATTAAATCATTTTGTAATCAATGACTTTATAACCACAAACAATTAGGATTTTATGTTTCTAAATGAAACATGGCTAGAGGACAGCTGCAGTTCAACAGTCCTCAATGAAGCAGTCCTTCCTAACTTCACTTACATGAGTGTTTGCAGGACTGTTAGGAGAGGTGGAGGTGTAGCTGCTCTATTTAAAGATGTCTAATCTTCCTTTTATAGGCAAAATTATAGAAAAGGTAGTTTTTAATCAGCTGAATAAATGAAAATGAAAGCTGAATAAATACTTAAACATCTGGTTTCAGACCGCATCACAGCACAGAGACAGCACTCATTAAGATAATAAATTATATTAACTTAAATTGTGACTCTGGCAAAATAACAGTGCTGGTATTGCTAGATCTCAGTGCTGCGTTTGACACTGTCGATCATAACATACTACTAGAGAGACTGGAAAACTGGGTCGTGCTTTCTGGGATGGTACTCAAATGGTTCAGGTCATACTTAGAAGGGAGAGGCTATTATGTGAGTCTAGGAGAGCATAAGTCTAAGTAGACATCCATGATATGTGGAGACCCACAAGGTTCAATTGCACCGCTCTTGTTTAGCCTGTATATGCTTCCTCTAAGTAAAATAATGAGAAAGAACCTAATTGCCTATCACAGCTATGCTGATGATACCCACATTTACCTAGCCTTATCTCCAAATTACTACAGCCCCACTGACTCCCTCTGCCAATGCATTGATGAAATTAATAGCTGGATGTGCCAGAACTTTCTTCAGTTGAACAAGGAAAAAACTGAAGTCATTGCATTTGGAAACAAAGATGAAGTTTTTAAGGTGAATGCATACTTTGACTCTAGGGGTCTAACAACTAAATATCAAGACAGGAAACGTGGTGTGATTCTGGAGACAGACCTTAGTTTCAGTAGTCATGTCAAAGCAGTAACTAAATCAGCATACTATCATTTAAAAATCATTGCAAGAATTAGATGTTTTGTTTCCAGCCAAGACTTGGAGAAACTTGTTCATGCTTTATCACCAGCAGGGTGGACTATTGTAATAGGCTCCACACCCGCCTTCCCAAAAAGACCATTAGACAGCTGCAGCTCATCCAGAACACTGCTGCCAGGATTCTGACTAGAACATCTGAGCATATCACACCAGTCCTCATTAACTTCCAGTTACATTTAAGATTGATTTTAAAGTACTTTTACTTGTCTAGAAGTCACTCAAAGAACTAGGACCAAAATACATTGCTTCCAGAATCAGCCTCCAGAAGAGATCAGATGTGCTAAAACAATAGTCACATTTAAATCTAGACTCAAAACTCATCTGTTTAGCTGTGCATTTATTGAATGAGCACTGTGCGATGTCCGACCTGATTGCACTGTATTTTATGTATAAACTGTAAGATCATTTTCTATTTCTAACTGTTTTAAATTCAAGTCAATTTTTTTATAATTTCCAAAGTTTTAAAATTGCTTGTTTTAGTTTTGTTCTTCATGATTATTTTACTTAATTTTATGTAAAGCACTTTGAATTACCATTGTGTTCGAAATTTGCTATATAAATAAACTTGCCTTGCCTTGCTACAGCAACCTCCCCCACCACACACACACACACACGCAAAATTGTAGAGGGCCTCGCACATCAACTTTGCACAGGGCCTCTCACCCTCCTTGCGACGGCTCTGCTGGGGCATATTTTAAACAAAAGGCAGTGGCTGCTGCAGTATTTGCCCCGTCTCTTTTGATGTTTTCTGGACACTCTCTGTAAGAAATATTTGAATAAGAAAATGTATGAGTATAGGATATGATGCACTATAGTAATCACTGAATGTAATCATTAACTATTTATTTGCCTTCCACAGAATACATTTAGACCACTTACACTGTTGATTTGGTTTCTAAGAAAAAAATAAAAATCTACCCTAGCTTTAAGAGCCATGAATGTAAATTACATGCTATAAGTCATCAAAATATATTTCAGCTTGTGATGCAATTGACAAACACTAAAAGAAATCTAGAAAATCTAGCAAAAGAAAGCCATGACAACAAAGACACATTGCAGTATTTTTTGCAGAGTGTCTTAAGGTAAATTGACATTTAATGTCTAATACATTAAATGCAAAAACAATTGTTAGAGTTCTGAACAATAAAGATAGGCTGGCAACAGGAATGACCTGCCAATCAATAAGAAGTGTATATATGGAAGTTTGTGTGATTTCTGTGTGACAGATGAGTACCTACAATACGAGGTTACTGGTTTCACTAAACCAACTAAAACTAAACAACGCTGAATGTCACAATGATATGATGCTAATATTTGTATTATATGTTAATTTTGTTTTACCTGTGACAACAGTGTACAGATTGATCTTGGTGAAAGCAAGCTTCCCCTTCCCCCACTTCATACTGAAACAGGCCATGACCTCATTTTTCATCAACCTGTGGATACAAGAGTAATGCCCAAATAATTAATTATACATGACACATTATGAGGCAGGTGTTATAGTTTATGTTACGTGTTCATCATATCTAGTATAATGCAGATATCATACAGGTCCTCCAGTTGGTACTAGATTAAAAGTCATAGGCTCACCCAAACTGGCAGGTTTTTATCTTATTGCAAAACAACTGATATTGTGCAATTTCAAAATGTAAAACCAACACTATTTCAACAACTTGGCCTGTAAATATTAATTTCATTCATTTTCTCCTTGCTAACAACTGTAAAGTGCAAAATTATAGTATAACAGAAGAGCACACAAGAAAACCAGAAGAATCAGATTAACTACCTTCAATTTAATAATATTTTTAATCTAATTAATGTAAAATATTAAAGCAGATTGTTCTAGCGGCTCTTTTATAAATGAACAAAAAAACATACCTTACAACAATATGGCTTCTTCAGACCATGGCAAAGAGATAAATGCAAAACAAAGCAAAAACAAAACAAAAGTTATAACCTCATATAGTATAGCCCCTAAATTCACACTATATTAAATACTATACCTTAGTGATAAACTTGAACCCCAGATATAAAACTAGAGCTTGTAGAAGAAAAGGCTGTTTTTGCTTAAAATAAATAAAAAAGGAGCCTCTTTACATCGTGTGTAGAAATCTGACAGCTAAAGGAGATCCAAAATTAATTAAACTTGTACAGCAGAATATTAAGTTACTATAAACACCTGTATAACTAATTCGCATGACACAATTGAAGAAAAAAAAGCATTGAATCGAACAAATTTCATGATGAAAAGCTTAACGTTAAATTATTCGAAACAATAATAATAATAATATAATAATTAAAAATATATGTCTCAAGTTTAAACTTTATTTGAACTGTTTTTCAGCGCTAACAGTTAGATGGCTTTAATGACTCAGGCGTTTTTATTTCAGGGATATGACAGTTAACGTTACCATTTTTTAATTAATTATCTCTACCCATCGTCTTGCAGCTAAAACACTTCGATGTATTTGATACGTATTACAAGTAATATCATTATATAGGGGGGCATAAACACTTTTACGTTATACATGATCTAATATCCAGATATACTCACCACAGTTTGAGCTGTAAGTGCACCGCAGGCCGCCTGATAAACTGATGACTGCCGATCCAAAAAAGACCGCCAAGTAGTCGCAAAATGGCGCAATAGCGCGATGTCACCGTGTTGCATTATGTTTGGGCGTGGGATTATGGGGGGGTTGGCAAAAAAATAAAAATAATAAAAATAATAATAATAATAATAATAATAATAATAATAATAATAATAATAATAATAATAAAAATCCAAATAAAATAAACAATAATATACTTTAAATTAACTTGTATTATTCTGTAGTGCTTATTCACAAAATCCATACACAGAAAAAGTTGAAGCATATTCATCATTGATGAATGAGATCAACATTTAAATATGAAATTTGTAATTTAAAATTTTTAACTAGAATGTACTTTAAATATGAAAAATGCAAGTAAGAAGCAGCAATCAATCTGATCAATTATTTTATATATTTAAAAAAAAAACATATATAAAGAACAGACTAAATTATAGCAAAGGAATTAGACATTTATATTGCATAATTATAAGACTGTACAATAAACAGTAATGCTTGCATTGTCTGCATGCACTCACTTTACTTTCCAACACAAAGATCAACAAGTTTATGTTTTGATAAACAATGTTTCCACCCCAGAATTAAGTAAGCAATACTGTTTTGATCCTCCTAAATATGTCTTAACAGGTTTGTGAGTGTTTGAATTGCATTATATTGCAAACAAGATTGTGTCACGGGCCAGCAAAGAAATAACAGGGTGTGGGTCCAAATGCAGGGAAGATTAACCTTAATAGAACAAAAAAGCCAACATGGCAAAAACAAAACCAAGATGCAAAAAACACGAGAACCAGTAACACTTACAAGACGTTGAGGTGACAAGGTGGGCGGGGTCAGAAAAGAGACAGGACAAAAGCATATGGCACCAAACAAACACAACACTCACAGAAGACTGACAGAAAGACAGAAAACTGTGACAGACTGGATATCAATTTATATAAACTGTTATGGTTCATGAATGGTCATGGGTCAAATTAAAGTCATAACACTTTATTTTCATAGTCCCTTTTGAATATTCTATTGACAATATAAGTATTGCACTTACATGTCAACTAACTCTCATTACAGTATTAATAGACTGTCTGCTTAATTTCTTATTCTGATGCTCTCCCAAAATATGTTTGACTGACTACAAGTAACTTTGCAAGTACATCAACTTATTCTAACACTCTAATGAAAGCAGGTACAGTCGTGGCCCAAAATATTGGCACCCTTTGTAAAAATGATCAAAGAAGGTTGTGAAAATTCTGCTGCATTGTTAATCCTTTTGATATTTTATTTTAAAAAAAAAATATTCACAAAAATGTATCCTTTCATTGGATAATAAGAAATGAAAAGTTTTTTTCTCAAATGCTCATTGGACACAATTATTGGCCCCCCTAGAAATTTTTATGAGTAAAATATCTCTAAAGTATATTCCCATTCAAATTCACAATTTTGAGCACTCAAGCTTGATTATAAACATGAAATTATCCAGCTATGGCTATGGCTACCTGTTTCACAGAAATATAAAGAGGAGGGAAAACAAAGCCCAAATTCCCTTAATCATTCATCACAATGAGAAAAACCAAAGAATGTATTTCTAATGTGATAATTGAGATAATTGAGCTTCACAAATTGGTGAAGTGGCTTTAAGAAAAGAGCTAGAGCAGTGAAAATTCCCATTTCCACCATCAGGGCAATAATTAAGAATCTCCAATCAACATAAAATGTTACAAAACTGCTTGGAAGAGGACTTGTCTATATCGTCCTAATGTGTGGTGAGAAGGAGAGTTTGAGTAGCTAAAGACTCGCCAAAGGTCACAGCTGGAGAACTGCAGCAAATAGCAGAGTCTCTGGTTCAGAAAACCTTTAAAAAAAAGTCAAACAGAACCTACATCAACACATGTTGTTTGGGAGGGTTACAAGAAAAATTATCCTAGCTCATTCAAAAACAAACTAAAGCATAATTCAGTTATCAGCCAAGACTGGAATTTTAAATGTGAATGGCTTCTATGATCAGATGAAACCAAAAAAATTAGATTTTTTTAGCAGCAAACACTCAAGATGGGTTTGGTGAACACAGAGAGAAAAAAGTAACCCATGTGCACAATGAAATATACTGCTGTATTTGTTTTTTTCTGGGCCTATATTTCTGCTGGAGGCCCTATACATCTTGTTTAGAAACATGGCATCATGGATTCTATCAAATACCAACAGATAAAAAATCAGTAAGTGACTGTTAGAAATCTTAAAATGGTCCATGTTTTGATCTTTCAACAATACAATAATCCAAACACAAACCTCGAAAACAACACAGAAATGGGTCACTGAGCTCAAAACCAAGCTTCTGCTATAGCCATTCCAGTCCTCTGACCTGAACCTTACAGAACATGAGAGGAGTGAACTGAAGAAGCACCAACATGGAGCTGGGAATCTAAAGGGTCTGGAGTGATTCTGGATGAAAGAATGGTCTCTGATCTCTTGTCAGGTGTTCTCTAACCTCATCAGGCATTATAGAAAAAAAAAATAGACCAGTTAATCTGGCAAAAGGAGGTTTCAAAAAGTACTGAATAAAAGGGTGCCATTAATTGTGGCCAATGTGTATTAGAAAAAAAAAACATTTATTTCATAATGATATTTCCCCTTGTTTTAAATTCTTATTATCCAATGAAAGGATACATTTTTGTGAATTTTTTATATAAAAGTGCAAAACGATTAAAGCAGATGAATTTTCACACCCTTCTTTGATCATATTTACCAAGGGTGCTGATATTTTTGGCCACGACTGTAGGTGCAACAGCGCAACAACATAAATTTCAAAAGGGACCATAAAAATAAAGTGAAACCACTATATTAAATAACAATAAAAAAAAAAAACAATAAATTGATGTTATAATTTGACGTTGTTTGGATGTTACCATTATGACGCCTTGAAAACACTGGATTATGGTTGCCATAAACTGACAACTAAATATCAGTATTTGATGTCAATCTGACGTTGGTTTAAGAGGTTGACTCGACGTTGGATTTTGATTTGCTAATGCCACAACCTAAAACTAACTACAGATAAACATCAAATTATCTTTTAATTTGACATTGTGTGGACGTTGCCATTATGACGTCTAGAAAACGTTGGATTATGGTTGCCATACCTGACGACTAAATATCAGTATTTGATGTCAATGTGACGTTGGCCTGAGACGTTGGCTCGACGATGGGTTTAGGTTAGTTAATGTCACAACCTAAAAACAAACTAAAGATCAAAGTCAAATGGCGTTATAATTTGACGTTGTTTGGACATTAACATTATGACGTCTTGAAGACGTTGGATTTTGGTTGCCATATCTGACGACTAAATATCAGTATTTGATGTCAGTCTGATGTTGGCTTAAGACGTTGTCTTGATGTTGGATTTTGGTTAGTTAATGCAACAACCTAAAACTAACTACAGATCAACATCAAATTATGTTATAATTTGACGTTGTGTGGACATTGCCATTTTGAAGTCTAGAAAAAGTTGGATTTTGGTTGCCATACCTGACGACTTAATATCAGTTTTTGATGTCAGTGTGACGTTGACTTGAGATGTTGGCTCGATGGTGGATTTTGGTTAGTTAATGTCACAACCTAAAACTAACTACAGATCAACGTCAAATGATGTTTTAATTTGACGTTGTTTGGACAATGCCATTATGACGTCTAGAAGACGTTGGATTTTGGTTGCCATACCTGACGACTAAATATCAGTATTTGATGTCAATCTGATGTTGGCTTGAGACGCTGTCTTGATGTTGGATTTTGGTTAGTTAATGCCACAAACTAAAACTAACTACAGATCAACATCAAATGATGTTTTAATTGGACGTTGCGTGGACATTGCCATTATGACGTCTAGAAGACGTTGGATTATGGATACCATACCTGACGACTAAACATCAGTTTTTGATGTCAATGTGACGTTGGTTTGAGACATTGGCTAGACGTTGGATTTTGGTTAGTTAAATGCCACAACCTAAAACTAACTACAGATCAACGTCAAATTATGTTTTAATTTGACGTTGTTTGGATGTTGCCATTATGACGTCTAAAAAACGTTGCATTTTGGTTGCCATACCTGACATCTTAATATCAGTATTTGATGTCAGTGTGACGTTGGCTTGAGACGTTGGCTCGACGTTGGATTTTGGTTAGTTAATGCCACAACCTAAAACTAACTACAGATCAACGTCAAATTATGTTTTAATTTGACGTTGTCTCGACGTTGCCGTTATGACTTCTAGAAAACGTTGGATTTTGGTTGCCATACCTGACGACTTAATATCAGTATTTGATGTCAGTGTGACGTTGTCTTGAGACGTTGGCTCGACGTTGGATTTTGGTTAGTTAATGCCACAACCTAAAACTAACTACAGATCAATGTCAAATGATGTTTTAATTTGACGTTGTTTGGACGTTGCCATTATGACGTCTAGAAAACGTTGGATTATGGTTGCCATACCTGACGATTTAAGATCAGTATTTGATGTCAGTGTGACGTTGGCTTGAGACGTTGGCTCGACGTTGGATTTTGGTTAGTTAATGCCACAACCTAAAACTAACTACAGATCAACGTCAAATTATGTTTTAATTTGACGTTGCCATTATGACGTCTAGAAAACTTTGGATTTTGGTTGCCATACCTGACGACTTAATATCAGTATTTGATGTCAATGTGACATTGGCTTGAGACATTGGCTCGACGTTGGATTTTGGTTAGTTAATGCCACAACCTAAAACTAACTACAGATCAGCGTCAAATGATGTTTTAATTTGACGTTGTTTGGACGTTGCCATTATGACGTCTAGAAAACGTTGGATTATGGTTGCCATACCTGACGACTAAACATCAGTTTTTGATGTCAGTGTGACATTGGCTTGAGACGTTGGCTCGACGTTAGATTTTGGTTAGTTAATGCCACAACCTAAAACTAACTACAGATCAACGTCAAAAGATTTTTTAATTTGACTTTGTTTAGACGTTGCCATTATGACGTCTAGAAAACGTTGGATTTTGGTTGCCATACCTGACGACTTAATATCAGTATTTGATGTCAGTGTGACGTTGGCTTGAGACGTTGGCTCGACGTTGGATTTTGGTTAGTTAATGTCACAACATAAAAACAAACTAAAGATCAAAGTGAAATGACGTTAGAATTTGACGTTGTTTGGACATTAACATTATGACTTTTGGTTGCCATACCTGGCGACTAAATATCAGTATTTGATATCAATGTGACGTTGGCCTGAGACGTTGGCTTGACGTTGGGTTTAGGTTAGTTAATATCACAGCACAACCTCAAAACAAACTAAAGATCAAAGTCAAACGATGTTTTAATTTTACGTAGTTTGGACGTTAACATTATGATGCTTTGTAGACGTTGGATTTTGGTTGCCATACCTGACGACTAAATATCAGTATTTGATGTCAATCTGACGTTGGCTTAAGACATTGTCTTGATGTTGGATTTTGGTTAGTTAATGCCACAACCTAAAACTAACAACAGATCAACGTCAAATGATGTTTTAATTTGACGTTGTTTGGACGTTGCAATTATGACGTCTAGAAAATGTTGGATTGTGGTTGCCATACCTGACAACTTAATATCAGTATTTGATGTCAGTGTGACGTTGGCTTGAGACGTTGGCTCGACGTTGGATTTTGGTTAGTTAATGTCACAACCTAAAACTAACTACAGATCCACGTCAAATGATGTTTTAATTTGACGTTGTTTGGACGTTGCCATTATGACGTCTAGAAAACGTTGGATTTTGTTTGCCGTACCTGACGACTTAAGATCAGTATTTGATGTCAGTGTGACATTGGCTTGAGACGTTGGATTTTGGTTAGTTAATGCCACAACCTAAAACTAACTACAGATCAATGTCAAATGATGTCTTAATTTGACGTTGTTTGGACGTTGCCATTATGACGTCTAGAAAACGTTGGATTATGGTTGCCATACCTGACGACTAAACATCAGTTTTTTATGTCAGTGTGACATTGGCTTGAGACGTTGGCTCGACGTTGGATTTTGGTTAGTTAATGCCACAACCTAAAACTAACTACAGATCAACGTCAAATTATGTTTTAATTTGACGTTGTTTGGACGTTGCCATTATGACGTCTAAAAAACGTTGGATTTTGGTTGCCATACCTGACATCTTAATATTAGTATTTGATGTCAGTGTGACGTTGGCTTGAGACGTTGGCTCGACGTTGGATTTTGGTTAGTTAATGCAACAACCTAAAACTAACTACAGATCAACGTCAAATGATGTTTTAATTTGACGTTGTTTCGACGTTGCCGTTATGACGTCTAGAAAACGTTGGATTTTGGTTGCCATAGCTGACGACTTAAGATCAGTATTTGATGTCAGTGTGACATTGGCTTGAGACGTTGGCTCGACGTTGGATTTTGGTTAGTTAATGCCACAACCTAAAACTAACTACAGATCAATGTCAAATGATGTTTTAATTTGACGTTGTTTGGACGTTGCCATTATGACGTCTAGAAAACGTTGGATTATGGTTGCCATACCTGACGACTAAACATCAGTATTTGATGTCAGTGTGACATTGTCTTGAGACGTTGGCTCGACGTTGGATTTTGGTTAGTTAATGCCACAACCTAAAACTAACTACAGATCAATGTCAAATGATGTTTTAATTTGACGTTGTTTGGACGTTGCCATTATGACGTCTAGAAAACGTTGGATTATGGTTGCCATACCTGACGACTAAACATCAGTATTTGATGTCAGTGTGACATTGTCTTGAGACGTTGGCTCGACGTTGGATTTTGGTTAGTTAATGCCACAACCTAAAACTAACTACAGATCAACGTCAAATGATGTTTTAATTTGACGTTGTTTGGACGTTGCCATTATGACGTCTAGAAAACGTTGGATTATGGTTGCCATACCTGACAACTTAAGATCAGTATTTGATGTCAGTGTGACGTTGGCTTGAGACGTTGGCTCGACGTTGGATTTTTGTTAGTTAATGCCACAACCTAAAACTAACTACAGATCAATGTCAAATGATGTTTTAATTTGACGTTGTTTGGACGTTGCCATTATGACGTCTAGAAAACGTTGGATTATGGTTGCCATACCTGACGACTAAACATCAGTATTTGATGTCAGTGTGACGTTGTCTTGAGATGTTGGCTCGACGTTGGATTTTGGTTAGTTAATGCCACAACCTAAAACTAACTACAGATCAACGTCAAATGATGTTTTAATTTGATGTTGCCATTATGACGTCTAGAAAACTTTGGATTTTGGTTGCCATACCTGACGACTTAATATCAGTATTTGATGTCAGTGTGACATTGGCTTGAGACGTTGGCTCGACGTTGGATTTTGGTTAGTTAATGCCACAACCTAAAACTAACTACAGATCAGCGTCAAATGATGTTTTAATTTGACGTTGTTTGGACGTTGCCATTATGACGTCTAGAAAACGTTGGATTATGGTTGCCATACCTGACGACTAAACATCAGTTTTTGATGTCAGTGTGACTTTGGCTTGAGACGTTGGCTCGACGTTAGATTTTGGTTAGTTAATGCCACAACCTAAAACTAACTACAGATCAACGTCAAAAGATTTTTTAATTTGACTTTGTTTAGACGTTGCCATTATGACGTCTAGAAAACGTTGGATTTTGGTTGCCATACCTGACGACTTAATATCAGTATTTGATGTCAGTGTGACGTTGGCTTGAGACGTTGGCTCAACGTTGGATTTTGGTTAGTTAATGTCACAACATAAAAACAAACTAAAGATCAAAGTGAAATGAAGTTAGAATTTGACGTTGTTTGGACATTAACATTATGATGCTTTGTAGACGTTGGATTTTGGTTGCCATACCTGACGACTAAATATCAGTATTTGATGTCAATCTGACGTTGGCTTGAGACATTGTCTTGATGTTGGATTTTGGTTAGTTAATGCCACAACCTAAAACTAACAACAGATCAACGTCAAATGATGTTTTAATTTGACGTTGTTTGGACGTTGCAATTATGACGTCTAGAAAATGTTGGATTGTGGTTGCCATACCTGACAACTTAATATCAGTATTTGATGTCAGTGTGACGTTGGCTTGAGACGTTGGCTCGACGTTGGATTTTGGTTAGTTAATGTCACAACCTAAAACTAACTACAGATCCACGTCAAATGATGTTTTAATTTGACGTTGTTTGGACGTTGCCTATTATGACGTCTAGAAAACGTTGGATTTTGTTTGCCGTACCTGACGACTTAAGATCAGTATTTGATGTCAGTGTGACATTGGCTTGAGACGTTGGATTTTGGTTAGTTAATGCCACAACCTAAAACTAACTACAGATCAATGTCAAATGATGTTTTAATTTGACGTTGTTTGGACGTTGCCATTATGACGTCTAGAAAACGTTGGATTATGGTTGCCATACCTGACGACTAAACATCAGTTTTTTATGTCAGTGTGACATTGGCTTGAGACGTTGGCTCGACGTTGGATTTTGGTTAGTTAATGCCACAACCTAAAACTAACTACAGATCAACGTCAAATGATGTTTTAATTTGACGTTGTTTGGACGTTGCCATTATGACGTCTAGAAAACGTTGGATTATGGTTGCCATACCTGACGACTAAACATCAGTTTTTGATGTCAGTGTGACATTGGCTTGAGACGTTGGCTCGACGTTGGATTTTGGTTAGTTAATGCCACAACCTAAAACTAACTACAGGTCAACGTCAAATTATGTTTTAATTTGACGTTGTTTGGATGTTGCCATTATGACGTCTAAAAAACGTTGGATTTTGGTTGCCATACCTGACATCTTAATATCAGTATTTGATGTCAGTGTGACGTTGGCTTGAGACGTTGGCTCGACATTGGATTTTGGTTAGTTAATGCCACAACCTAAAACTAACTACAGATCAACGTCAAATGATGTTTTAATTTGACGTTGTTTGGATGTTGCCATTATGACGTCTAAAAAACGTTGGATTTTGGTTGCCATACCTGACATCTTAATATCAGTATTTGATGTCAGTGTGACGTTGGCTTGAGACGTTGGCTCGACGTTGGATTTTGGTTAGTTAATGCCACAACCTAAAACTAACTACAGATCAACGTCAAATGATGTTTTAATTTGACGTTGTTTGGACGTTGCCATTAGAACGTCTAGAAAACGTTGGATTTTGGTTGCCATACCTGACGACTTAAGATCAGTATTTGATGTCAGTGTGACATTGGCTTGAGACGTTGGCTCGACGTTGGATTTTGGTTAGTTAATGCCACAACCTAAAACTAACTACAGATCAACGTCAAATTATGTTTTAATTTGACGTTGTTTGGACGTTGCCATTATGACGTCTAGAAAACGTTGGATTATGGTTGCCATACCTGACGACTAAACATCAGTTTTTGATGTCAGTGTGACATTGGCTTGAGACGTTGGCTCGACGTTGGATTTTGGTTAGTTAATGCCACAACCAAAACTAACTACAGATCAACGTCAAATGATGTTTTAATTTGACGTTGTTTGGACGTTGCCATTATGACGTCTAGAAAACGTTGGATTTTGGTTGCCATACCTGACGACTTAATATCAGTATTTGATGTCAATGTGACGTTGGCTTGAGACGTTGGCTCGACGTTGGGTTTAGGTTAGTTAATGTCACAACCTAAAACAAACTACAGATCAACGTCAAATGATGTTTTAATTTGACGTTGTTTGGACGTTGCCATTATGACGTCTAGATAACGTTGGATTTTGGTTGCCATACCTGATGACTAAATATCAGTATTCGATGTCAATGTGACGTTGGCTTGAGACGTTGGCTAGACGTTGGATTTTGGTTATTTTATAACACAACCTAAAAACAACCTAATATCATCGTCAGCTGATGTTGGTCTTGGACGTCAATTTAACGTTGTCATTAGACGTTGGCTTGACATTGAATTTTGGTTACCTGACGTCGCGACCTAAATCCAATCTAATATTAACGTCATATGACGTTGTGTGCCTGCTGGGTAGATAACACAATTTATTTACAGAATCGAACGTTGAAAAGAACAGAGTTTATTTAAAACAGAAATATTATAAATGTAACATCAGAAAAGCATCCTTGCCGAATAAAATTATTAATTTCTTTAAAAAAAAAAAAACGTATTTAATTATCTATTTGTGTCTGATATGTATTGCATTTTTAAAGGTTGTGTTTGTTCTTTAGAGCTTCAAATTTAAAGCAAGATTCTGTTTTATGTTAACGACACTGATTTTCCAGGCAAGTCATGCATGACCATCCTGACCATGGTGAATTATGAATGGTTTGAAGACTGGAAAGACACTAGAGTGAGGAAAAGAGGCGACGATTATCACAGCTACAAGATGAGATTTGGCAACTCTCTCTTTGAATGGGCCTGCAAACACTTCCCAAAACTCAGAGACAAGGTACTAAACTCTGTTGCAAATTCAACATGTGTTACATGAGCATGAAGAAATAGTGATAAAGGTACCTTTTTAATGTTAAAATGCTTCTGTCCTGTGCCTGTTCAATGATCTGAGTAAATCAAGTTAGTCATTGATAGGTTAACTAAAGAGACTAAACACTGAAAGTGATCCGTTAGCAAATCATCTAAACATTAAAAATTGATGTCAACTGCTAATGCACCAACATACAGTCATAAAGAGCCTTCCAAAAAAAAAAAAAAAAAACATCTCAAACCTGTCAAATGCAGAGATGCATAGAAATTTGATTGAGACACTAAAAGCAGAAACAATAAAAAACATTTCATCATTGAAATTAAATAAACATTACAATAAACATTAAATAAAAAATACATCAAAAATCAAATAAAAATATAATTCAGAATATGAACTTAAATGAGACTGATCTGAGTGAAATAGATTAAATGAGGAACAAAAACTTGATTTGGGACACTGGGAATGGGGAATCAGGAATCTGTTAAGGATTACAAGAGCACATTAATTTCATAAAATAATGATGCACAAGTACAAGTAATCTATAACAACCACTACAATATTTAATAAAAAAAAATCTTTATGCTTTAATTTAATTCTCTTTTGCTCAACAAGACAGAATTATTTGATCAAAAATACACTAAAGACTTAAATAATATTACAGTTTATTAACAACTTTCCATTTCATGGTTTATTCATGAAAAGTCAAAAGAACAGCATTTATTTTAAAATAGAAATATTTTTTTACATTATAAATGTCTTTACTGTCACTTTTGATGTCACTGATCACAAAGCTGAATTGTCAGCAGCCAAAATTGTTCATTTTGATTTTATGTTGATTTCAGAAGAAATACAGAGTTCTGGCATGAAACTCTAGATGGCACAGTCTGATAGGTCTAACCTAATGACATCATTATCACATGGCACAGCTGATTGGTTCTCTCCTGTATCTGTAGCCAATGAGCTCGCTGTTCAACATTCAAATACATGACTAGAGCTTGCTGTAGCAGTTGCAGCTTGCTTCAGAAACCCTCCACCTTCCCCAGCTCCACCTGTATAGATCTTCCTCGAAGTGATTCATGCATGCTATATGGGGGTCATTTCATGTATATTGTGGATGTATTGGCAGTAGCAAGCCTCAGAACTCGCTCAGCAGTGTAGCAGATCTCTTCCACCAAGACCAAATACATTAACATTATCATGTAGATTACCATTCCAGTGTGTGTGTGTGTGTGTGTGTGTGTGTGTGTGTGTGATTCAGCTGGTGTATCAGGAGGCCGCCACTCCTCTGACAAACATGCACTACCTCAGCTGTAACCGAGGGGCCATTTACTCTGCTGATCACAACCTGGACCGCTTCTACGCAGAAGCCATGGCTCGAAACCGCTGCGACACTCCTGTCAAAAACCTTTATTTGTCAGGTACAGAGCTCTTCCTACTATGTACGGTTTTCATAATGATGGCCATGATTAAATAAGGGACACAAAAACATCTGATAGAACAAAGGTAACACTTTATAATAACGGTTCATTTGTTAAAAAAATATTCATAAAGCATTTATAGATCAAGTTATTAACCGAACCGATTGTTTTATCAGAAGTAAACAGTAATACACTGTAAGGAAAAGACTGTAGATAAATAACAGCATAGAAAGATTATAAATGATTAAATTAATAATATTTCAGCTGGAAAGCAACTTTAGAAAGACAGTAGTGTCATTATTCATTATTTTAGTTCTGTGTTGATTTAATTTACTCTTAATGTTAATTTCTAATTTTACTAAAACATTAGTAAAACCAAAGTCGTATGCTAATGTGTTTTAGTTTCACTTTTTGTGCATTTCAGGTCAGGACATTTTTAGCTGTGGTATCGCCGGTGCATTGCATGGTGGTCTCCTCTGCGCCTCCACCGTCCTAAACTACCCTGTGTACATCGACCTCTTGTTTATCAAGAAAAAACTCAAGTGGAAGAAAGCAAAGGAGGCAGCGAAGCTGGCAAAGCAGAAGCAGCAGTGATGAAGCTGTCAGGAGGGAGAACTGAAAAAATAGAAAAAAATGTAACATTTTTTATTTTATTTTTTTTAGCTAAAATGATGACAATAGAATGTCACTTTTCAATCCAGATTTGTAAAACTTTGTATTTGTAACATCAACACATCGCTAAAGCTTCTTCAACCAGACCTCCCACCTGTTCTCTTCTAACACATGTCTGATCCCCATGGATATTTGTGCACTAGCAGGACTCAAAGGACCTGTGGGAAACCTCAGACTTCCTGGTTTAAGTGGACATTTCCCCTAGGACAGATTGGTTGGTATAACACGGCCTCTGATGGACGTGTGTATTTGGATGGGGAGGAGGATATGATATGAATGCCCTCACTGTGATTCACTGCGCCTAAAAAAACGCTCTGCTCCTGTAAGCCTGAGTATGTACTGCAGTGACATAAACTAATGGACTAAAGCCTTGAAAAGTATGTTTTAGGAAATTCATGTTCATTAAAAACACAGTTTTCATTAAGGCAAATTTGTCAGGGCTGAAAGTGAGATGTCACAGGAAGACAAAGCCTGTTAATAAAATAAAGTACTCCTCCTGTCTTCCGACTAAGAGTTATGAAAATTCTCCAGGACTTGGATTACACATTTTCAAACAGGCCAGAATAAACAGAAATGAACTTGTTTAAGATGCAGAGGAAGAGCAATTTGTTTGAACAGTGACCAAAAGCACTTAAGGGAACCAAAACATATAGATGCAGCCAGATGGGTGAAATGGACCCAGTAATCTCAGAGCATTTCATGGATGATTACAACTGCATGAGAGACTCTCTATCACAGCACACCGAAATGCAGTCATGTAGTGAATCATATACAGTAGTAATGAATGCAAAACTAAACGGGAGCATAACCAGGCAGAAACTTTGGAGTATGACAAGAAAAACTAAAACTGAATGGTTCAGGCCAAGGTTATTACAGTTAACTAAAATCCTCAATAATTCTTACTTAAGATAAATGTTAACTGAAATGAGTGTTAAATGTGCGTGTGTGTAAATATGTATATGTGTGACCCTGGAACACAAAAGCAGTCTTAAGTCTCTGGGGTATATTTTTAGCAATAGCCAAAAAAAGCATTGCATGGGTCAAAATCATCTATTTTTCTTTTATGCCAAAAATAAGTAAAGATCATGTTCCATAAAGATATTTTTTACATTTTCTACTGTTAATATATAAAAACATAATTTTTAATTCGTAATATGCATTGCTAAGAACTTCATTTAGGCAACTTTAAAGGAGATTTTCTTAGTATTTAGATTGTTTTGCACCCTTAGAATCCAGATTTTCAGAGCTGTATCTCTAATATTGTCCGATCCTAATAAACCATACATCAATGATTTATAAATCTCATTTCAGAAAAAATTACACTTAAGACTGGTTTTATGGTCCAAGGTCTCACATATATATATGTATGTATTGGTTTTTTTTTATTTTTTTTTACATGTATAGTTTTTTTTTTTTTTTTTAGCAATCATCAGGTTTGGTCTGATGGTTTCAAGTATCTTAACTAGTCTCATTCATACCATGTTTGCTTTATAAAAGGTCTTTAACAATGCAATGGAAGAGATGATGCACGTGGTAGCTGAGCTCAAAGGATTCTGCTGTTCACAATTGTGCCCATCATCATTTGAACTATCTTAGCATAGTCATTGGCTAAACACAGCAAATTATGGATGATGGGGGCAGGGTTTCTGATGTCTCCGCCCCCTGCAGTATTTAGCTCCTCCTGTGGGTGGGGTTTAATAGGGTGTTTTATG
The DNA here is from genome assembly GCF_023724105.1 of Carassius gibelio. Lineage (NCBI taxonomy): Eukaryota > Metazoa > Chordata > Actinopteri > Cypriniformes > Cyprinidae > Carassius > Carassius gibelio. The sequence continues at coordinate 9,018,122 of NC_068382.1, forward strand.
TCCCAGAGCTGTGCCACTGTGTAGAAACCAGAAGATCCAGCTGTTTCTAATCTGAGTGGGCTATTCAGAGAGTCCGAGCCAGAAATACAGACAGAGATCTCTGAGGAAAGAGAGCAAACTTGGTTTTAGCGGAAGAGAGAAAAAGCAAGTCTAAAAATGTCTCATTAAGTGTAAGCATTAATTACTAGTAGTATATTAACTGTACGGATGTGTCATTAGCTACAGTAACATTTCCCAATCAAAGGAGTTTGAACAAGGCCTCAATAAATTCACAGAAAAACAGGAAATGGATGTATCTAAGCTTTTCTAAGTAATAAAAAAGGAGGTTGTCTTTCACATCTGTCTCTAATATTTTTTTGTTCTATATCTAACTCCGTTTATGAGCACTGTTTGGCACATGCAACACTTCACTCCAATCCAAAAGATTTTTCCATGTCTGTGGAAAACAGGCCAGACTCGAACACAACAGCATGGCTTTGACCTTGGCGGTGGGACTAGGAAAATAAAGGGGCCGATCTCACATAACATTCAGCTGAACATTAACAAAACGTTAGTGCATACAAAAACCTCCAAATCAACAAACTGTAAATCTGTAATGGCGAAAGGAGCTGTTTTTGTACCTGTCCATATCATCATTGGCAGTGTGGTTGTAGGTCAGACAGGCTCTGCACACTCAATCAGTCTTGTTCTGCTGAAGGTGCTGCGCTTCTGACTCACAGGGCTGGAATTCTCTTGGCAGCTTCTCTCCCCGCCGTTCAGATGTAGGATATATTGCCTGGGGTAGATTTTGGGTATGCACAACCAAGCAGGAGAAGGAGCGAGAGGAGGAGGCCTTTTAAAGGGAACATATCCAGGACTCAGGTCTATGTTCACTGAACAGAAACAAACAAAGGAAGTGAAGTCACATTCTTCACTGAGAAAAAAACTGAGCGACCGAAGATGGAGGGAGAAAATAATCAATTGTAACTTTCTTTTAAAGATCTTCAACATCCATAGAAACTTTCCATATTAAAAGAGTATTCTATAGTGGAAAATATAAAACAACACACTCCGAGATCAAGTGTTAAGGACTCATTTTGAGATAAACATCATTTTAAACAAAATAATTTTCTGAATCACATAATTTTTTATAAATCCTGATAGGCAGCAAAATTAAGCTCATGATAAAAAAAAAAAAAAAAAGTGAAACAGTGGCCAGATGCATTCAGCACGTTTTTATCCAAAGTGACTTACGTTGCATTTGAAGTGTACATTTTATCCATTCATAGTATATTCACATATTGAATAACTTTACTTTAATACAATGCATTTAACTTTAGAACAACTACAAATAGCAATTAAAATACATACAATGCAGTACATTCTTCTTCTTTTTTTCACTTTTTGTTTTCTTTTTTTTCTTCTAAATGTTGACATGAAAATTTTGACATTGAAAAAATGCAACTCCAACAGCGCATTTATTAGTCTTTGGGTGGTTAATGTTACAAGGTGAAAACAGTAAGGGCACCACACACACACACACACACACACACCCCTGCTGTTACACACTAATGTACTGCAGGCTCCCAACTACTCTCTCTAAACAGACACAGCCCCTAATTCAGCTAAATAACCACATGCTGACAGCACGCCTAGCTCACTTAAGCCATCTCTGCTTTAGCATATAATTGTATTGAAACGGTTGGGGTGGGAAATCCAATCACTCCAATCTCTTTTATTAAAACACTATAAATAAGGGATAAAAGAGTATTTGATTAACTTTACAATATGCCATACAAACCCTGGTACTCTGAATCACAAACATGAAAGAAAGAGAGTGTTTGTGATGCCATATGTCTGATCAAATTGAGCAATAGCACAAAAATGATATTCAGACTAACTGGACGTGTGTTGGAGTGTGATGCCACTCTTATGCAACAATTCAACTTACTTTTCACATCACTGTAAAAAATGAATCATGGGTCTTGTAATTTTCATCAAAAAAAATTAAGGTGATAATTAAAAATAATGTGTGGATTTCATTAAAGAAATTGTGATTCAGTGTTGTATAGAAAATAATGAGGACTTTTTACTAATAAAACCAAGAGATGCGTTTTCCTCAGTTTGTTTTAGGAGACTTAAGCAGTTTTGGTTCTTAAATTGGGGAACTGATTAAACTAAAATAATTAAGGAAAGAAGGCTGCCTATTTAATTTAAGTGAATTAGCTCCATTGCAGTTTTATTTTAGAGGTGATTGTTAGTTCCCAGCATGCTTTGCATATGGCTGGTTATAGAGAGTAAATTTTGAAATTAAATGCTACTTTATGTTTTTGAGTGAAGGGAGGCATCTATTAATGTTTAATGTTCAGTTACATTTGACATTTGTAAGAGTTTCTGTAACATCAAAGTTTCCATTGCACAGTGCAATCGTTACCACTGTGCAGAAGAGTAGAGCTTGTAGTTATGGATACTACTCTTGTAGTACTATTCAAGGTACTCTAACCTTGTTTAATGAGCAGTAGCCTTGCTAGTGCTAGTGCTAGTGCTAGTGCTAGTGCTAGTGCTAGTGCTAGTGCTAGTGCTAGTGCTAGTGCAGTAGGCTACTTTCCAGTATTTCTCAAGTATATTCCTATTTGAGCTGATTGGCCGTATACAGTCTTGTAAATGTATAAAATAACAAAATACAAACAGATCTCATTTAAAATCACAGACTTTTGAGAATAAACTTAAAATAAATGAGCACATTTCCCTAATTATATTAAATTTATTGTGCCATACACTTAATAATTTAGGAATTTTTACTTAATTTATTTGGGTAAATTTCACTAAAAAAAAACAACCTTAAAATCTACTCAAATATAATACGTGTAATATTGTTACCATAATTTTTTTTAAGCAGTTAGCATGTAATATTTTTTACAGTGCAATATTTTCAGTTATGAAGCCACAGCAGCATGATTTGTAGTGGTGGTCTTTTCCTAAATGAATCGGTCGAGTGAATAATTCAATGACTCACTCATAAAGACTGTAATGGGACTTCAATTGACACACAGTTATGCCTTTGAAAGTTACTGAAATCACACACAAAAACACGTCCACACACAACTCGCATTGCATGCCGTGGCATTGTTTTTGTGTGGCAGACAGATAGTTGTTATAGTTTATGATGCTGCTTTCAAGTGCACCTGGGAAACTCCTCGTCTAGTGTTTCATTTACAATAAAACTAGCTAAGATGCATATACAACATGCAAATGTAGACTCCTGTACAATGGTGATACTAAATATATAACAATTTAGTTTTCAACACATCCATAAATTGGATAAATAAATAAATATAAATGCAAAAAACACACCTGAAAAGCATTTTATATTCTTCATGTTGAAGAAGAAATCTGATCCGACCACAACTGATAATTACATAATTACAATTAACTCGTTCATAGTTTGTAATGATTTACCTTTAATTCATGACTTCAAACAAAGACTTTTAAAAAAGTCCTATGGGGAATAATGAATAGGAAAAAAAAAATCTTTCCAGAACCAAAGCCACTTAAAAACTGGGCAGCTCTGTTTCACTTTATTAGATTATTCCACAGAATAACTTTTCTTTCAAAGAGGAAAATGCCATGTTTCTGTAGTTTCGTAAGATGTGGAAGGAAACTGTCTATGCTTATGCGCTCATTTTAGAATAATGACAAAATAATTCAACTAGCATTAGGATATTTATATATTTCACAGGCAAATCTATTTTTTGTTAGCGTATCATGTCAGGTTTGTTTTGTCAGGGGTTGTATGTGTGAGTGTGTCTCTGTATCCGGTCTCTGTCGACTAGTGCTCAGTGTGTTGTCCCAGTAGGAAAGGGATGTTAGTGTGTGTGTGTGTGGTGTGTGAAGTGTTTTCTCTGGACACACTTCAGTGCCTTGAGCCATAATGGAGGAGGCGTTACAGCTTGCACCCAGACGGGAGGCTTGGCTAAAAATGTTTATATTGAAGCAAAGTCCAAAATCAGTGTGAGGGATAAAATTCCCGTTCCACATTTGTGTTCTTTAGAAAAATTCTTGACACCCAATGTAGCTGTTAGCAACAGAGCTAATCTACTAGAAATAAGTACAGTATATTATCGTAGAGACAATAACACTTCAGCAAAGTGCTGTACATCTGTCTGCGCATAATAACACTTACACCAGAGTTTACTGGGATTTTTTTATGGCTTGCAAAAGAGACGGTTTAAAGGCAGAGAGGATTGAGGTTGAGCTGCATTTAACCTCTGTTTATTTTTTGATCATGATTCACTCTTTCCCTTTGCAGTCGTTCAGTCGCTCGGTCATGGGTCTGTTTCTGTTGCCCGTGTCCTTCACAATGGTCAAGTATTGTAGACGGTCGATCTTGGTCTTTTTCACTAGTGTGATTGTTGTTTATTGGTGCATTGAACTGATCAAAAGTGGCAGTTTTTATAATTTTTTTCTATTTCAGTTAAATACTATTCTTTTGAACTTTCATCAGAGAATCAATTAAAACAGTTTCCACATTGATAACATTCAAAAATGTTTCTGGAGCAGTAAATCATCATATTTTCATGATTTCTGAAGATCATGTGACACTGAAGACTGGAGGAATGATGCTGAAAATACAGCTGCGCATCACAGAAATAAATTATATTTTAAAATATTGTAAAATATAAAATGGGTATTTAAAATTGTTACAATATTTATAGAATATAGAATTTTTGATCAAATAAATGTAGCATTGGTGAGCCATAGAGAAAAAATCTTTCCAGACTCAAATGTTTAAATGGTAGTGTAAGTCCTGTTAAATCTAATATGTATTTTGATTTTTACTTTTTAATAAAAATTTTTTTTTTAAATGCAACATAGTAATGTATTATTGCGTGTGAAATGCTATTAGCAATAATTCATGTAGGTTTCAAGAGTACAAAAGATTTGAAAGTAGTTCACTTCTAAACCGGCTCTGTCTGCAGTTCACATCTGAAGAGATGACCAACGCCAGACCACCGTAAATCACACAACGCTCTCTCATAAATAATTGAACACAATGTTGAATTTCCATAAAGCCGGTAAATCAACCGTCGACCAACACAGTCTCGTACGGATCCGTATGAAAATCTTTCGTTGCTGTCTGAAAATTATAAATGTGATTAATGTGACTAAATATTTTTGTTGAAAATCTATCCAGAGATAATCATTCAAACTAACATGGACATCATCATGATGCACAGCTCTAAATCAGTGCATAGGGAAGTTGTCTTCTAATTACTAAGATGATAATAATTGTTGCACAGAATCAAAGTTTGTTTAACCTGGCGACAATACGTGTCTGTGCTTGTGCTATTTTAAGAATACAGATGCTTTAAATGGCCTTACCTATCTGTACTTTCAAGGATTAGATGCCAAATAGTGAAATCAATTTCTGTACAGACATAGCTTGAAATAACATTTCACTGTTATAGCACATGAGAAAGATCACACACATTGACCTAATGTGGTTTTATGAGAAGGAGTGCTTGCTCTGATTCTGGGTCTTTTCTAGACTACAGATGGCGATAAAGAGGGAGCTTTTGCTCTGTCTGCTTCTGCTAGTGAAACCATCTGGAGCAGTCATTTGCAGCTCTTCTCTGCAGTTGGAAAATTTTAGGTGTGCACATATTGAAAACATGTTTAAGCGTAGTGAATCCCAGCATTAGCAATGATTGAGAAAGCCTTGTGTTTGAGATGCAAATCAGGTGTAAAACCACCTATTCTTGTTTCCAGCTGTTCTTTAGTTTACAGTAGTTCACCTGCACATCTTCACCACATCCCTTTTTCTAGAGCATATCCATCATGGAACGGTAAGAACTTCAATGACATGGATCTGGATGATGAAGAACCGACATGTTGGTTTGCAGTCAAATTTTACATTCATTGCTCTCAAAATCTCTCTCAAAGTTTCTTTCTGAGCAATGCAATCATCTACACTGCTAAAAAAATGAAGTCTGATTTTTGCAGCAATGCAATAGAACAACAACCTTCAGTTTCATTGAAAAGTTCCAATAAGAACCGTTTTGTCTTAATGTGAAGAACTTTTTATTAATCTGAGGAACCCTTTTACACTATAATTTTTTGTGCAATGAAAAGTTTCCATTAATGTTAAAGGTTCTTCATGGAACCATCAATTCGCAATAAGAGTTTACAGGCTCCACTATTTGCCAAGATACCAAAATCTGCTAATTTCAAACACTTTTATAACATATTCTCGTTTGAGCAAATGATTTGATGTTGCTGTAATCTAACTGGTTGCCTGTAATTGGCAATACAACATTTCCTGTGTGAAATGATAGGCTAAGTCACCCTGTTTGTTTAATCTTCACAAGAGACCACATGGACAGATCTCTAGAGTAAAATGTCTTTGTGTGTGAGGAGAAAGCAGGGCGGGGAGAGAAACAGAGACGTGGTGTCCTGTCCACGCTCGCAAGTTGCGGTTCTGCAATTTTGAACCAGACAATTACCTCTCAAAGCAAGGCTGGCATAAAATAGCTTTATCATTATACGATGATAATGTGCTCCTGCATTTTAACAAGCACAGCAAAAGCATGGAGATGTTCAGTGAGGCGTCTTGTTGCCTTGTTTTGCTCATGTGCCCAAATAATGTGTTTTAAAAAGCAGATTTGTATATGTTGTAAAGCAGCCATCTTGCCTCAGTTTTTATTCACAGTGTCCTGCTGTAAATGGTTTGTTATCAAAACTGTTTCACGCCGCAGATCAGCGCCTGAAGTCTCCATCTGCTTAAACACTTCAAGATGTTTCTAAACCTTAAACGCTTGTGTGAGGAAACGATGTTCCCCATCCCAGTTGCCCAGGCTTTAGCTTTGTTTGAAAACTCTGAATGATTATTAACAAAGGTTTTTAATTTTTAAAAATGCATTGTTTTTCTGCACCGTCTTTGTGTCTGGGAAGAAAGAGTTCAAGAATAGACCAGGTCTCACACCAGCGTTTTCAAATGAGGCGACCTCTTTGCAGGAGAAGGACTGAAAAGAGAGGGATCGGATTTCACATGAGTGCATGGAAAAAGTAAGACTTCACTTTTGGATAGTATGGATAGGAAACATAAAAACTAAACACTTTCATTTGCAGAGAAATTATGACTGTTTGATATTCCTTTCTCATAATCAGCCAATGAGAAAATATGCAGGCTTTTGATTGATTGATTGATTTGTTTAAGGGGAGGAATGAGGGTCTGGTGTTTAAATCATTGTTAATTACACCTGCTGTTTTACTCACAGTGAATTTCTAACCACACCAACAAGATGTTTTAAATGTTAGTTCCCTTTTATTTTAAAAAAGAACATGTTTTGGTTAATGCTTTTATTGTTGATAACTTCAGCCGAAAATGAAAATGTCAGTTTGGCAGAATATCCATATTTCTCTTTTCCAAGCAATAAATCTGAGTAGGGAATCTGTTGAGCTCAAAAAGTGTCAGGACCATCATGAAAGTACCATAAAAGTTGTCCTAAGGCCCTATGAAATCTGGTTTTGCTCTCCAAATTCTTACTTCCCCCCCCAAAAGTCTGCATTTACCATTTTTTACATTTTTCTGGATTAAAGTCAAGGTAGATGATTCGGTTTGAATTTATTTATTTATTTTTTTTGCTGGTTGAACGTCTCTTGACAACCCGATAGCAATCACAAAATTAAGTGGTCTAAATATATTAATATGCATTTATATTATCTGTGGAAAGTTTGGGGTGATAAAATGTTTGTCCAATCATATCCCTTGGTTGTTCCGTGGCCGGCCAATGTAGAACATTAGCTGGCATTATGCAAATGTGTTACCCCATGACGTGTAGCTTGAATTACTGATGTCTCTTCAGTCAATTCTTTATTATGAGAGAGAATAACTTAGTCATGCATTTTGTCAGCTTTACAACTTTGCAGATCGTTTGCAATCACATACTGATACATTACACACTGCATGAAAGGCCATTTTCGAAATGGCATTATATAGGGGCACTTTAATGTCTGGATTCTGTGATGGATTTTTCTCACAGGTCTATGATGTGACTTAGATAAATGATGACAGAATTTTCTTTTTTGGGTGAACTATCACTTTTAAGAGCATTCAGGTCATTTCAGATCATGGTAGCATCTGTAAATGCATATTTATTTGCATATTTATCTCTTTAAGATAAAACCATCAGATGATGAGTGAGTGAGTTCTGCTGTGGAAGAGCTGTGGGTGTGTCTGGACAGGAGGTGGAGGCGGGGCTTCTCCACGAATTCAAGCTTCTTCTTTTTTTTTTTTTTTTTTTTTTTTTTTTGGTGAACAGGGGTTCAAATGAAGTTATTTAGGGATTTAAATGGAAGCAGACCAAAACCAGCCACGATAGAGGATTCGGGCAGGTGGAGACAGGCAAAAAACACATTGACTGTGTTGGTTTAGAGAGAGATGGATGGACTGGCTTCTTTCAGTTTGCCTTTCCAAGTTGAGTTTTTGAGGATGTGGCAGTGTGGAGCCACGCACTCAGCTTTAACATCACAACGAAAGTCAAACTTTGAGATAAATATATGCATGTATACACACTACTGTATAACAATCACAGTCTTGTGGAGAAAAAACCAAATGCTCAGAGCATCATTCGCTTTCACTTAGTGTCCTACATTTATTCACATCAGGATTCCTATGAGTGTTGATGTTAAAGGACGGATGAATACGGTGATGTAGGAATGCTGCCTGCTCATTGTCTCGACATGTTCGGCTGTGAGCCGGGGGAGAAACGCCTGGTGTCGGATAGCTTACCTCAATGTCTACCCATCGCACGGGTCAAGACTGCTCGTGATGTAAACAGTTATGATGTCAGCCTTAAAATAGATTGAGAGTTCTGAGGCAGGGAGATTTGTGTGTAGCACCATTGAGCTTTTGTTGACATTTAAGAGGTGGGCATGATGATTATGCTTTCCTCACAAGCCTGTCTTTCATCCTAATTTAAGGGTTTCTTCTTGGCATTTGTGATTTTATAACCCTTTATTAGTACACTGTAATGCTCTCTTATGCTACAGTCTTTTGCAAACAATTCAGACCACCAACAAATTCTCATTTCTTTCCGAAAAACTAAACGCTTAGTACTGACGCTGTGAAATTAAGCTATGAAACACTAAATACAGTTGGTTACACTTTAGTTTGGGGATCATTTCTCACTGTTAACTACAACTTTTGCCTCAATAAACTCCTAATTAAGGGATCTAAAATATTTAATATTAAAATAAAATTTTTTTAAGTACTAATAAACAACGAATATGCTAATAATACATTGGAGAATTGGTCCCTAAACTAAGGTTTTACCATAAATTTTAATATGCATTTTTGATTATTTTTCATAATTGACCATATTAAAAAAGAGGGATTTCTATGAAGTGTTTATATAAAGTTATATTTAAGTCAGTTTGTTTTTGTTGTTGCTATGAAAAAAGTATCTTATGGTCACCAAGTCTGGATTTATTTGATTAGAAACACTGTCAAAAATTATGTTAAAAATGCCTACAATATTTAATTATTGATATTCAAAATAATATAATATAATATAATATAATATAATATAATATAATATAATATAATATAATATAATATAATATAATATAATATTGTGTAATCTTAATATTTTTGTGGAAACCACAAATTTCGAAGTATTTTTGTAACATTGTGAATTTACTGTTATATCTAATCAATTAAATATGTACTTGCTGAATAAAAACATTTATTTTTTTAACCCTAACTATATATAGTTAGTTTTGGGTTAAAGGAATTAATATGTATTATAAATAATAAATTATTTAATTTTTTTTTTTTTTTTAAGTATTTTCTAATATTTTTTTATAGAAGCTCTTCTCCTTGTTGACTATGGAAAATGTTCCTAATCAGTCATTTATGAGGTTCTCTTACATTTCAGATGCTGTCTGTGTATGACAGCGAGCTGCTCGTGTAAGTTTGGGAACAGAACCATTGTGTGTTGCTGGCCGATTCCCCCTCCCAATGATGATGATGTGGCAGGCTTGACAAGTGATGTTACACAGTAGTTGTGTTTGCAGACTTCAGAGGACATCACAATCCAGCCCTTTCTCTTCCTTTCTCCTCTCATCTTCCTCCCAAATGTTTTAACCTACATGATAAAGTGCCATACAGTCAGCTGCACACGTCAAACAAAGACACCATCAGCTTTGCATGATCCAGATCCCACTTCTAAACCTAGATGAACTGCTGAGGTGTGGGTAGAACTGAACTTGTATTCATGCACGGTAGAGATGAGTTTGGCCTGAGAGAGAAATGGGAAAATGTGAGAAACTAATGAGTAGCAGATTCTGAAAGCTTAAGTTGGATGCCTCAGAAAGAGTCTTCTGTACTTTTCAGCTCATATTCAGAGTCTTTATTAAATGATATGAAATTGTAAACACTACTTTGTAGTAAAAAAGTAATATTATATTAGCCTATATAGTGTTAATGTTAATATGCATTATTACATACTGATACCCACTGAAATAATACAGGCGATAAATTAAGTTCATTACAATGAACTTTACCACAAGCTGAGGTAAATACTTAAGTCAAATCAAGTCAAGTCTGCTTTATTGTCAATTCTTCCACATATACAGTACATACATACAGAGAATTGAAATTGTGTTATTCAGACCATTAAAAACTTAAACTATACAAATATACAAATAAGTCATGTAAGATAAGTAAAGCAGCACAAGGCACATGGCAGATAGAGTGCAAACCAGTGAAGTAAACAGTGCAGATATAATTACTGTAGTGAGCTTATTTAGTCTTGTTAAAGTGTCAATGCTGGATGAGGTAGTGAGCAGACCAGTGCTGTACAAAGTGTCTGGTGCAGTGGAGCATGGGGAAAAGGGTGGGGGGGGGCAAGGTCGGGAGGGAGATGCAGATGGCTTTACAGGTGAGACAGGTTCTATAAATGTACTGGAGGGAGAAGAGAGAGACACCAATGATCTTCTCAGCTGCTCTCAGTATGCACTGAAGATTCTCTGGCAGGACGCGTTGCAAGCGCCATACCACACAGTGATGCAGCTAGTCAGGATGCTCTCGATGGTGCCTCTGCAGAAGGTGTACATAATGGGGGCCGGGGCTCTGGCTCTTCTCAGTTTGCAGAGGATGCTGCTGTGCTTTCTTGGCCAGTACTGCTGTGTTGTCGGTCCAGGAGAGGTGTGATGTGCACACCCAGGAACTTGTTGCTGCTCACTCTCTCCACAGTCGCACTGTTGATGGTCAGAGGAACGTGCTGAGTGTGTGCTCTCCTGAAGTCAACAACAATCTCCTTCGTCTTCCCCACGTTGAGAGAGAGATTGTTGTCACTGCACCACTCGGCCAGGTGGCTCACCTCGCTCCTATAGTTTGTCTCATCTCTGTTGTTAATGAGACCCACCACAGTCGTATCATCCGCAAACTTAATAAAGAGGTTGGAGTTGTGTGACGGTGTTTTTTACACTGTTAAAGAGTTGGATTCCCATGCTAAACATGGACAAAGTTTCAAAAATTAAGTTGTACATTTGAAGGAGTATTTTTGTTCCCAAAATACTCCTTCCGGTTTGTCACAAGTTTCGGAAAGTTTTTTTCGAGTATGGCTCTGTGTGACATTAGATGGAGCGGAATTTCCTTATATGGGTCCTGACGCACTTCTGCCGGAAGAGCGCGCTCCCGTATAGCAAGGCTGAGCAGCACAGACAGTTCACTGATCAGAGCGAGAGCATCGCGAAAAGTCACAAAAGAAGTGTGTTTTTGGTTGCCAGGGCAAGACAACCCTGTACAGATTACCAAAAGAGAAACAGCATTAAGGGACCAGTGGATGGAGTTTATTTTACAGAGCATCAACGGAGTTGTGCAAGTGTTTGTGTTTGTTCCCTGCATTTCGAAGATGCTTGTTCACAAGGCCCAGTTTGACGCCGGATTTGCGTATCGTTTATTTCTTAAGGATGATGCAATCCCAAGGAAAAAGGGTCACGATCGTGTGTTGGAACCGCAGGCGGTGAGTAAAACTGCTTCAAATATCTCTGCCTCCTTGTTAGTGCGTCCCCTCCCATGCCAGAGACTCGGGTTCGAGCCCCGCTCGGAGCGAGTCGTTGCTGCTGCTGCTTTCGTTCAGTTTCAGCCTCTGGATCTGATTCTGGATAATAAATAAACGGCTGAATCTGACTGTAAGCTATGGTTTGTTTTGGAGGATGGGTTTTCCCTCACGGTAATGTCACAGCTTCCACATGCTCTCAACACAAAAGCCTATTCGCGCTCGTGATTCTTTAGCTCCGCCCACACGTCACGCCTCCAGTCGGTCGTTTTTTTACGGGAAAAATCGGTACAGACTATATTTCTCTTATGAATATAATAAAACTAAAGACTTTTTGGATTTATGAAGGATGCAGTACTACTCTATATGTACTCAAGATTAACAGGAGATTGAGTGAAAACGAGCATTTCACCCCCGCTTTAAACATGTTCTAGTCAGTGGTCTTGAAGAACCTCTGATGACCCTTCCTGCCACATTTGTATCAGTTTGTGAACTGGTTTGGTGACTTTAACAAGTTGTCTGCATGCAGGCATTAGCATGACAGTGATGTGGTCTGAGGCACCAAGGTGGGGAAGGGGAAGCGCTTTGTATGCTCCTTTCTGGATGGTGTAAACAAAATCCTAAATGTTTTTACCTCGTGTTGGAAATTTAATGTGTTGGTGTATTTCACCACTACATGGTGGTTGAAATCCCAGCTATGATGAGAAAAGCATCAGGGTGGGATGTCTGGTGCTCACTGATGTGCTGGTACAGATCATTTAGTGCATCGTTCCTGTTGTTGTTGTTGGAGCAGGGAGGAATGTAAACAGCAACAAGCAGTATGGGTGAATATTCCCTCGGCAGATAGAACACCTGGCACTTAATAGTCGTAAACTCCACCAGGGGTGAGCAGTATTTGCAAACTACAACAGCATCACAGTACCACGAATCATTGATGTAAACACAAAGCCCACCGCCGCGTGATTTACCTCCCGTGATGAGGACTTGGTATAGCGCAGTCTGGAACACTGTTGATAACCCATGTGTCCGTGAACTCAAAAACACAACAGTCTCTTACGGTACTCTGAGTTGATCGTAGTAATCGGATGTAATCCAGTTTAATGTCCAGTGGCAATATAAAGAAGGTGCAGAGTGTCATAAATACAAAACACGATCATGGTAACATGCATGACATGATCAACAGAAGATGTGATATAAACCCGAACGTATAACTGATATCACAAAAACCGTCCAGAATAATTTGTGGGTGGATTTAATGTGAGAGGACAAAAAAGTGTGGACTTTTTCACTGGATTAAGTGTTATCATGGACTGTGCCACAATTGTGATGTTTTTATTAGCTGTTTGGACTCTCATTTTTTAGGCACCCATTCACTGCAGAGCATCCATTGATGACACACTGATGCAATGCAACATTTCTCCAAACCTGTTCCCCATGAAGAAACAAACTCATCTGCATCTTGGATGGCCACATTTTCTGCAAATAATGCAAATAACAGTGGTGAACTACTGTATATTTTTTTAACTGCTTTTGTATGAGATTTACTTCATCTGATTTTAGACTCTCAGGTTGTGTGAAACAGTGAAAAACTGCACTCTACAGAAACAGCATCGAAGGAGGGGACTGAGTACTTGGCCAGACTTTCCATGATGTGAAAAGGAGAGAAATAGACCAAACACACAACCTGCTGTGGTCTGAGAAATGTCTCAACTAAATATGGCCATCTGCACTTAGCCAATCAGAGGGCTTTTGCAGAAGCTCCACCCACCCCATATTAGCACATGTATTTTTCCTCCTTGTCTTGGTCTTATTTTTCTGGCTGTAGTGTGACGATTATGATGATAGTATTGTTGCATAATTCCAAATAAATAGATTATGATTGTACATTTGTGAATGACTCCACCCACTGTCTACCAATCAGCCAATCAGATAACAGCCACACTTTGCTGACCAATCGTAGCACGTTCTTGCTATAACCAATCACATTTGCTTTACAATTTTTCATTTTCAGATTTATTTGTGGATCTCATTCTATTTATTTGTCAATATTTGTAATTGTTGAAAACCCTTTGCTTGTATTTGTGGGTCATAATCTATTTATTTGGAGTTATCAAACAATCTCCATTGTTAAGATTAAGTACAGAGATGAAGCAGAAGCCAAGCACATTGTTACTGGGATCATGTGACCTTCAGTAATCGCTGAGGTCTGGTGCATATAAATAGAAACGTGTCACAAAACATCCATGTAAATATAATGTGTTTAACCTCTGTCTTGTTTTGATAATGGCTCTTCACAGAAAGCATATTCTCTCACGTTAGCTTGTTCAGTTTTACACAAGTGTCTCTGCTTCTTCCAGTTTCCATCCAGACCCTTCTGTCTTTCCTTCCTGGTATTTCCTGAGATATTTGACGACACAGATTTCTGCCATAAATCACTGGAGGCCTGTCAGTGAAGCGTTTCGACCTGCTGGCTAAATCTGAGGGTTTGCACTCCTAACCTGTTGTCTCCTGTTTAGTGAAAATGCAGGAGATTTAATACGTCTGTTTAAAAACACTTAAACGTAGCCTGAAGATACATCTTATAAATATTGGTTGTTTTCTATAGCAAACATAACTCAAGAATATGTACATCAAATATTAGGAATTGACTTCTAGTGAATTGTGTTTTCTTACTCCTTTGGCAGATTGTGTTGTTTTGATTGTTTTGACTTGTTTAAAGTATAAATCTGGCAAAACATGATATTTTTGTTTAAAACTCAAGATAAATTATCTAAAAACAATACCATTCTAAAGTTTGGGTTAGACAGATTTTTTTAAATGATCAAATGTGTATTTTATGCTTCTCGAAAACAGTAATAGTGTGAAATATTAATACAATTTACAATTCTATTTGAATATATTTTAAAATATCATTTATTCCTGTGATCAAAGCTGAATTTCCAGAATCATTACTCCAGTATTCAGTGTCACATGAACCTTCATAAATCATATAATATACAGATTTTTTTTTATTATTATTATAAATTTTGATAACAATTCATATTTTTGTGGACACCTTGATGCATTTTATCAAGATTCTTTCATAAATAGAATGTTTTAAAAAGTATTTATTTGAAATAAATCTGTATTTTGAATAATTTAATGCATCTTTGATTAATAAAATTAAAAAAATCTTTTTTTAAATCATACTTTTAACCCCTACTAACCTTTGAAGAATAGTTTATGTAATTAATATATTGATATTTTAAATTGATTAAACTTTTTTCTAATATGCAATGATTAGAATATATATATTTTATATTTTATTGGAAAACAAGGCAAAGTGATTCATTTAAATGTGTGCATTTTTGGGTCAGTGTTTTGATAATATTTATTAATTTATGTGTGGCTATTTGTTTTTTAATGCTTATCTTTATATAATAACAATGTGTTTGATCTGAAATAAATGATGCAAAAAGCATCCCTCTCTTCCTCACATTTGTTTTGAGACACTTCTCAAAGCTGTGGTTCTTCCTCTGACCAACAGAAGGCGTCTCGCAGTGATGGGGATCCTTCACTTGTGGTAAGTCTTTGGTAGAAAGCCAGACTCATTTTACCACCCGATGCTCACGTTTATTTTGTGTTTCCAAATGTTTCCTCACAGTGTTTTAGTCTGGAGCGGCATCTGTGCTGATGATCCCAAACACAGCTGTCCATCACAGCATCAGAGGAGGCTTTGTAAAGAGCACAGGGACAATTTGAACATAAAATTCAAATAAGAAAATATTCCATTACTATAAGAATTAGGAAAATGCTTCTTATATTGTCAATATATGCTAAGATGTGTGGTCCTAATTAATTTCTCGCTATACAGGCATCTTTATAGACTACTGGTCCATGGGGAACTACAGTAACCTGCTGGGAGAGACTTTATATCACCTATTGTTTATTAAAAAAAACATTTGTTTGGACCCTTTTTATTTAACCGTCTGCTAGTTTTAACATGCATCTAATCACCATAAAGTGAATTTGTTAACATAAATGAATTTTATATTAGGATGACGGCAAAAGCTGATCAAAAAATATTGTTTTACAGTGAAAGAGTCCCTGTTCTAATATCTAGGCAGTGATTAAAACAAAGATTATTGGAGGATTTTTACAAGAAACATTTCAGTCGTTCTACTTCTACATTCACAAGTTCATGTTTAAAATGGATATGTAACTTATGGATGCTTGGGATAAAAAATAAAGATAATTGCACATTTTATCTCACAATCCAGCAAGAAAAAAGGAATAAATTCAGAATAAGATATAAAGTGTGAAATCAAAGTCACAATTAGCTTTATGTATTTATTTATCCCGCACTGGGTTTCTTTCTAACTATTTGTGCTATTTACTTGCAATTTCTGAGTGAAAACATAAATTCTACCCCATTTTTTTTAATGCAATACGACTTTTTAATAACATTGAATGCCTATGAATTAAAACAATATGGTAGAATTTGACTAAAGGGTAAAAGTGGCAAAGAAAAAGTTAGTCTGTTCTGCTATTTTTGGTGGCTCACTCAGGTAAAGCTACATGTCTTGGTGCGTTTCTAAAAGAAAGTAGGATGTTTTTCCACCAGCAATGTCCACGCTTGTTATAACAGCGCAGCCTGAAAACATCTGGAATTATCGCTGGGTTTTAAAAGATCTCTGAGGGTTGAACGTCTCTTGTAAGAAGATGGCCTGTGAAAAGCATTTAATCTGGCAGATGTCGCTGAAGATCAGAAACATAGTCTCAAACTTTCCCTATTTTTTGCTTGTTTGAAATAAAACCATTTCTCCGTCAAGATTTTGTGTCACTGAAATGTGTTTTCCTTTAGTTTCTTTGAGGGTTCAAAGGTTCATGTGTGATTTATGTCAACCAGATCTCACTCTCTTTCTCTGTTTCACTCCTTCCAAAGACTCCTCCCATAGTCTTCAGTTTTCTCTTTTTCTTTACTTCGTCCCTGAATTAATCCTTGGTTTCAGACTTCCACAGCTAAAGAGGATGAAGTCTGACAGGCTGGGTAGAAATAAAAATAAAAAAGGTACAAAATATTATTGAAGTTCTGGACAAAAACAGGTCCAGAGACAGATAAACGGAGGATAAACTGACTTCTCACTCACTGGATTGATTGGATGGCCTCCAGAATCGAAACCTCTGCGAGTTTTTCCTCTCCGTGGGTGTGTGGGACAGACACATCCCTCAAAAACAATTTTAAAGAGCTGCTTTGCCACTTTTTTCCTTGTTTGGTTTAACAGCCTCTCATTTTGGTTTCATATTTTAAGCAGAGCTTACTGAGCCTTAACCAAGTGCCCAGACAGTCCACAGTGATATTTTCTGTGCCCCGTCACTTTCTATGTGGCAGTGTATGTGTCTATGACCTGTGCTGACCACGACTGACCTATAATTTAAACCCTTGTGGCTTCATTGTATTATAGTGTGTTCATGCGTTCTCCTATTCACAGGTTCACTCTCCCATGAACAAGACAGTCAGTTCTTATGTGTTTATGTGGCTGCATGTGATTTGTAAGACAGCTACAATGACAGTTTAAATATTAAGATCAAATCCTTGAGCGCTTCAAAAGTGTAATTTATGGAAACCCGTTTCCGCATCAGAGTAAATTAAAAATAAAAGGCTATTGAAGAGGAAATCATAACTTTATATTTTGCAGCTCTGCCTTTATTTGTCATAATTATATCTTTAGATTTTGTATTTGCAGCTTTGTTTCTCGTAATTGTAACTATATTTTTAAACTGCATCTTTATTCTTTGCAATTACAACTTCATATTTTGCACTTGTGACTTAGGTTCTAATAATTACGATTGTATTCTGCAATTGTACCTTTACTGTTTGCACTTGCAAATTCATATTTTGCAGTTGCAAAGTTGGTTTTCATAATAGTAACTTAGTAAAAATAGTATATTTTTAATTTCAGCCCCATATTTTTCAGTTGCAACTTTGCTCTTTGCACTTGCAACTTTATATTATGCAGTTGTGACTTTGGTTCATGTTAATGTGACTTTACTTTATATATTGTCATTGCAACATTGGTTCTCGTAATTGCGACTGTATATTTCACAGTTGTGAGTTTGGTTCTCGTAATTGCGACTGTATATTTTGCAATTACAACTTTTGATTTTGGAATAGTGACTTTGGTTCTTGAGATTGTGACTTTATTTTCAATTTGAACCATATATTTGGCAGCGGTGACACTCACACACTATCTGGACAACTGCTTCTGATCGTTCTATCTAGCTGGACTTAATGACACCACATGAATGCAGTTGTCTGGAGATGGTTCCCGAGAGAGCTTCGCCACCTTCATCGAGTGGGCGCTGGTGTCCTGCAAGTCTCATCTGACTGTGGATATTGCAGCAGAAGACACCAGCCCCACTCGGGACCCAGAGCCCAATCAAGGACCACCCAGCAGCGCAGAGCTGGCTAAGCCCACCGCAGAGAGCCAGCCCACCGCTTTGCTCACCCTCAGCTCACCCACATGGTCTGTGCTTGCTGCTGCTCTGCCCATCTCTCTCCAGTTCCAATTGTCTCGAGTCTGGAGGATCCCTCGACTCCGCCTTCAGCCTCTGAGGCCCAGACTACACCTTACTCCTGTGACCCAGAGGCTCCCTTGTCTCCACTTGAGCCCATCAGTCCATCAACTCCACCGGGCTCCATCATCCCTCTGGCTCCGCCTTGGTCAGTCATCCCACTACCTCCACCTCAGGACTGCACTCCTCCAGGCTCTGGCTCTGTTGGGCTCCTCCTTCCCTCCGGCTCCACCTCTGTCCTCTGTCACTCCAGCTCCACTGCAGCATTCTGGATCTCTGCCTACTCCTCTGTCACCGAAGCCTCCAGCTTGGCCCTACACATCCCCAGCTTTACCCTGGCTTTTCGCCTCTCTGTCGCTGCCTCTGGCTCCTCCTCCACCTGCTCTGCCGCTGTTGGTCATCCCCCTGGAGCTGTCAGCCCTTCATCATCCATGGTTCCTCCCTCCATCGGCTCCTCTGGGTCCCACCTGGCTCCTCCTGTTCCAGCTCCTTCCTGTCGTCTTCCTGGCTCCTTCCTCCATCGTCAACTCCCTGGACTCAGTGGGTCTTCCTCCTCCTCCGTCTTTTGCCCAAACATCCACCTGTATGGTTTTCCTGCCAGCCCTTTGCAATCCCCTATTACCATCCCACATCCACTCCTTCGTCCTCCTCCTAAGTCTATGTCCAAACCTCTCTTTTTCTCCATGGCTCGAGGTCACACCTCAGTGGACTGTTTGTTGTCCTATGCCCATATTTGGTTATGTTCCTGTTCTGGTCAGTTTATCTTGTTTGAGGTTATTGTCTAATTAGAAACATTAACCCTTTTCATCTGTGTCCTCATTAGTTCATCCTTCTCATCTGTCCCTCATCTTCTCCCCTACTTAAAGTCAAGCCTGTTCAGTTCTGTTTTGTCAAGTATTGTCAATGTTTCTTCATGTGTGTGGTCCTGACCTGTTTGGACATAACCTGTCCAAAGTCTTATTGTAATTCTTCATTTTAGTCAACCTGCCTGATCCCACACACCGTGACAATGCCACTGCCATACATATGTCATTAGGGACATGTTATTCTTTGGTGTCAGTAACTAAAGGTGGGCTGTCAATCCATGTTACGAAAAACAGAAGAAAATAGCAATATTGTGTGGATTGGTAAACTTGGCCATGGAGAAAGAAAATACAAATAAATTAAACTTGATTTAAAGTAAATATATTATTTGCCATAGCAAAAAGTGACAGTATGAACATGGTCTAAGTAAGTCAAGCTAAAACTATTAACAAAGAAACTATAACTAAAAACATAAAAAAATAATAATAATGAAATACTTACTTGGACAAAAAAAAAAAGTTTAAACTTTGTTTTAAATTAGTTTCAACTACATTGCTCATATACATTTAGTTTAACTTGAAATATCTAAAATTAAAACTATATAATTAAAAATAAAATTAATGAAAACTATAAAGACATATAAAAAACAAACAAAAATGACTAGAAAAAATGCACAAAAGCACAAAAAGAAATTGCTAAAATGAAAATAGAAAAATAAAAACATTTTGAAATATGAATAAAAGCTATACTGTAATAGAATCTCATTAATGTGTATGTGAGTGGATTTCAGTTACAGAAGAGCGAAGGGTTCGAATGATTTGACATATATTCCTTCATACACGTTCAGAAAGGTTACCAATTATACTTTTTTAAATCTCTCTCTTTTGCTGCAAAATAAATAATTTGAGTAAATGATAGTTCAAAACTCAATTAATAGCAGATTTCCAAGACACACAAGAAGTCTTTATGGACACTAAGGAATTGTCAAAATATATTATTTTGCCCATAATTAAAAAATAAATAAATAACAAAAATAGGCTTTTATTGACATTTGTCATTGCAGTTCAATAAATTATTTTTCTAGGCCCACATCAGTCTCTCTCTCTCTCTCTCTCTCTCTCTCTCTCTCTCTCTCTCTCTCTCTCTCTCTCTCTCTCTCTCTCTCTCTCTCTCTCTCTCTCTCTCTCTCTCTCTCTCAAGATGAAAACAAAGCAGAAATAGCCAGTTAATTAATAATGTGTCTAAAAAGAATGCATTTCATTTTTAATGATTGCACATTACAATATATGATGGAGAGCTACTAAAAATGTGAACACTCCATAAAACTGATGCAGCTGTGTCAAATTTCACAAATGTGAAACGTGCACACACTCATCACTGGCTTTTCTTTGGGTCAATGAATGCGACCCGTTACTTACAGCGCATCAGACGTGGCAACACTAAAAAAAATGAGTGAGCGAAAGGAAAAGTTAAGGGAAGGCTGTGGTCATCACTGCACATTACAGTCCTTCCTATTCACCACAAACTATGGGTTTGCAAAAGTGAGAGAGAGAAAGAGAACATACTGCCTGAGTTTGAGGAGGGAGCAGAGAGCACTGTACATTCTTTTCCACTGAAGTCACTGTTTCTGCTCTATCCTCAAGTGCTCAGGGAGGCCAAAGCAGATGCAGGAAAATGTCAGAGACTGCGTTCAGCAGACATCGATGCAGCACCTCTAAAACTTAGAGTTAGATCTTGTGAAATAGACTACCATGAGAGGATTGAAACAATTGAAACTGAATCTGAAATTAAAACAAAACTGTTTGTGCATAAACTTCTGAATACATATGAAGAAGAATAACAGAGCTCCCATCATGCCTTTAGTGCCTCATGAATCAGTTTTGTTGTTTTCCTTTGACAGCATTATGGGCCGGTCAGTCTCCTCCTCTTTCTTTTTTGCTATTAAGCATGAGCTCTGTCTCTAGAAGACAGGAATAGACAGTGTGTTCATTATGCTGCATGACTATAATAAAAATATTAAGCCTGTTGTTTTTAGCCGATTCAGCTTTTCATTTAAAACAGTTTTTTAAAACATTGAATTAAAAGGTAAGTGTAGAAACAAGTGAACACATATTGAAGTAAAGACTGAAATGTTATTGTTTTAAAATAATAGTCATTAAAAAAAGCACTGTAGGTCTTAAATCAATCAATAAAAATACAACATAAAAATACCACGCCTCTCTCAAACGTGTCGTTTTCTACATAGGCCCTCCTACCCACAAGCGCGCTCTGATTGGCTGACTGACCCAGTGCATTGTGATTGGCTGACTGACCCAGTGCATTGTGATTGGCTGAACACTGCAAGCACTATTCGGAAATGTAACGCCCCTTTCCAAAATCGCGAGCTTCTTCTTTCAAAATAAATGTAAAGACAGTAAATAATGTCCTTAGTTTTACCATCAGTTCAAGCCCGAAAGAGGAACAGAATCGTGTGAC
Organism: Carassius gibelio; assembly: GCF_023724105.1. Taxonomy (NCBI): domain Eukaryota; kingdom Metazoa; phylum Chordata; class Actinopteri; order Cypriniformes; family Cyprinidae; genus Carassius; species Carassius gibelio. Next base: position 9,040,000 of record NC_068382.1, read on the forward strand.
AAACACAGTGATGAAGCTTGTGTGTGTTTGCAGTACACAAGCCACGGACGGTTAACTGTGATGTGACCCTCTCTCTCTCTCTCTCTCTCTCTCTCTCTGTCTCTCTCACCACACACACATACACATGCACACACACATGTGCACACACACACGTGACACGCAAAACTCTGCATTTGAACAGTCAATAGCAAATACTTAAACTAATAACATACTTACAGTAGCTGATTCAGAGGCTCCAGATTGTCATACCAACGTCAGAATGACCTCCTCTCTTAGGTTCACGAAACAGTCATCCATAAAATGCATTGCTGTTCTGTTGCAAGTAATCTTAAAGATTCCTAAATGCATCTACTTTTAGAAGGCCAAATAAAGTGCTTTTACTTTCTCCTACATGTGTCACGTGTTACTGACACTATGCTTTCTTTATTTGCATGAACAATTGGGCGGCATTATGCAAATATTGCAACATCGTGATGTAGATATGTGGGGGCGTGTTTTAACAAGGCGTTTTAGGGGGCGTGACTGAGTCTTTACTTTGATAAAGAATATCTCTTCAGATTTGAGACTTTAGTCTTTGCAACTTTACAGATCTTCTTCATGCACCAAGAGCTTGTAACACTCCAAAGAGAAAGAAAAACTTAAATTGTATCATATGACCCCTTTAAAATGAAAAATCTTAATTTGAATAACAGTAAAACACTGATAAATCCAGATTCACACAAAAAAATGAGCCAACTACAATATGATAATATATTTTCTTGTTGAGTATCATAAAAAAAAAAAAAAAACATTAATTGATGTTGTTCTTCTTCATATTGTCAGAATAGCTGTGTGACTGGGTGAGGGCGGGACACAGCTGCTGTGTGTGTTTTGATTGGCCGGTTCTTCGGTGCGGTGTAGTGGCTGATATGGAGAGCATCAGTGGCAGAAGCCAGAGGGACAGATGGATCTACCTGATGTGCTCAAGTGAACAGAACAGATCTGTCATGAACACAGACAGCAACTGGGAACGGGGATAGGGAGGAGGAAACGTAGATTACTTTTAGTGCAGCTATCTGGCAGCTTGTGTGTTTGAGGAATGGAGAGGCGCTGGCTCGAATCAACACAGCAACAGGACTTGGCTGTGTTCAGAGAATTTCTCTCTTGTAAGGTATTACTTACAAAGTTACACAAAACAGCTGCCAAATCAAATCATCCCTTAAGAGTCTTCAAGTCGTGTTGGAGACACCTGTTCAAGGTCATCCAGGTGAAGGAAAATATTGTAGACAAATAAGTCTTTTAAATTATTTGTCATATATCACGTTGTATGTATATATATATATATATAAACATATATTTTAAAAAATCAAGTGACATTGAATTAAGCGTGACATTTTTACATAGAAAAAAATACAAAGAAACAACAACACATTGAATTAAATTAAAAACTTAAATGGTATTTTCTTGTAAAACATATATACTCCAATCATCTTTGTATTTATTTACAATTTGGAAAAATCTTTTTTTTAACTGCATAGCAGAAACTATATGAGCAGTCAAATTCATAATTTGCTGTTTTATTTATTGTCAGTTAGATCAAGCTAATTATTTAGCCTGCTAGTTTTCCCGATACGTCACTATAAGCCTACTCAAGTAATATATGAAACAGATCTAAAAAGAGAAAACTTATTTTATTTTAAAGGGAACATATTTATTTGAATTAAAATCACATTTATTTTCTCCTAAACAATAACTTCTGTTAAAAACGTAAGTACTGTGAACTACAAGGTTATTAATCTTTGGTGGCCATTTCAAATTATTAACTTTTTTTATGTATTATGTTTAACAACCAAATTCTTGGTGGAAACTACATTACCCATGATTCTGCTAAGAAATCTCCACCAATCCAAGAAGAGCTCTTTAGCTCCGCCCACTTCAGTGAAACACTGTGAATGAGTCAGTCTCCCTATAGACTCAAACTACTTAAATATCTGCATCTTTTTATATTTGTCTGTCATTTTTAATTTGATTGTGTCATTCGCAATGCTTTGTGGGATTGTAGTTCTTTTCTTCATTAAAGCTGTTTAGTTCACAGTGTTATTTGTCTGATTTTCACATGCTTTTTTGCCTCAAATCAAAGTTCATTATGTTTTGATTCCCACTGTAGCTGAGTGGTTTAATTCATTGCTTATATCTCTCTAACAAAGACTTAAAAAAATCTCTAAGGAATAAAATGAATGGAGAAAAGTAACTCTGACTCCAAGATCACTGATAAAGTGGACGGGCATGATAATGCACTTCATTAAAAAAAGTATCCACCTATTATGATTCAAAGCTCATTTCTCAGTACACTGAGGCCATTTAAATAAAATGCAAAAATCGGGTCGTGTAAAAATCCTAACGATATTGTCACCACATCTTCAATCCCATTCAGCTATTTTGGTCCGCCCTGAAAGACAGTTTTAGCTGCTGCAATTCATGAGATTTAACCAATCACTTCAGAGATCACTTAATTATACAGGTCTTAAAGCTACAGTGTCTTAATTCTCTTTAAATGACATCTGTTTGGTGCAGGAGACAGTAACTGTAAAACTAACCTAAACTTCATCACATCTGTTCGACACGTTGGCTTCCAGCATTCAGAGCTGTGTGACCCTGTTTCTTATGAGATTTGTGGGTGATGGGCTGCAGTCTGTCTGTGGTGGAGCTTTGCGAGGTCTGACTCACACACATTTTCTGCTTCTCTTCCTGTTCAGGATTTTCCAGATGATTCATGAGACGCCTGCATCTGTGTGCCAAGCGAAGTCTCTTTATTCTGTGCACATACAAAATACATAGTAAAACAGATTTTTCCAAGCTGTACTACTTCTACTTACTACTGTTCTTAGTTACTTGCTGTCTTTGTAATTGTTTGTGAAATTTGTTTCTACACCACATGTTTTTCAGATTCTCTCACCGATCCCTCTCTTAGCTTCGTCCTTTGCCACAATTTCTGACTGGTCTTTTCTCGTCCTTTGTTTTCACCCCCACATCTCTGTGACTCTTTTTTTCCCTCTTACATTTCTCTAAGAGCATGTGCTCCAGCCTGCAGCAGTGTTTAAGAGCGCTTGTGCTGTAGTGTCAGGGAAGATGAGCTTTCCAGACGCAGCGCTGAGCTCATTTTCCCCACACATCTCACTGCTTGAGACTAACTCAGCTCTCTCTCAACTCCTCTTAACTCAGAAATAACAAAAAAAGAGGGGGGTGGGGATTCTTCTTGGCAGAGAAGATTTCAGGAACGCCACTGCTGGTGTGATGATGACATTTACATTTGTCTGCCAATTATTAGTTACCTCTGATTCATTTAGTTGATGCTTTTATACAGATTATCAGAACCTTTAAGAAAGTGAATCAATTGGAGTCCAACACAAAAATATAAATGAAAACATGAATGATACCATTTAAATGTTTGCAATTATATCTTATGCATTCAACACATGCTTTTACTCAAAACAATTTACATTGCAATGATGCATTTAAATACCTTAGATCAATTCATGCATAGCAATCGAACCCATGACACGTGTTGCTGGCGAAAGGCTCTATACTCTTTAAGCTGAATTTTTATGAAATGCATAAGTGTTATCTTGCCACTTATCTTGTAATTAGTCCAAAATAGTCCTTACGTCTAGAAACAAAATTATAGAAAACATTCAAATTTTTATTTTATCATATTATATTTGGTGCAACTACATATTTTACATTTAATATATTTATATTTAAAATTTCTATATATATTATATTTTTTTCTGCATTTTTGCATTCAGTGGATGGGATTAAATTGAAATGTCTATAGAGATTATTGCAATTATCAACAAAATTAAAAATAATATGAATAAATAAATAACTTTTAATAATTGATTAATTATATATCATATTTATATCTGTTACATCTCAATATGTCTCCAACATATTTCAATAGTATATATTTAATGAACGTTTTTTTATTATATTATATATTTATATTATATTATATTATATTATATTATATTATATTATATTATATTATATTATATTATATTATATTATATTATATTATATTATATTATATTATATTATATTTAATAAAAGGTTTTTTTATCTTTATCTTTTTTGCCTTCAGTGGTTGGAATTACCTTAAATACATTTATATATATATATATATATATATAATGTATTATTTAAGTTTATTATTATTTAAGTCAAAACTTCTTTTGGAAGAGATGTCTGATATTGCGATGTGTTGGAGCAGTTCTTGCTGACGTACTCAAGCTTGAATTGCTCATCCCCTTTTTTAACAGGGAGGGATTTGAACTGGGAAAATCTACAGCCAAATCTCCTCAACGTACATGAAATGTTTATTTCTCCTATATCCCTGACTCGCAGCGGATGTTTACACACGTGGCCCAATTTAAAAAAGAAAGACATGGAAGTGTAATGTGTCTTCATATACCTTCTCTTCTGATAGGACTTTCATTTATCACCAAGCTTTACCAGTTGAGTTACAATGCACACAGAAAACAGTGTGTAGCCTCCAATTGTTTCATGCTTAAAAGAAGTTAATGCTAAAAGATACAGAACCAAACACGACAGCAAAGCCAGGGAGTGAGGAACAAGAGAAGAAGTGGAAAAGCTATTTTTCAGAGTTGAAAAAGTCTGCCAAAGAGGCTGGAACTGGTGTCTGGAAGAGACTGAAGAATAACCCTGAGCTCCACAGTGTTGAAAAAACACATCTGTGTTCAGCCTGATGTAGTGTATAATACTGGCTGAAGCATTTTCCAAACATTATGTGTTAGGACATCCAGCACATCTAATAATCACCACATTTAGTAACTGCAAGCTTTTCGGCATTCTGTTTTCTTTGCATTTTGGGTCTGTTTGAACTGTTTTTATTTCCGAAGTCTCAGACTCTCTGTGTCTTTTCCCTTCAGAAGATTGTGTCATGAGTTCCAGCTGCCGTTTGCACATTATCTGTAGTCTGGGAAAAATTCAGTCATATTTTCCATTCTGTTTCTTTCTTGTCTTTTCTCTCTCTGACTAGGGATGTAGGAGGAATTGAACTTGGAGGAGGAGAACAAGACTTAATATGTGTGTCTACAGAGACTAAACCCAGCCATTAATGAGCATACGATGGACTGTGAGAGAAAAACTGTGTCATGCGCTAACGTTCAAAACTTTCGGGTCAGTACAAGAAATTCATATTTCAGTTCAGTCAGGATGCATTCAATTAAATCAAAGTTTACAATAAAGTGATGTATAATGTCGCTGTAAACAGAGCTCCAATTCTAACTATTAACTATGACTTTTCTGCTCAGTAAACTCATTATTTGCTGCTGATTAATTTTGAGGTAGTTGTTAAGTTTAGATATGGGGTGGATTAAGGGATCTAAAATATGCTGAATAAGACATCAATATGTGCTTTATAAACACTAATAAACAGCCAGTATGCTAGTAATATGTATGCTAGTTAATAGTGAGAAATGATCCCTTAACTGAAATGTTACCCTGAGTTTTTGTTTTCTCACAAATGCAAGTTTATATCTCACAAATCTGAGAAAAGAAGTCAGAATTGATTCTTCGCAAAGATGCAACTTTGTTTCAACGCACCATTTTAAAGTTTAAGTCCACCAATATTAAAGGGATAGTTCGTCCAAAAATGAAAGTTTGATGTTTATCTGCTTAACCCCAGGGCATCCAAGATGTAGGTGACTTTGTTTCTTCAGTAGAACACAAACCAAGATTTTTTAGCTCAAACTGTTGCAGTCTGTCAGTCGTATAATGTAAGTGAATGGGAATCATGGCTCAGAGAGTCCAAAAAACATACACAAACAAAACCAAATTAAACCCTGCAGCTCGTGTTGATACATCAATGTTTTAAAGACACAAAACGATCAGTCTGTGCAAGAAACTGAACAGTATTTATATTGTTTTTTACCTTTGATACGCTACAGTGCCTGAACTGTCCTGAGCACATTTGCCTCATCTTCTTCAGCCAGTGTGTGACACGTCTTCAAATGGTCTATTTGAGAGATAGGTGGTGATAATTCACTTATAGAGATAAGTCTGTGATCCACTGTAAAGCAAGAAGAAGAAGAAGACACTTCAGGTACAAGCTATTGAAAATGCGCTCAGGACAGTTAGGACATTGCTATAAAAATCAGAAGTAAAATACTGTTTCTTTCACAGACCGATCAATGTATCGTCACAAGCTTCATGGTTTAATTTGTTTTTGTTTTTGTCAAATCCGTGATTCCCATTCACTTTTAAATTTTAGTTTGTGTTCTACTGAAGAAACAAATTCACCTACATCTTGGATTCCCTGGGGGTCACCAGATAAACATTAAATTTAAATTTTTGGGTGAACTATTCCTCTAATACTCTCCTGTCTGGTTTGTGTGATATGATCTCACAATTCTGACTTTTTTTGATTGACAGGCAATATGACTTAAGTTTATATCTCGGAATTCTGAGAGAGAAAAAAAAAAGCCAGAATTGCAAAATGCAAACTCACAATTGCAAAAAAAGTCAGAATTGGCAAAGTAAAATGTTTGTAAGTCTTCTGACAAAAGTTGTCATGAAATTATTTACTCAATACTTTACAATATAGATTTTTGTGCATTTATAATGCAATGCTAGACGTCTCAACAAAATGCGTAAACATCTTCATGATCTGTAGTTTGGTGCTCCAAGTTTGGGTGGCGTCGGAGGAGGTCCATGGGACACGATCCATGAGGTCTGTTTTCTCCTCCTCCTCCTTGCACTTTTTTTCACAATTCTTCTGCTGGTGACGTGGTTTGAGAAAAGAGCACAGTGACCTGGTAATGAGGTCAATGGGTTGTCGTGGGCCAGTTTTGAATTAATTTCACACAGCCTTTCATTAACTATAAGCTTCCTGCCAGTTTTAACAATGGATAAGACTCTCAAATGCAGAAAGAATAACATTTACGCAATGCAAGGGGTGCTTTTGTGTTTAACTGCTTCATTGAAATTCCACCGCTAAATCAGAGACAGTAAAATACCGGCCTGTGAGTTGAAATGAAGGGGCTGCGTTGGGCTTCCAGTCTGTTTAAAGACAGAGGGAGTGAAAGCCGTATGATTACAAAATGACTACATATCACAATGATTCCAGCTTTCCAAAGTGCAAGACTGCCAAGCAATCAGAAAAAGGCCTTCCACCCTGTAATCACCTTTTTTATTTTTATTTTTTTTTATTCAATGCATAGCTTATTGCATATTGCAAGGAATACTTTAAAGCAACAGTGCAATGAACTCAAGGATGCAGCATGAAGACACTTGTTGAAGGAGCTATTTGCAGCATGTAGAGTTTGCCTTCAGGTGATTGTCTAAGATTAACTTCTTTTTATCAGTCCAAGTCTTCAGAGTCTGAATGCATTTCAAATTTGGCACTAGATTTCCATAAAACCACCAACTATTAGTACTAAGACTGTCCAAACAGTTTAAGCTGGAGAATCTAAGGCTAAAGCAATCAATGTACATCCGACCTGTTGGAATCTGATCTCTTTAGCCTGTCTACCTCACAATGATGGCCTGAGGATACAAATCACTTCTTGGGGAGTGAAGGGGTGGAGAACAGGAGGAGAAAACAGAGGGGGCGGATCAGGGTACATGGTCTTGTTGACATTAGTGAACGACTGAAAAAAATGAGGCAAAAATACTGATTAAGATTTTGTAAGAAGTGTTTTAAAGTGTAAAAATAGTTGCTCATTGAGAGCTTTTCGTGTTTCAACAGAGTTACTCTTGTGAGAATGAAGTGCACTTGAATGTACACTTGTAGTGTACTTAAAATCTTAAAAGTTGTTTTGGTTACACTTTATTTTAAGGTGTCTTTTTTACGATGTAATCTTACATTTAAGTACCGTACATGAACTTACTATAGGGTTAGGATTAGGGTTACTTGCATGTAATTATGCATAATTAAATATTATTATTATAGTAAGTACATGTAGATTGTAGATACTTGATAAGAATTTGAACTGTAGGGTGTTTTTAATTTTTATTAAATGCACTAAATTGCAACTTTATCATTACAATTATGCAATTGCATATATTTAATGACATGCACAATTTAATAAATTATAGTAAAGTATGTTTTAGTTTACCATGAATGTGTCATTACATTCAGCAGCACACTTTAACCCTATTTCAATAGAATTAATTGTGAAATTATAGTACATATAAAGATGCACAGTGAAAAACATAACTCAGCATAACATAAAATAATTTTTTACAATGTCCTATGTAAGTTGGTCAAAAACACTCTTATGTTCAAATAATGGGATTTAATATAATTGTAAACTATATTTAGATTTAATTGTTAATAACATGCAGTTAGTTGTACAACACCAGTTCACACAAGTAGTCTATATTCTTTTAAGTATATTCTTTTAAGTGTACTCAGAAAGTATGCTAAGTGTGCTTCTTTTCACAAGCTTGTAAAATGAGTTTCTCTAGCAAAACAGTCAATTAATTTTGTAGCAGAGGCCACGCCAAGTTTTTCGTAAGTATGCAGCATGTGAGAATAATGTGCAGAGCTTCGGGAATGCTTCAGTCTGGGGTAAAAAATTTTCATACAAAAGTTGGACACGTATCAGGAAAGCATTAGTCAGACTCAAACTAACGCTCTAGCATCACCAACGGAGACGTCTGATTATGGAGTCCACGTTTTTAACTCAAATTTTAAGCTATGCGGTGTTGAATCTCATATTGTGAATCCTGAGTTCAACTTAAATGTTCATTCAATGCCTAAAAAAATCCAAGTTGATTTAGAACTCAAGGTATTCTTAATTATCAAAATAAATCCAGCAGAAATTTTCTAAACAACTGTGCAACTGTTTAACTATGCTCTTGCAGTGCACTCAAATGTTTAGATCTATCAGAGGGCCTTACAGTGTGATTGACTGGACATTAGCAACAGCAAAGTGAGGGAAAGTAAAGATGAAACAAAGACTGATGGACAGCTTGAAGAAAGGATTCAGGGTTAGGAGTGGATGGTCTCTCACAGCGATTCGACTGCAGCAAGTAGAAACATGTGTTTCATGCGTTTCATGACTGTGCTTGTAAAAGAGAACGGCTGAGGTATCCCCACTATCTCACAGTTTACTAAACACTATCCAGAAATACCTCTTCCAATCAGAACATATGTCCAGGACATTTTACTAAAACATTCACTCAATTGATTGACTGTTCTGATCAGGCACACACAGAAGCTAATGAAGGTTTGGGGGCGGAGCTTGACTATTTGTCTGACCAATGGCGGAAAAGGGAAAGTGTCTAGGAAACCTGTTTGAAAATCATTCATTGGTCATTTATTTCTTAAAATTTAGAATACATTTACATGACAAGTGTATTATTATTATTATTTTGCACAGTTTTGTGTACAGACGACAACTTTGTCAGTACAGTACCTTTTTCATGGATCCATGAAAACGAATAAAAATGCTGTATCATGCATGCCAGGCCATTATTTTGTACCTTTGTAACTTTGTAAAGATACGCTACACGCCTGTGTCCATGCTGAACACATAATATGCATGCATATGACATCACCGTTTTCACAAATTTAAGTTTTAATAGTTTACACTGAGATGATAATGGGATCATGTTCAAAAAGTTGCACTTTGAAACCTGTCATTGTTTGAAAAAAGTCATTGTTGTGCAAATTAATGGCTAGAATACAAAAAAACAGTTTTTTTAAAAATGTTTTATTGTAGTTGAAAATGTTGTTGTGTAAATGCACCCTCAGCCTGGTACCCTATTTATAGTGATTGGTTTAAAATTCATTACTGACATTAAAAACTGGCAATATTGTGTGTAAAATTAAGTTACACTTCCAATTATGCTGTTTTTTTGGATGTCAGTGCTTCTGTGATCACATGCTTCATGTGATATTGCGTGTGATGACAATGTGATGTTATGTGATGACAGTATTGCAGATATACAGCAGAAACATTTTCACTTTTAGTATTTTATTATCAGTAGATATTTATTTCTCAGTAATTTATAAAAATGTGTTAGAATGTGAAGCTGGAAGACTGCTACACAATGTTTTTTTTCTTCCACAATTTAATAGGAGGCAGTCAGTAGCAAACTGGAGAAAGCCTTGATGATTTCAAACATGTGTGAGCCTAGTTCAATCTGAGACATATAAACGTGTTGCAGATTTCACTGTCTATTGTCTGGTGTAGTTTTTTGCAGATGCTAATACGGTGAAAGGTGGTGATGATTATAGGGGCACACGGGTGAAAGTGACATGACATCCAGCAAAGCATGGTGACCCTTTCTCAGAACTCGTGCTCTGCGTTTAACCCATTCAAAGTGCACACAAGTGCATGCATTTTTTATTTCATTTTTTACTAGTAGGTGCAGGACACTATAATTCATTGATGTAGTGAGTATAGCAAAATAAAGCTAACTGTGACATATAATGACCCCCAAAAAATTCATACAGTGGACTACTAGTGAAATTGATTAACAACCTTACAGTACATACTCACTACATCAATTGTACATTTTAACACTTTTTCACATTGGGCCAAAAAATGGCTTCTTCTTGTAATTGATGTGTGTGAGAGTGTATTTGTAACTGAATGCTGAGGAATGAATGAAGGGTGTGGTAATTTTAATGCTGTTTTGGGGTAAATGTATTATTAACATTAACACATCTATTTTTCATCAGCCTGCCCAGGGACTACAGGTGGAAATTAGCAGAAGTGCTACAACCTGGTATAATGCATCTCTCCTTTTTAAGGTTTATGTATATTTTAGTGTCCCTGTTCAAAAAATAAATAAAAATTGGGACCAAAAATGATTCAGACACTTTGACCTCACCATGTTTTCCTGAATTGCTAATGCAACCTTTTCACACCACAGACTGAACACAATTAAACACAGCTTAGTGATTGGTCAACAAAGTATTGATAGTTGTGTAAATATTGTCATACTAACTGTTGTCTGAAGTTTGGTTGATTTTAATCCATTACTTTCTATCAAAGTTATCTGACATTATCAAGATGAGTTTAACTTGTCGTATTTTATTTTTCTAAACAAAAGCAAATTAACTGTGATACTGTGAGAAATGTTGAAGGTCTGAATACATTTTGGTTTGACTGTATATATGATTTTTTTACAGTGAAGACAGTGCTATTTTATGTTTAATTATTCGGTTTCTGTACCTGGACACCTACAAACTTGAAAAAAAACTTAAACATTGTGTAAATAGCACAAAAAAATAAATAGAACAAACATACAAATAAAAGCATTTCAAACAGCTATGGCCCTGGCTGTCTGTATAGTGTTACTGCAAGCTGTTTGCTTGTTTTATGTGCTTGTACTTTAAATTCGATCTAAAAGTGTTATGGCTGGATGTGATCAGCGTTTGAATGGTTTTTAAGCAGTGCTGTGGCATCTTGTTTGGTCTCTGGTAAATGAAGGGGAACAGTGAAATTTGCAAAACGCATTGGAGAGGAATGGTTCGGACACCTGGTTCAGAGAAGGCTGTGCTGGCCTCGTATAACTCCATCCCGACCGCCGATCTGATTTCTGCCAGACACTTGCCACAGAGGCGCATATTACTGCAACTCCTCTAAAACAAAAACACTGAAAATTACCACTTCTATTTAAACCTCGCCCTGCCCAATCTGCACCGTCTTCCCATCTCTCAATGAGAAAAAACCCTTTCCACTGCGAAAGTCCGTTAATAGCGTTTGAAGGGGAAAAGTGATTGTGTGATGTTGTATAGGGATGGAATGACTGGGGAATTATTAGAATTAAATAATAATGAACAAATAATGATGATCATCTTGGCGCATGTATTTTAAATTAATAGCAATAATATTTGATCATGATTATTCAAAATGTTGATTTGTTTATATGTAAACAATTTCTTTGTCTTGGATATAGTAGGTCATTTGGACAATAAGTGTCTGATTTGAGATGCTCTTCATCGATAACAGCCTCCTCACATCCACAAGAGACTTTAACACTCATACAGACACTCGGTGATGACATTAGTAGCTAAAATAGCAATTTCATACTGATTTTTTTTTTTTAGCTTATTTCTGTTTTAGACTGGTGGTAATATCAAAGAGTTTTTTACACTAAGCTTTGATAAGGCAAGATTTCAGATTCTTTCTGGCCGTATAAAACCAGCATCACCACATGGTTTTCCTGGGATGGGATCCATCTACTCTGCTATATCCAGCCACATAATAAAAGATGATAGAAGTCTCTGCTAACGTGTGAGCAGTTGCACATCCTGGGGCATTTGAAGACAATCCTCAGGCGTGTATAAATATAGTTAAAAGCTATAATTAAACAGACCTGCTGTTTTGTTTAACCCAAGCATCTACTGAATCCGTTGAACTGATTTCAGATCAATCCACATAGAATCACTTTTTTTTTTTTTTATGTTCATCTTTTGTTATTATTAGCAAAATCTTTACATGTTGCACTTATCATTCATATTGCAATTTAAAAATGTGATAGTGAACATGCAATAAATGTTAAAACATAAAGAGAAAGGAGGTCAGACAGGGCCATGGCGCTTGAAGCTGCAACGTGTCCACAGCGCAGTGAGTATGGTTTGATATGAAGCCAGATGTTCTTCTGTCTCTCTTTCTCTCAGTTTCTCTGATTTGGCTTTGATCATATGTTCAGGCATTTGCACAAATATTAATGTTATGTTGTTGTTCTGTCTATGGCTGAAACATTTCACATTTATCACTTTATACCACAAGTGTGGCACTAGCTGCAATGTTTGTGTACTGCTGTTAAGGGATGCCTTTGTTTTCATTTTCATTTTAGTTTTAGTATTTCTGTTTGTTATTTAAAAAAATATATATATATATAGTTCATTTATAATATGGGTATTCTTTAAATGAATAAAATATTAAGCTTTTAGTTATCATCTTTCTGAGATCATTGCAGGAGCAAGTTCTCTAATGGACTAATATGAAAATATATTTTCCACTTTAAATGATGCGGCTAATAATATTAAAACCAAAAAGGTCCAGCTGGGCCTATACGGTCATGTTTAAGGGATATCTCACCCCCCGAAATTTAAGTTTTGTCAATATTTTCTCTCCCAGTGACTTGCTTCTTATCTGTTAAATGCAAAATACGAAACTTTGGAGGATGTTCGGGTCTAAAACGAGTTGATTTTCATTGTGTTTTGTGTGCATTTCTCACAGAAGAAATAGTCATGTTTAAGAGATTATTCATTTCTCTCATCATTTGCTCACTTATCTTATTTGTGCAATGCAAATAAAGACATTTTAAAGGACAGCAGGGTCAAAACATCTATTTCTTTTGTGTTTCCACAGAAAGGTTTGGAATGAAATGAGGGTAAAGAGTAAATGATGCCTGAACGTTCATGTTTGAACTTTTAGAGAAAGAATGAAACCAATGCTTCATTCCATTTTCTATCCATAATTCTCCCTTAAAACATAACTCTGTTCAGACATAGCATGAATGCTGATTGCATTAACTCAGTTCAAAGAAACGGTAGAATATGAGCATCATTTGGCAACTAAAACAGTAAAAAGCAATGAAATGTTCACATCCACCAACAGGGTCCAACTTATCCGAGTAGAAGTGCAACACGCTGAATCTAGACATCCAGAGATTCAGAAAATACAATCACGATCTCCAGAACCCCTGACACACTTCTCCATGTTGTAAAATGTCCACGTTGTAATGAGGACTCCAAATAGTTTGACATGTTTTAAGGCGGCCCTTCGTCTTGGCTGAAGGAGGGACTCGCTTTGACTTGAACATGTAGCAGATATCTTGTGCACTCAGCACCTCCCCAAAACCTTGCCATATAAAAGCCAGGGTCAAACATTTGTTTAGGCAGTAGGGAGTTTCTTCAAGGGTCTGGATTGGAGTCACACAGACCGGACCCTACGTGTATGACTGAGGACAAAACAGGATTCCACTTGCCTCAAAGAGTCTACATGTCTAATATTTAGACATGTTCAGCTTTGTGGATATTCGGTTAGGGCTGCTGCTCGCCGCGGCGGTCCTTGTGGTGAGAGGACAAGGAGAGGATGATAGTGAGTATATGATTTTTACTCCTGCTTTTGCACAGATGTTTGAAGAACTTGATGGAGAACACAAAGAGGGGAGCTTTCAGCTGTCTTGCTTACAAGTGACCTGCGCTTTAACACTTTCTGGGAATGTATTGAGGAGGAAAAACTACCTTTTGATTCTCACCAGCATTGTTTGTCTTCCAGAAATTGTATTTTTTCCATCTTGATGCACGCGGAATTGTGTTTGACGCGCGCGCTTGCTGTTACATGCTCAGCGCGCGCTCTCGCTCTCGCTCCCGCGCGCTTTTTGACGTCCTGAAGCGAAGGATGCGGCGCGGATGAAAGAGAGAGAGAGAGAGAGAGAGAGCTTTTAATATCAAATATCCTAGAATTTTCATGTGTATTCATGTTCTGCCATACTTTTTAATCGTACGAAGACTGGATATAAACGCTTATTTTTGGATTATATCAATAGACTAGCATCCGTAAACAGAGTTTTATCCCGCATGGCTGCTTAAATGTAACAACAGAATTACAAATTAGAGGTTTAGAATTACAAAACTCGTTTACTTTGCGAATGGTCGGGGCGTGATTTTTTTTGCAAGCTTTTGGCGCCACCAAGCGGTGGATGTTATACTGCGTGGGTTTGAAACATGGATGCAGGCCTTTCCTTCATACTCATCATCACTGTGCACCATGCCCCATTAGGCCATTTCAGCTTCATTAACATCCTATTTCTAAATTTTTTTTATTAAACTAAGTACATAATTAATACGTCAGTATGCATGATTATATTGGATGACAATCATATTTGCTGTTTAGTTCATAGGCTTTCTGCATCATTGCTCTTAATGTGGGTCCAGGTTATAAAAAGCATTATTTGCTCCTGTGAAAGTTACACAGATGTGTATGTTTTTAGATTTTTTTTTTTTTCTTTTTTTTTTAGTAATAGAGCACCTTGCCTTAGAGTTAAGCCTGTATTTAGTTAGCAGCCTGTTTTAAATGAATTAAGTTTAGTTAGCTACATATTTGACTATTTAGTTCATGTTTAGGATTTCTGTGTGTTTAAACTTTTAAGGTGAAATGTCAAAATCGCTGTGGGCCTCACCACCTAGTTCACTGACAAATGTGATTGACTTTACTGTGCTAATTCATGTCTGTGTTGTTCTTACAGTCTCATTCGGTAGCTGTACATTGGAAGGTCAGAATTACAACGACAGGGATGTATGGAAACCTGAGCCCTGCCAAATCTGCGTCTGCGACAGCGGAACGGTTATGTGCGACGAGGTGATCTGCGAAGATATAACAGAGTGTGCCAATCCAGAGATTCCCGAGGGAGAATGCTGCCCCATCTGCCCCGACGGTACACTCTCCTCCACCTTTGCTTCAGTCATACTGTACACCTCCTGGTCACACTAGCTCTGTCGCCCTCAAGTGTGCGAACCCTTAAGCACATGCTCTGGGAAGTATCTTTCATTGGCCTGCCATCACGTCACAGACATGTGGATCCTGTGTCACCACTGAGGCTTTTACATGGGACATGAAGGATGTTTTTGCTTGATGTGTTTTATTGCTTTTTGGCTAATTACACTTTTTGTTTTACTAAAATAGTTTTTTCTCTTTTACACTTAATTGCACTTTCTGATTATAAATTTGATGTGCATTCAAATATGAATAATGAAACTTTCTGAACGCACATTAACTGCTGATCTTTTGAGCACCAATGGAAGTAAAAATGTTTGTTAATCTTATAATATTTTTATATTTTCATGGTTCTGAATCAGTCCTCTGACCTTTTATTCCACAGATGTTGTGACTGAAGCTCCATATCCTCCTGTGCCTCCAGTTACTGACGTTAGTGGGAATTAATTTGGCTTTTTTTATAATTAAATTTTAGTTTTGTCAATGTTTATAATGTAAGTGTGTGTGTTTATATGTGTTTATACACATGCACATTAATGTGTGCATATATATTATATATCCATATATATATATATATAAAACTTGAGTTATTTATTAGTTATTTCATTTACTTTTTTGAATACTTTTGTCACACCATATCTAAATATAGATTACACACATAATTAATATATTCACAACGTACACCAATGTAAAGTGTCCTAATATTTATCATTTTTCCATTTTTAGGGTCCTGTTGGTCCAGTCGGAGACCCAGTGAGTACAATATTTGTTTTGGAGCAAGCTGCTTATCGTTTCATTGTAACGTATTTATATTTATCTACTTTTGTATCTTCTGGGTTTGTTCAGTACAACTAAAAAAGACCAATTGCACATTTGTTTTCAAGACTACAAAATCAGTAGGTGACAATAAATGTGTGTTGATATGAAAATCTGTTGCAAATGGAAATAATTAGAGTGATTTATGGGGCATTGGAGGCTTTTAACCTGCTGACCTCTAATTGTCCCACTGACCTTTGACCCCTTTGACCTTATGCATAACATTAGAGAAGTTGCAGATTTAGGCTTTTTTGAAAAATATGGCATCACACATATTAGACTTTCATTTGTAATATATTATGTACCAAAGCATTGCATTTTAGCAGATTGCATTGAAATGGATCTTCATGTGTTACACACTACAGGTGCATTGAACTAGATTTAGCAAAGTAGTGCAGCTCTGCTGATGTGATGTTATGCCTCTGATGGATCTCCACTATTTTGGCAGGGTCCTCAAGGGCCTCCCGGCAGAGATGGTACTCCCGGAGAGAACGGACTCCCTGGACCCCCTGGTCCTCCTGGAACCCCTGACTTCGGTAGTGGAGTAAGCAACACAGTTTTGATCTTATAATTTATAATTTGTGGTGTCACTAAGATTAAGATTGAGAGAATCTTGCCATGCTGTCCCATATTAAAAAACAAATCTTTTTATAGTCTTTATGATATGTACATAGATTATTTTCTTTGGCATTCTAAAAAAATAAATAATTTAATTTAATTTAATTTAATTTAATTTAATTTAATTTAATTTAATTTAATTTAATTTAATTTTTATTTTATTTTATTTTATTTTATTTTATTTTATTTTAAGGAGTTGTATGAAGCTTCTGTTTTTCGGTAGTTCAGTACCAGTTTATGTGAACAGCTCCTGTCACTGAGGATTGTGGGTTTCCTGGAATGAAAGCAGTCTGTGCACTCTATAAAAGCATTTTTAAGTGTTTTAAGGTTTCCACAAAACTAACATATACGTGACATGTCGCTTGGGTGATTTCACAGCACGTGCAAAGTGTGTTAGCTAAGAGTTGATCATATTCACATATTTATGCATTAAAAAGAAAACTATACTTTAGTTGTTCAATAGTAAATGAATCAATGGAGATCATCACAGGAAAACAAACCTCAAATCCTCACTCTTTCGTTCTTGTCATCCCTTACAGTCTTTCCTTTCCCAAATGGCTTATGGCAGTGAGAAATCCAGCGGCCCTCCTGTCCCCGGACCACCAGTAAGACAGCCGCTCTTTTCCTGCTCTTACTTCCTTCTCTTTTCAGTCATGAACTCTCACAGAATATACAGAAATGTATTTTGTGAAACATAATAAATCATGTAATCTGGCGTTAGTGATCCCTCACTTTTATTCAGCAGTTCACAGTCTAGATATTCATCATAATTGACTTTTATTATGCCTTTTCCTGCATTATATCTGTGATCCACCACACTGGATCTGTCTTTCAAAAACTAGTTCAAATATTTAACATGCTTTCATAGATTTCATGCTTTTTTACTCAGTTTGCTCTATTTTTAAATTGCAACAACATGCATGATATAGTATATATGGAGTGCTATATTTGTTTTATTCTGGTTTTTAATGTCTGTATTTTATCTCACTTTTAGGGCCCCATGGGTCCCCGTGGCCCCCCTGGACCTGCAGGTTCATCTGTACGTCTATTTCTAGTGTTTTACCTAAAATCACAGAATGTGTTAGATTTGTTAGAACAAATAAATCAGTCTTCTTTTTAGAGAGTTATTCTTCATGCACTATAAACCTAGCGTGGCTTATTATGCATGCAGTGTGTGATATATAACTGTGTTCATCTGTATTGTTTCACAGGGCCCTCAGGGATTCACTGGCCCCCCGGGCGAGCCTGGTGAGCCTGGTTCTCCTGTGAGTATCTTCTGCTTACTTTTCGTTTAAAAATATAGTGTCAGTATGGAACAAATGAAATTATGAAATATGCTATGTCAAAAAAAAGCAGTTTGTGATTTTTTTGGTTCTGCTTGCAGGGTCCAATGGGTTCTCGCGGTCCTGCCGGTCCTCCTGGAAAGAATGGAGAGGATGTGAGTTTTTCAGACTGTCAGAATAATGCATTTTTTTATTGTCTTCTTCATGCCTTCTTATCTTTCTGCTGCTCTTCTCTTCAGGGTGAAGCTGGCAAAGCCGGTCGTCCTGGTGAGCGCGGACCCGCCGGCCCTCAGGTGCTTGGATTTCTCATTGATACACACAAATAGCTGCCAAATTGCAGACATAGTAGGCCACTTATTAAGTCATAAACTAGAGTAAAATAATATGTGATGCACTGACTGTAACCGAAACATTTGAAACACTCATTATTTACTATTACATATCAGTCAAATAATCCAAATGGGTGGAAAGAGATTAAAACAATCATCATAATGATATTCTCTTGCGTATTTCACAGGGTGCTCGTGGATTCCCAGGAACCCCTGGACTCCCCGGCATCAAGGGACACAGAGTAAGCACGACAGCAAATAACTGATCCTTTTTACTGTATTTATAAATTATGAAATTATTCATATTTATGTTAATATATTTTATGAATATATATACATTTAATAGATTTTTTTATTGAACTTTAATATGATTTTTTAAATAATTTGATGTTTCTAATTTTAAATTTTAAATTTGTATTCCACATACCATTTTTAATCTATTTATTAATTAATGTTATTTAAAAAACTGTAATATTGTATATTGTTTTTTATATATATTTTTTTTGCAATATATATTTACAATTATTTTCATATTTTATTTTGCATTTTATTACATGTTTTTATCTATTCAGTCATTAATTTTGGCCACCTATGTGTTTCATTCTGTGTGCAATACTGCTTGGAAACAACATCTGGAGATATTTATTCTTTATTCTTTATTGTTTCCTGTTACCTCTCTCAGGGTTTCTCTGGTCTGGATGGAGCTAAGGGAGACACTGGACCTGCTGGGCCTAAGGTTAGAGATTTCATTTCCCTTCATTTAGTCTGTTTTCATATGTACAGATATCATTATTCACAGAATGACTTCACACATATTATCTCTGTGTTCACAGGGAGAGCCTGGTGTTCATGGTGAGAGTGGTACTCCTGGAGCCATGGTAAGTGATTAGGGATGGCATCCATGAGAAGTTCTTCAAAATGATGTCATTCTTCTCATTTGTCCCCATCTACTTTTTTAGGGTGCTCGTGGTTTGCCCGGTGAGAGAGGTCGCCCTGGTCCTCCTGGCCCTGCTGTAAGAGTCACATCCATCCATGCCTTGTTGTCTCTAACCTTCTCCTCTGCTTCATCTTGTGAAAACTAGAAAACCTTTCTCTATTTTGCTTTCAACCCTCGTTTTCAAGACTCATTTACCTTATACAACACAACCCAGCTCTTATTGATTCACCAAGAGAAAACATTTATAAATGTGAAAATGAGAATGCATTACAGTCCTAATTGAAATAAGGCATGTGCAAACATCATAAGTGACAAAGTTCTGCAGGCATGAGGATAAAATGCTCAAATATTGTAGTTGTTGGCTTGTTCAAAGGCAAATCTTCCTGCAGGCTTTAAGATGGTCATCACTGGTTTATATAGCTGGGTGATAGCAATCTTTTTTGTTTTTCTGCAGGGTGCTCGTGGTAGTGATGGCAACCCTGGCGCTGCCGGACCTCCCGTAAGTTTCCTTAGATCAATATTCTGCTAATACACCACTCATTTACTATAACCATCATAACAAATTCAAAACTTTCTTTTCAAGTATGTATCTTGACACACAACACAATTTGATGCTCATTTTAGATTCAGAAATCAAGAAGTTGAGTTGAAGTAGTTGTTTTAAAGTGTTTGAGCTGCGTTTTTGAATTTAGTCAAATGTGAAGTTGTTTTAAGTGAAAGTTGAATGCAGGAAGGTTTTCTAACGCAGTTTAAGTTATTATAGCTAATCGTGAGGATTATTTCTACACTGTGACATTAATGATGCTTTAGTTTCTTATACTACAACAAATTGCTACATGGTTAACGAAAAACTAAATTAACAAGATTTTTTTTTTAGACGAGACAATGACGAGGCGACAATAAGATTAATAGACTGACTATATCAACATGCAATATCAGTGAAAATGTAAAAAAAATAATAATAAAGACTATACAAAAATTATTGCGAACTGCTTTACTACAAGACAAGCGTTTATGTGTGAGGTTGCCAGATATCAAGAGTTCAAATCCGCAAAAGGATAAATTTTCTGCCTGTTTTTTTGCATGTTATTTTGCAATCTGGCAACCAGGAGCATTAGCTGAAGTTTAGTGATCTCCATTAGAGATGTTCATCTTAAATGAAAGAGTCGTTCAGTGAGTCTGTGTTCTGTTATGAGATGTGATAGTGAATGCTAAATAAATGCATTTACTCATCCACTTGTTTTAATAGAGAAACGATATTACAGTGTGGGATTATTGGAATTACTATTAGGAATTTTACTGTTAAAACGTTGTTTTGTTTTTTTGTTTCTGCCTGTTTTTGTAATGTAGACAGAGAGAGTGCATATCTAATTATCTGATATTAATTTATATATCAAATAGTCTATAATCAGTAAACTAGATGAGGTCAGATAAACCATGTGTGTAAGTCCACGTTCTATTGATTTGTGCAGTACCTGGAAAGTAAAAATACATTCCTCAAATGACAACGATCTGTCCAGTTATAATTTTAAGCAAACAATAAAATAAATAATTAACATAATTTTTAATTGACTAAAAGTAGACTCAGATGCTCAGACATTTAGTCGACTAAATCTTGAATAAGCCAAAATAGGACAACGTTGCGTGAATACGATAATAACTAAAAAGTGCATTTAAAACCAGGACTAAGACTAATTTAAAAGACTAAGAATGGCTGATAAAATGAACACTATTGCTACACATGTGTTTGATCGGAGCAGGATGGGTCTTATTCACTGTTTTCATCCATTATAACATGTTCAATTCTCTTATATTAGGGATCCACTGGTCCTGCCGGTCCTCCTGGTTTCCCTGGTGGTGCTGGTGCTAAGGTACAAACACTTTATTATAAATTATAAATGTATTGTTGCAGCTACCAACAGCTGAAAAGCTCTACTTTTTCCTAAAAACATGCAGACAACGGTTAATTGATTGATTCTATAAACACCAGCTGGTGTCAGCCCTCTATAAATAAAACTGACAGAGCCTGATTTCTTCTTGTCTTCTGTAGGGAGAGACTGGCCCTGCTGGGGGCCGTGGTTCAGAGGGACCTCAGGGAGCCCGTGGTGAGCCTGGTAACCCTGGACCTGCTGGTGCCGCCGGTCCTGCTGTGAGTGCTCACATCACAAAACACCGTCTCTGATTACACAGCTGTTAGAATGATTTTAACTGAGCTACATTTGTGCCTGTGCATGCAGAGCAGAAACACAATAGTGGTGCATTTAAGGTATCGTTATAATTAGAGAAGCTGTAGATCCTAACTATATTCTCTACTAAAAATAGACCGCATGACATGAAGATATCATTAACATTAATCGTGATGAATAACATATCATCTTTTTCTCATTGCACAGGGAGCTCCTGGTTCTGATGGTTCTCCTGGTGGCAAAGGATCTCCTGTGAGTATTTATATATATATATATATATATATATGTAATCTCGCAATTATTTATGCTGTTTCCCTCCTTTTCACACACACATCAGACTCTGATTTAATTAGATTGCAATGATGTGTTGTAGGGTGCTGCTGGTATTTCTGGTGCTCCTGGTTTCCCAGGTTCGCGTGGACCTGCTGGACCCGCTGGATCTTCTGGTGCTCCTGGCCCCAAAGGAAACAATGTATGTACACTGCATTTTATTATGCATGCATGAAAAGTGTAGCTTTATATCAAAGCTATAAGAATGAAATTTTAGCAACCTTTAGTTTAATTGAAATTGAGATTAGTATTAGGTGTGACTTAGATCTGATAAAGGTCTGATGTTGCAGTAATTCAGAAATAATACTCTCTGTGCACTTAAGCAAGCCACTTGACCTCTTTCCTGTTTTACAAATGTACTTTAAAGGGGTAGATCATCCCAAAATTAAAATCCACTCATTATTCACTCACCCTGTCGTGTGTCTTTTAAAACACACACACAATAATACACAAAATACAATGAAAGTGATAAATAAAAGGAACTTTTTGCTTTCCAACATTATTCAGAAAATCATATTTTTTGTTACATAGAAGAAATAAATGCATAATGGTTTGGAACCACATGAGGGTTAATAAATAATGACAAGATTTTAGTTTTTGGGTAAACTTATCCCTTGAAGTTGCATTAGATATAAAAGAGACTAAAGACTGAAAAATAAAGGGCTCAGTTTAGATATTTTATGCTCTATTTCCAGGGTGATCCAGGTCCCCAAGGCCCTAAGGGAGATGCTGGTCCTAAGGGAGAACCTGTAAGTTTCTTTGAAGCAATGATACTATCCTAATATTCACAGAAACCTCCCCTGTAATAGTAATAGTTGCTGTGCTCTGTCCTAGGGCCCAGTTGGACCTCAAGGTCTCGCCGGACCTGCTGGTGAGGAAGGAAAGAGAGGAGCTCGTGGTGAGCCCGGTGGTGCTGGACCTGTCGGACCCCCCGGAGGCCGTGTAGGTGCAACGTACCTCTTCATTTCAATTCAGGCATGCTTTTTTGTTTGTTTGTCTCTCATATCTTGTCTTTTTCTTTCAAAAGGGTGCCCCTGGTAACCGTGGTCTTCCTGGTGCTGATGGCGCTCCCGGACCTGGGGTAAGATTACTGATCTAGCACCTGACAAATCAAGGACATACATTTAGTCAAACTGTACTCAGTCTCTCAACAGTCTAGTGCATGTTCTGTCTGGTAACTTGAAAATCAGTCATAAGTTTGGAATCATTGAGAGTGCATTCGTTTCACAGTAAAAACAGTAATACTGTGAAATATTATTTAGCTTTTTTCTATTTGATTATATATTAAAATATAATGTATTCCTTTGATTTCAATGCAGCAATTTGAGCTGCTATTATTCCAGTCTTGAGCCGTCAAACATCACTCTAATTTTGCTGATTTCCTTATTTTAATCCATTTTGAAAACAGTTGTGCTGCTTTTTTTGTGGAAAGCATGAAACATTAACAAATAAATAAATACTTTTATTGAGCAAATATGCATTAAAGTGATTAAAGACATTTATAGTCTTTCTATTTTAAATAAAAACTCTTTTATTCAGCGATTAATGTGGATATCCTGAAAAAAAGAACATTAAGCATCAAAATATTAATCAAAAATATGTATACATGTATAATCCAAAATATATTTAAATAGAAATCAGTGATAATATTTCACAATATTACGTTTTTTTTTTATTTATGCAGCCCTTTTAAAACCATAATAATAAATCTTAATGATTTCAAACATTTGAGCAGTATTATATGTGGCAACTAACTGATTAAAGGTAAAAAAAAAAAAAAAAATTATTACGTGAGATGTTATATTTTTAATGGACCTGGTTTACATAGTTCCAAAGGATATAGCTGTATACAACTGGATACAAATGTTCTTCTTATAGTGTAGTTTAACCCATATATATCTTTTAATATTAAACCACAGACTAATCTGCATGATTTCAAAGAGTTTTCTAGAGTATGAATCTTAATCTAGTCCTGACGGCTCACAGTAATGCCATTTACTACACTGAGAAGGAGCTGTCCAGGGTCCTGCAGAGGATTTCTGTTGCTAAATAACTAAAGATGGTCATTTAAATCACATTTTAGGGTGCTCCTGGTGAACGCGGAGCTAACGGACCAATGGGAGCTCAAGGAGCCACTGGAGAGGCTGGTCGCCCAGGAGAGGCAGGATTGCCTGGATCTAAGGTGAGACATTGATTAATGGTTAGTAGAATCATATTAGTAGTGTAAAGAGGCTGTGTTTTTACCTTCTTGATGCCTGTTGTAGGGTATGACTGGTGCCCCTGGAAGCCCTGGACCTGATGGCAAAGCTGGACCTTCTGTAAGCTTTTTTTATTTCTTTATTCACTGCTTTGTTTTTGTTTGTATACAATATAAGACTCATTGAAGATATAAAATCTCGTATTAAAGTAATGTGTGCATGAATGTCTTTAACCCATAGGGTGCACCTGGACAAGATGGGCGTCCCGGACCCCCTGGAGCTGCTGGATCCCGTGGTGCACCTGGTGTGATGGGATTCCCTGGTCCAAAGGGAGCTGATGTAAGTTACTCCCAGTCGTATATTTAAATGCCTTTCATCACAAGTTAAATGCATTTTAGTATAATTGTAAAAAAAAAAAAAAAATATATATATATATATATATATATATATATATATATATATATATACATATTACATAAAATCCAGATTGTGATACACATTTCATTGTACTGATTTTTATAAAGTGAACATAAGAATAACTTTTATGTTGTTGATAATATTTAAGATTTAAAAGACTGCAGTTTCCTTAATTATCAATGCATAATTTTTAAGAAAAATCATGTTAAATGTGAGTATCAAATATGATCACCAGGCTTTTGAGGAAAGTTTTTGTTTTTATCTCTCAATCATCATTGCACTGCATTTCTTTATATGTTTTGAGGATAAAACTAAGCATTTAACATCATCTTACTAAGACATATTATTGGCAGCTATAGAGTAACAGTTGATATTTATATAATTTTATGTAAGTAGTCAGTTATACTGTTTTAAAGATCTCATTGATTTACAATACAAGCAGTCATAATTTCATATTTTTGGTCATATAAATATAAATATCAGCATCTGCACCAAATGCATATTTTTATTCAGTTTGGGCTTCTGAATAAAAATCTGTGTTTCTTTTCTTCTGTATTATCACTGTATCATACTAAATGCCTAATGCATCAAATATGATACTCAAAAAAAATTATTAAAAAAAACTTTTTGCAGACTTTTTCAGATAAAAGTCCAATAAACTGTTACATTTTCAAAATGATTTTTCGGACTCTTATTTCATATGTCAGGCTTTATGAGTTTCAATGTATAGTTCTCTTGAAAAATTGCTTTATGAATATCAGTTTGCATATTGTTTAATGTAATTTCTAACACAGATGTGTTCCTCTTAGGGTGAGGCTGGTAAAGCTGGTGAGAGGGGTGTTACTGGACCTCCTGGTGCTTTGGTACGTACTGATTTACACAAATTTAAAGTGATTTCTGAGATTTATGCAACCTTGAGCATTTCTTTAAACACTTGGTCTCTCAGTTAAACTCTTTAAAAACAGTGTAACCTCCAGACAATTGCACATCTGAGCAGATGCATTGGTTTCTGTGTATTTCTATAGGGCGCTCCTGGCAAGGATGGTGATGTTGGTGCTCCTGGTGCTCCTGGACCTGCTGTACGTCTGCTTAAACGTCTGAAAGTTTGATATGATATGATTCTGCCGTGTCAGTGTGAGCTGTTGCTGTTTCTGCTCTGATTTTTCCGGGTCTGTCGTCTCTTAGGGCCCATCTGGAGAGAAGGGAGAACAGGGACCTGCCGGTTCTCCTGGATTCCAGGTAGGTTTTTAATGATCTATATCCACATCCTCTAGATTTGAGTGTATTTAAGATTAGTGGCTGATTATCATTGGTTATTCTCTCACAGGGTCTGCCAGGATCACAGGGTGCCACTGGTGAGGCTGGCAAACCTGGTGACCAGGTACGTGTGGTCATAACTGTGTCAGCTTTTCTATTATGTATTCTGTCTACATTAATTAAAGTAAACAAACATATTGTAAGCACAATATGACATACAGTATGTAATGCAAAATTGCCATTACTACTTTATTTCTTTTATCAAAATCACAGAGCAGTTTTTCGTTCAGTGTTATTTATTATGTTGGCCGGTCCACAGGGTGCTCCTGGTGAAGCTGGTCCTCACGGTCCATCTGGTCCAAGAGTGAGTATCTCCTGCTTAATAAAGAAAGCACACAGATGTGCCACATCTCAAACAATCTTTAAAAGCTCCCCAAGTTATAATGCACCCATTAAGAATAATCTTATTAGTTTTTATTCTAAAAATGCTCATACTGCAAAAAAAAAAAAAAAAAAAAAAAATCCATCAGTATCATTGTGTAGTTTTATAGTTAAAACGTAAAACGTAAAATGTTAATTTCTTTTAAAAAAAAAATACATTTATGAATGATATATTAATTTTAATATACTTTTTTCACGTTCCACACACAGTTATGGTTTGGTCAATATCAAGATAAAATTCTTGCAAACCTTGTTTCAAGAATAAAAACTTTGCATGTGTACATTTTGTAGGAAAATTACAAGATTATATTAAGCAATGAAATGATTGGATGATTTGCATAATTAGCACAAAATAAAGAACCAAAACCCTTTATTTTATTTCATTTTTTTTAATTTTTGTTATGCATGTACTGATGAAATACATTTAAAAATCTGTATTTTTTTAAAAGTTTAAAACTACTTATTATTCGTTCTCCGACTAATTCAAGACATCAAAAAGGGAGGGGTTGGTTTATTTATTAAAGTCTTTTTTAAAATACAAATTATGCACAATTCAGGCAAATTAAATTAAATTAAATTAAATTAAATTAAATTAAATTAAATTAAATTAAATTAAACCTCCTTCCTGTTAGTCAGTTGGGTTGATGTTTGTAAATGTCTCACACAGGGTGACAGAGGTTTCCCCGGTGAGCGTGGTGGTCCTGGACCTGCTGGCCCTACTGGACCTCGTGGAGCTCCTGGTTCTGCTGGTAATGACGGTGCTAAGGTAAGAATCCTTTCTTCTGTATCATTAGGACTCAGAATAGTGTGATTTGAGAAATAATCCAACTCCGTGTCCGTGTGTGTTTAGGGAGAGCCTGGATTGGCTGGAGCCCCTGGTGGTGTTGGTCCCGCAGGAATGCAGGGTATGCCTGGAGAGCGCGGTGCTGGCGGCATGCCTGGAGCCAGAGGAGACAGAGTGAGACTCAGAACAACACACAATTAGACTTGCTTTTAATGCATCTTGAGTGAATAATGTCATATCCTAACAACCTCATTTTCCATGCAAGCATGCCCTTGTGAAAAAGACTTCAGCATGCTTTTAAAAAGACTAAGAGTACTTGTTTCGGAGAATATATACGCGTGAACTGAATGTAATGTTTTCAGACACTTAACTGCATATTATTTACAATTAAGTAAAAATGCATTACAGTTTAAATGTATATTAAATGCAGTAAGTTGCTTTTTTGACACAGTTAAGTAGGACATCTTTATATCTCATTTCATAATTACTTCTATTGTCTTTGAAATATGTGAAATAACGTGACATTTTATGCTAAAATTCATTAGGATATTAAGTAAAGATCATGTTGCATAAAGATATTTAGTAAATTTACTACCATAAATATATCAAAACTTAATTTTTGAGAACTTCATTTGGACAACTTTAAATTATGTTAAGTATGTTAGTCAAAAAAATCTAAATAAATGTTCATTAAGCATGACAAATGATTGTTAAAAAATGATTCTGTTTAGTAAAAATATACGAGTATGTTAAGAAACAATCATGAGAGTGATTGTAAAAGTGAAAGTGAGCTTTTATTTCATTCAAATTATATTGTTTTCAAGTAGTTTTAAAAATACAGATAAAACCAAATGGAACTGTAGTGCTGATGATGTCATATCCTGCTGTATGTTGTCGTCTGT
Source organism: Carassius gibelio (assembly GCF_023724105.1). Classification (NCBI taxonomy): domain Eukaryota; kingdom Metazoa; phylum Chordata; class Actinopteri; order Cypriniformes; family Cyprinidae; genus Carassius; species Carassius gibelio. Next base: position 9,067,965 of record NC_068382.1, read on the forward strand.
CTTTATTAGGGTGATGCTGGAGCCAAGGGCCCTGATGGAGCTGCTGGTAAGGATGGTCTGCGTGGAATGACTGGCCCTATTGGACTTGCTGGACCTCCTGGTGCTGCTGGTGAGAAGGTAAAAAGTGAAAGATAGTTATGCTTTATCTATAGTAAACCGTAAATATTTTCAGCTCATTTTCAGTCATCATGTTCTGAAATAAAAATGCTTTGTGAACCCTCTTTTACGTAGCATTTAATAACATTAATTACTGTTGTCACTGAAAGAATGATAGTAAATCAGCTATGTATTTGATTGTGTTTTAGGGAGAGGCTGGTCTTGTTGGACCTCCAGGATTGACTGGTCCTCGTGGTTCCCCTGTAAGTTATCCGGATCATTCAGAAAACCTCATGAAACATGGACATAAAGGCCTAAAATTATAATCACATTTACAAAAAAATTGGCACAAATATGCTGAATTAAACATGAAATTCTATAGTTCTTTTTTTCCCCAGTTTTCAACCAAAAATCACTTGTAAATTTCACAAATAATTAAAAAGACACTTATCGTTTAATTCATGTTCAGTCCAAAATTGCTAGTAAATCTCACAAATAATTACAAAATGGCTAGTGACACTATCTGAAGTTAAAAAAACTGAACTTAAATAAATTTTCAATCAGAAATTGTGGTAATTATGGATGTAGAATAAGGTCATATAGAAAAAGACATTAATATGTACTTAATTACCACTAATAAATGGCTGATATTCTAGTAATATGCATGCTAATAAGCAACTAGTTAAGAGACCCTAAAATAAAGTGTTACAGAAATTACTAGTAAATTTCACATGCACTTACAAAGAAAAATAAAATAACACTGAATAAACATGACATTTTGAATTAGGAGGACTTAACACAGTATGTTTTAGTAAAATCAGTTTCCACACAGAAATTGCTTGTACGTTTCACAAGAAATCTTCATTTGTAAGTCGTTTTGGATAAAAGTGTCTGTTAATGACTAAATGTAAGTGGCACACTGAATTAATAGTAAAACTTTGAAGTAGAAAGACTAAAATAGTATTTTAGTATCATTGTTTTTACAGTTTGCCATTATTGTGTTTGATTTGGAAGATTGCATCTGAATTACAAGTGAGTGATTTAATGCAAGTCCGTGTCTGTGTCGTGTCTTCTCAGGGCGAGCGTGGTGAGGTCGGTCCACCTGGACCTGCTGGTTTTGCCGGACCTCCTGTGAGTATAACAGACTCATCCCACATTAATCAATCAGCTCCCATCATGTGGTGTTTAAAACCACTGAGCTGAAGTTTCTCTGTTTCTAATGCAGGGTGCCAACGGACAACCTGGTGCTAAAGGAGAGACTGGTGCCCACGGACCCAAGGGTGATGCTGGAGCTCCTGGAGCTCCTGGCCCCGTCGGAGCCGCTGGCCCACAGGTGCAAACATCAACACACCCTCAACTCTGCTGAATTTAAACATATGAATATCATAGACTTATTTTCTATTGCTGTCTTGGACAGGGACCTGCTGGTGCTACTGGAGCTAAGGGTGCTCGTGGTGGTGCTGGACCTCCTGTAAGAATCAATACTCAATCAATAACCTACAACAAATATATGAATAAAGAAATTAGACACAATGCAAGGCCATGACCATGGTGTCCATACTTTCACTATCAAGTTGTTTAAAATCAGGCTTATTTTAGTATCATTGAGATGTTTGTCTTTAGTTTTAATCCATGATTTTCCATTTTCATTTAAATCTTAGTTTTGATGTGTTTTGTCATTTTTGTAAGTCTTTTTTTTTTTTAATTTGCCTGTTTATTTTGTATTAATTTCTATTTCAGTTTTTGTTATTTTAGCACAGCAGGTTAAGCTAAATAAAAATGAGAAATGCTGCTTTGGAAGGTAGATGAAATAAAATAAGTTTAATGTACTTTTTATTTTTTAAGTAAAGAAATTTTTTTTTAATGGTTTTATTTTTAGTTTACTATTCTGGACTTTATTCAAAGACCTCAAAACATATTTGGACAATTATTGCATAAAATATTAAACCTCTGAAAATTAATTGTGCAATAGCTCTTAAATAAATAAATAAATAGAAAAAGGTATTTATTTATTACAGCTGGAGTTCATTATTTAATTCCAAGCATGCTTTTTCTATGAAATGAAATGTTTTAGTAATTTGAGATTTTGTATTTGTAATGCTTCTTGGTGTCAATGTATGTACTTTCTCCAGTATGATATTGCAGTGTTTCATAGTGTCTCTGTTTGTTAATAGGGTGCTACTGGTTTCCCTGGTGCTGCTGGTAGAGTCGGACCCCCAGGTCCTTCTGTAAGTAACCTACATTCAAAACCAGGTCGACAAAATATTGAATGTTTGACCATTAACCAACACATGAAAACCTTGAACATGCAACTGCATTGTTATGATATTGAAATATTAAGTTGAAACTCAGGGACTGCATGAGTCTAAACACATATAATTTCGTTGCCTATCTTCTGTTTTCTCTCAGGGTGCTGCTGGACCCCCAGGCCCCGCTGGTGCTACTGGTAAAGAAGGACAAAGAGGTGCTCGTGGTGAGAGAGGACCCGCTGGTCGCCCTGGAGAGGCTGGTGCCGCCGGATCCCCAGGACCCTCTGGAGAGAAGGGTAGCACCGGTCCCGACGGTCCTGCTGTGAGTAATCATGCCACAAACATATTTTCATGCAGCTAAAAAATGACTTGTGTAAGTCTGTGATTCTCAGTTGTAAATGAGTATTTACTTTGCTCTGTTGTCTGGTCTGTAGGGTCCAGCTGGTCTTCCGGGTCCTCCTGGTGTGATTGGATCCCGTGGTATCGTTGGTCTTCCCGGACAAAGAGGAGAGAGAGGTTTCGGCGGTCTCCCTGGACCTTCTGTAAGTGGTTTAATCATATCAGTTGTTTAAAAACATTGAAATCTATGTTGAATTCATCATACAATCAGAAACTGTGTATTTTCTTATTGTGCATTCCAGATAGTGTGTTAGGAGGAAACACGTTTGTCTTCATGGTGTTCATTAAAATATTCGGCTAGCATCACCAAACCCTTTTGACGTTACGCTTTAGTTTTCACACATTGCTCACTATATTTATGCATTTCCAATCACCAAAGAGGCAACAATAACACAGCCATGCATCTTGAAAAAACATCTAAAAAATAAGGCCTAATTGAATCTAATTTTATGCCAAGTTTAAAAATATCAATAAAAATGAGTTATTGTTGTTTTGTTTTTTTCAAATTACATTTATATCAAAATGAAAGCACTCAAATGTCAATAGTTTCAGATTTAATCAGAAAAATAAGTATTCATTTAATTCAAATCTTACAATCTGAACACATTTTATGTCAAATAACTTTACATTTCAAAATTAGTGGGAAAAAAATCTTGGCTTTCATTTAGCAAATATGACGCAAGGTGATGCTATTGATATATGCAATGCCAGGAATGTTAGGACTACACATGGGATGTACTATTTTACTCTAAAATGCATCAGATGTAATTTTGAATGACTTTTAATTTTGACTTCAGTTGCCCTTCTTCACAATACTCATTCACCTGTCCATCACTTCAGGGAGAGCCAGGAAAGCAGGGACCCACTGGGCCTTTAGGTGAACGTGGACCTCCCGGACCCATGGGACCCCCTGGACTGGGTGGAGCTCCTGGTGAGGCTGGACGTGAGGTAAGCAAACTTTACTGGTTTTAAGAGTTTTGTTAAACCAAAATTGGCTACCAAACTGGCTTTATTCTGTGCAGTATGATGGAGTCATTTTTTGATATGTCACTCATCACTGCAGGGTAACCCTGGACATGATGGTGCTCCTGGCCGTGATGGTCCACCTGGACCAAAGGTGAGTGCAATTACACACATTCTACAGAAAAATACCTGCATGTAATTTCATGTGAATAGTTTATAATTCCCCCTTAACCCAGTCTTAAACCTAACCGTACCTGCATGAATGCATATCCTCTAAATATGTAAACCGTATATGTGAAAGTGCTTCCAGTGTTAAAGAATACTTCTCTGAAATCCCTGTTTTCTGTAGGGAGACCGTGGTGAGTCTGGCAACTCTGGTCCTCCAGGGTCCCCTGGTGCTCCTGGAGCCCCTGGCCCCATGGGTCCTTCCGGCAAGAATGGTGATCGTGGAGAGGCTGTAAGTTTTTATATGCATAATATTTCTAAAAAATGACCAGAATGATTCAAATCAAAAGTCTTGGTTTGCATTTTTAAATAAACATAAATAAACCAATAAATGTAAAACATCCCTGCCAATAGGGGGTGCCATATGAGCCATATTTAAGTATAATTTCTAAGTTTTAGTAACTTTGTTTTTGTCTTTTTATGTACTTTAGTACTGAAACTAAAGTAAAATGAGAATTATTATCAACAAGCTAAAAAAGCATGTTTTTAATGCTTTATTTCATTTCAAATAATGACATTTTTTATTGTTTTAGATTTAGTTAATTAAAAAATTTCCCACTCTAATGTTCAAAACGGATATATATATTATGCTGAATTATCTGATGCCATGAGTTTGGCCCAGTGGATGTTTAATATTGTCCTGTTTTTCTTCACAAGGGTCCCGCTGGTCCTGCTGGTCCTTCTGGCCCTGCTGGTGCTCGTGGAGCCCAAGTATGACTTTCACATTTTTATCAGTTATTCAACTTCTTTTGTTTTAGCTGTTGATCACAAGGCTGATCATTGTTATCTCTGTGCATGCAGGGTCCAGCCGGTCCTCGTGGAGACAAGGGTGAAGCTGGTGAGGCTGGAGAGAGAGGCATGAAGGGACACCGTGGCTTCACTGGAATGGCTGGAGTTCCTGGACCTCCTGTAAGTGAGCGTTATGTCAGAGTTAATCTGAAAATCAAAAAGGGGGTTCCTCAAGCTATGGTGAAAATAGACCCCTGTTTTTGATGTTTTCTGAATGTTTTTAGGGATCCCCTGGTGACCAAGGACCCGCTGGACCATCTGGCCCTGCTGGACCTCGTGTAAGTAGCACATAGATTATAGATTTTATATAAAGTCTAATTTATATGAATAGAGCTTTTCGTAATATGGTGAAAGACTAAAGTAGATGTTTGGCAGAATGTCCATGCTGCTCGTTTACAAACAGCAATACTAGATGGTTACTGTCAAGCCCCCGAAAACACAATTAAAGTAGTTCTAAAGTAATACTTCTGAAGCCATATGTTAAATTGCAGTGTTTTGTTCTGGAAACTCAAATGAGAAACCACAGGACAAGATTCTGCACGCATGGATTTTAAACAGTTTCCTTCTGCTGATAGGGACCTTCTGGCTCCAATGGCTTTCCTGGTAAGGACGGTATGAATGGTATCCCTGGCCCCATTGGACCTCCTGGTCCCCGTGGTCGCTCTGGAGAAATGGGACCTGCTGTAAGTCTGAAATAATTACAATTTTACTGCCAAATTATACTTTTCAAGCTTTTTATTGGTCTCTGTTTTCAATAACATCCAATTGGAGGTACTCATGTGATTTTTTTTTCTCTTAACAAGGGTGCTCCTGGTCTTCCTGGACCTCCTGGTCCTCCTGGACCTGCAGGCATCGGTGAGCCCTTCTTCGCCATGCCCCAGCCCGAGAAGGGTCCAGATCCTCTGCGTGGAGGCTACAGAGCTGATGACGCTAGCGTTCGTGACCGTGATGCTGAGGTGGATACCACCCTGAAATCTCTGAGCCAGAAGATTGAGAACATCCGTAGCCCCGAAGGAACCCAGGCCAACCCTGCCCGCATGTGCCGTGACCTCAGGATGTGCCATTCTGACTGGAAGAGCGGTAAGCATGGACTCGGACTTGTTGAAACTGGCTTGAACTTAGCTCCAGAAACCTGCTGTAGATCAAATGTAGATATATTGTACTTAATGTGCATTTAGAAGCTCACTTGAAACTGTTTCCTGCAAGGTTTCTACTGGGTGGATCCCAACCAGGGCTCTCCTCTGGATGCCGTCAAGGTCTTCTGCAACATGGAAACTGGTGAGACCTGCGTCAGCCCATCTCAGAACACCATTCCCATGAAGAACTGGTACACTAGCAAGAACATCAGAGAGAAGAAGCACGTTTGGTTCGGAGAGTCCATGCCTAATGGCTTCCAGGTACGTCAAGACCTTATAGGAATTAATCAATGTTTTAGGATTTATAATGCAAAATATATTTGGGGAATTAAAAATATGTCCAGATTTGTTGCTGATGAACACAGGTAGTAATGCTCCATTTTGTCTTCTGTATAGTTCCAGTATGGCAGCGAGGGCTCTGATCCAGAGGATGTTAACATCCAACTGACCTTCATGCGCCTGATGTCTAATGAGGCTACTCAGAATATCACCTACCACTGCAAGAACAGCATCGCCTACATGGAAGAGGCCACAGGCAACCTGAAGAAGGCTCTGCTCCTGCAGGGCTCCAACGACATTGAGATCAGAGCGGAGGGCAACAGCCGCTTCACATACAGAGTCAGCGAGGATGGCTGCACGGTGAGCAACACCATCTCTAAAGTTGCTTTATCACCAGCTCCCATATTTGTATCTCTTTCCTCTCTGCAGGAGTGATGCATTTCTGGAGGCTAGTCCAGAAGTTTGCATCACCCTGGTTCCCACAATATATAAAATTCTTCCAAATTTTGCTCATCTTGATAATCTTCACAAATGTACACAGTTTATTAAATGAACATGATTGATTTTGGGATGATGGAACCGGAAGTGCTAATGTGCTAATTCCCAGGTTTTGGCCAACGAATATACAACAGCACTCCTCTATTACAATCTCATCATGATTAATTTCTCTTTTGTTTGTTTTTCTCCACAGTCACACACTGGCACATGGGGCAAGACAGTCATCGACTACAAGACAACAAAAACATCTCGTCTGCCAATCATTGATATCGCTCCTATGGACATTGGTGCTCCCGATCAGGAATTCGGCGTAGAAATCGGCCCAGTCTGCTTCTTGTAAAAAGAAAAATCTGGACATGACTTTGCTGTTTTTTTTCTAGCAGTCATCAAATCTTTTCCTGGTTATAAAAAAAAAGCCCGAAGTCTTATTTGGCTGCAATCGGTCCATGTGCTTAAACCTGAATCCTTGAGGATGGTGCATGTTGCGATTCCCATCTTGTGAAACGTTCGTAAACCAAAATTGAGGACCAGCCAGCAACACTATCATGGACACTTAGTGAGAATCCTTTGCGTCAGCTGACAACAAGAAAATAATATATACTTGTAAAACGCCCCGCCCCCTGGAGTCCAAAGAAATACTACCACCTGGTGACTTTTTGTGCCGTTTTTTGACCACTTCAAAAGGACAATGAAAAACAAGCAAATGCTTATGTACCATTCTCTGGTGTTGAATAAATATGACAAATGACAGCCAAGTGTCTTGTTCCTTCTAAGCAAAAGTGAGAAAAAAAATCACACAGGGAACAGTGTTAGCTCAATGGTACAACGTCATCTTGATATAAAGGCTACCTCAGGACAAAAACGATTTTTGGGGGGGAAACGCGGGCAGTTTTTTTATTCAAGCAAAGTAAACTATTAGTAACAGGTATGAAAAGGTGCTACTTCCTCTCCTGGTCCTGTCTGTGGTATGTTTGTATTTGCCAGAAAACACTTGCAGGGCCGTTTTGGTGCTAAATGTCAACAGAATGTCTTGATGTCAATGTGATGCAATTGCTCTTATCAAAGTGTCAGCAGATAAGTAGAATAAAACAGCTGGATAGGTTGGTTACTGTACATTTGCACTTAATCTGATAAGGGTTAAGTGGGTGGACTGATTGCCAGTTCTTCTCATTTCCATTTCCCCAACCTAAGTTTCTAGAGAAGTCTTATTTTTGTCTGTACATGCCGCTCCCCCCGTTTCCAGATTTTATTTCCACTTTCAAAATGCAATGCACATCTCTTTTTTTATTTTTGTTTTCGTTTGTTTGATTTGTTTTCAGTGGAAGGTTTCTTACAAAAACTTAAATTGAGGTTGCAAAAAAGAAAAACCACAGAAGAAATAGACCCTCCAATGGTTCCAACAAAGGATCTGTACTTATTTTGTACATGTATAGTATTTCGAGATGTTTTTAATTATTTTGGATGTTGAAATAAAGCATGTTTATGTGGTCAACTGGATGATGGATATATTATCTTCTTGCCAATACCTCAATAACCTTTCTCAAAGCATAAATTAAACAAATGCTTTCACTCAACTACCTTAATTTCTACTTTATTTCCAACGGGTTGTGCTTGGGATGCATGTGGTTAACTGGGAAGGAACTGACATTTATCTGAAAAAAAAAAAAAAAATTGATGAAACATAAAAATAATTATTAAAATCAATAGCATACCAAATATTAATTCATTTCTACACCTCTCTAGTCTCTTTAAATGTCTCCGGTTACTATCGTAATCTCGGTTCCCTGAGAGACAGGAACGAGACATGGCGTTAACACCTTGGGGACTCCCTTCCTTCCTAACCTACCTGAAATCTTATTGGACAATGCCAGTGAAGTTATATAATGTGCCATATTGGCGGCATAAACTCAGAATCTTTCGAATGAACTGACAGTACAACAGATCAGAGCTGTGAACACGGCAGCCTACGCCATGTCTCGTTCCCGTCTCTCAGGGAACTGAGGTTACGACAGTAACCGGAGATGTTCCCTCTCGAGAACAGTCTCTCGACATGGCGTTAATGCCTTGGGGACAGTATAGAACAACACAGTGGAAACAGTGAATTAAAAATGCTCGGCCTCGACGGAGCTACCATGAATAATTCTTGTAAGACACAAAAAATGAATCCCCAACCAATCAGATATGACCCTGCAATATGCCTCAAGGGGATTGGATGTAGATTCCTATATGGGGATCCAATCAGGTTACTTAGGGTGTACTCACACTAGGCACGGTTGCTATGAACCAGGCCCGAGTACGATTGTCCCCCCTCCCCACTCCCCCTCTGGCCTGCACTCACATATAGGGTTTCAGCATTCGTGCCGGAGCACGCTTACGTCATTATGGTGCGACGGTTTCGGGATAAACAGGAAGAGCGGCTCTCTCTTAACACAATGGAGTGCATCGCTCTGTTTTCTTTGTGGATAATTTTGTGTTGTTTGGTCCACAGCCTGTTGTTTGACAGATGTGTCGCCTTAGTGGCGCGAAAATTTTCACGTAATCGTGCTGCTCGTATGAGGATGTTTGCAAGGTACCAGCTGAAGTGCAGCAAGGACTTTGCAGTTTTTAGTTTTTATGCGTTTTGCACCTCTGCCGTAGACCAAAGCGACCCTTTCCCTGCCATGTTGGTTTTGGAGCGTCGAAAAACCGTGATGCAAAGCGTCCTTTTCCGTGCTCCGGCACGGTTAGCGCTCACACTGCATGCGAACCGCGCCCGAGTCCAACTGAACCGTGCCCTGGCCCACCTCTTCCAAGCGGGCCAGGGCCGGCCAATTGAGCCGCGCCCGGGCACGATTCGGAGCACTCACACTAGTCAAACGAACCGCGCTTTGGTGGTCAAACGCCCTTCGGGCAAGGTTCAAACTGGCAGTGTGAGTACACCCTTAGAAACCATGTCTGATAACAGGTCTCTTATTGAAAGAGAGATCCAGTGCCATCGCCATACAAAGATAAGACATTAAAGTCAGGTGAATACATACAAGCATGTAGAAAAACAGTTCAACAAGTATGTGAGCGGCAATCCCGGGCACAATATAACACACATAAAGAATGGTCGCGTTGAGGTGCCACAGTCTGAACCTGATGATTATGCGGCCCCCAATCTCCCTACAGGACCTAGTCGAAACCACCAGTGCAGTCAAGCGGCTAGTATTTGCAGGTAGAACCATGGGTCGTTACTCACCGATAGGACCTGTGAGGCTAATGACTGCACAACCAAATTGTAGAATATGTGTAGACCATTCTGCCACAATACAAATATCTTTGATAGAAACTCCTTTAGTCCATGCCCATGAGGAGGCAACAGCTCTCACTGAATGGGGTTGGACACCAATAGAAAATTCCATACCACGGCTAGAATATGCCTAGGCAATAGCATCGACCACCCAGTGTGACAGCCGTTGTTTGGAGACAGGCTGCCCTTTGGCGCTGCCTCTGAAGCATACAAACAGCTGCTCAGATTGCTGAAACTGAGCAGTGCGGTTGATATAGAGTCATAAAGCCCTCACCGGACACATCACCTGACTCGGGGCGATATCCAGTGAAGTCTCCGACTCTGGAGCGATTTAGGCACATAGTCAAATTTTGCCTTGGTCCAAACTGCATGCAGTCTGCATTCACAGAGAGCACTTGCAAATCCCCCAAACTCATCCGGTGCCAGGGTGAGCAGCAGCACGGTTTTAAGCGAAAGCTCCTTCAAGCCGACTGACTGAAGTGACTCGAATGCTGGGAGGGCTAATGCTCCCAGCACCAGTGCCAGATCCCAGGATTGCACTGTAGGGGGGGCAGGAGGGTTTTAGTCTTCTCGCGCCTCTCAAAAATGTTTCCCCACGGAGCGCCCGTCAATAGCAGTGTGAAAGGCTGAGATAGCTGCAATGTAAACCTTAAGTGTGACGGGGATACTAACACTGTCCATTTGTTGTTGCAGAAAATACAGAATGTCAGACACGAAGCAGTTTCCCAGGTCCCAACCAATCGATTCACACCATCTCTCAAACACTGTTATTATCGAGCCGTCCGCTTGAAACAGGAGATCTCTTCTTAGCGGGATCGGCCACGGGGGAGCCACTAGTATTTCCAGGAGATCGGGAAACCAAGGCCTGTTCAGCCAGTGCGGAGAGGGTAGAGGGTAATGCCTGTTCTCCTCTGTCGCAAACAAGTCTACCTCCGCTTTCCTCAACCATTCCCAGATCAGCCTCACTGTCCCAGGGTTCAGTCTCCATTCCCCGCGAGGAATCCCATTCCTCGAAAGCATATCCGAGCCACTGTTCAGGCATCCTGGAACATGAGCTGCTCGAATGGAGAGCAGATGGTGATCGGCCAACAGCAAAAGGTGTGCTGCCTGTCTGTAAAGGGCTTTTGAATGTACTCTGCCCTGGCAGTTTATGTACGATACCACCGACATGTTGTCTGTGCGAATCAAGATGTAATGCCACCGGACTTGCATGAAAAAACTCATAAGAGCCAAAAAGATTTTCTCAGCTCAAGGCGATTTATGTGCCACATCCTCTCCAACTCTGTCCAGTAGCCCGAGGCCGGAAAGCCATCACGGTGAGCTCTTCACCCCGTCGTCGATGCTTCCATCGTGACCACTTGGCGTGGCGCCAGTGCTAGCCTAAACGGCATCACCATGAACTGATACACTATGCCTTCGTACACAAATCTCAGAAAGTGGCTGTGATGAAGGGCGGTATAGATATAAAAGAAAAGAAAATTCAGGTCCACCGAAATTAACCAATCTCCAGGTCGAATCTGCGCAAGTATCTGCTTTAGCGTTGTCATTTTGAATGCGGGTTTGTATACAACGCACTAAACCAAACCATGTTTGTGTGTGTTAGAGAGGATTGTGCCTCGTCGATCGACAGGGTCTCAGATGCTTCGTGGTAGGCACGCCACTCAGTGCTCTCCTCCTCTGAACCATCCCGTCAGGAACGAGGCTTTTGTTCCATTGGAGGGGCTCCCCCAGTATGGCCGCCTTTCTTGAAGCTATGATGCCTTTCCTTTGATGTCCTCTGCCACTGAGATTTGGCGTGAACAGCCAAATTTGCACAGTAGCCCATCAAGGCAGGAATGACTCTTCGCCTTAGAGAGTTTCTTTGCCTCTGATAAATGCTCTGCGATAGCCTCCACTGCATCTCCAAAAAGGGCCAGATGAAGATACAGGAGCATTGCACAGTGCCCTCCTGTCCACTTCCTTTAGCTTGGTGAGTGTCAGCCACAGGTGCCGGTGTAGCACGACCATGTAGCCCATACTCTATCTGATCAACTTGGCCAATTTCTCTGTGCGAAATCCATTCCTGTGCATAGATCTTTAAATGCCTGGGGATCCGCTCCACCCTTGTCCAGGGATTTCAGAAGCTGTGCCTGAAAAACTTGGAGCACTGCCATCGTGGGCAGAGTTGAGATTGCTTCTCCCGAGGCAGCGTACACTTTGTCCATGACGCGTGCGGTCAGACAGCAGGGCCTTGGCGGAAATGTAGCACCTGTCTTCAGGGAGGCAGAAGAGAGAAAGCTCCATCAACTTTGGTAAAGGTCTCCTACCCACTAGCGGGAGCGCAAGATGATTGGGGTGCAGCCCCCACCTTAGCAACCTCATTTTGCAAGCTTGGGAGGAATGAGGCTCACTTCCTCGGAGCAGCAGCTCAACCACCTGAGTAAAGGAACCAAGAATCCAGCTTGCTCTTAGCTTGTTTGTCAGGCAATTCCCACTCTAGGCCAAGATCACTCACGGCCCTGGTGAAAATCCGGACAAGTTCATCTTGAAATGCAGAATGCAGGCCCAGTCCTTCTTGGACGTCGTTAGGGACAGTGCCTCGTCAAGATCGTAGTTATCCCCCACCACACCGAATGATATAATCTCCGAAGCACCAGAGGCAGGTTGAAGATTCTCTACTGATTAGTACATTGGTGAGCGGGGGGAGGGGGTGAATTGTGCCATTCTGTGCAGTTGCCCACGTTTGCCTGTCGTCATTGACGAGAGAAATCACAGAGGACCCTGAGCCCAATATGGTGAGTGCTGCCTCTGCATGGGCGAGACACAGGCAACGGATGCAGATCTCGTGGGTGTCCAGGGCCTCGATGAGTCCTGAACACTGTATGCAAAAATTTGACATGTTGGAACGCAGAGAGGGAAAACCGTCTTCTTGCATCTTCTCGACAGCTGTCTTCAGTAGGATACATGAAAGAGGAAGTTTCTCCGTTTATGTCGCCAATACAGCGCATTATAAAGTGGCAGGGCCACACCCTCATTCACCATCTTGGCTGGCATTGGCCAGTGAGAGTTGCAACTTTACTGGCCTTGCGCAATAAGATTTCAGGTAGGTTAGGAAGGAAGGGAGCCCCCAAGGCGTTAATGCCAGGTCGAGAGACCACTTTTTAGAGGGAACAAAGTACAGCAGATCTTCAATGGAATTTTAGTAATTTAATTCCCACCCATAAGGCATGGTTTAATGGTTTAAGCTGGTCCTGATCAGGAGCTAGTTTCTTAAAACCAGTTTAGAACCAGCACATGAGCTAAGAACCATTTTAAACCAGCTCAAGCCAGCAGCCATGCTTCAAAACATACCTAACCAGCATGTGCTGTTTTTTTCAACAGGGTGTACAGCTGGAGAGGCAGAAAAGGTTTTAAAGACTGTGAATAGTTCAACAGCTAAGGTGATAAATCTGTAAAACCATGTAATGTAATTTACATAAAATTCAGAGGTTGTCATTCTGAACGTCGATAGATGGCAGTGCAGCGTCAAACACCATTTTAGCATCGATAATTCAAGTGCACAAAGAAGAAATACAGAAGCAACTCTAAACAGACCAATCAAAGTATTTAATGTTAAATGCAGACAAAGTTAATTTGGATACACATTACCCAGCATGCACAGAACCAAAATAATATATTTTCCACATCAAACCATACTGTACATCGCATTCAATCTTATAGTTGTTATAAGAGTGACAGATTCTGGATTTCTATCTGCACCAATACTCAACCTTTTTAATGTTTAAAGCTAGAAGGGATACAGCAAAAACTACTGGGCATGCGCACATCAATTTAGCGTAATTTATTACATTTTTTTTTTTTTTTTTCATTATTGTAAGGGGTAGATTTACAGTTGGGATAAGTGTAGATGTTATTAAAACACAATCTTATTTTAACCCTCAGATATTCCTCACTTTCATTTGTGATCCTCAGCAGTCAAAAGTAATGAAAGACAAAAGGCATTTTTCATTAAATAAATGCGCTATATTTCGTTGCATGAGTATTTGTTCTTTAATATTGGTTCTTACTTGAGTATTTTTTTATTTTTTGTATTTACAGTTATGTACTTTCAGCCTTTTTTAATAATGTCCACATTTTATTAGTACCAAAAATGACAAAATAAAAAAAATTTTTTTACCTGACTATATGACCAAAGACCACCAGAGGGTTAAATTGATTAGTCAGATTTGACCAATGCAAACTGACAGTGATATTCATGGTCCTTACTACAAGCGATCAAAGATAAAAGCATTGTGTGAAGTACAATTCAATTACAATTCAATTAGTTAGAGGAACACTCCACTTTTTAAGCTCAATAGGCTCATTTTCCAACTCCCATAGAGTTAAACAGTTGAGTTTTAATGTTTTCGAATCCGTTCAGTTGGTCTGGCGGTAGCACTTTTAGCTTAGCTTAGCATAGATCATTGAATCTGATTAGACCGTTAGCATCTCACTCAAAAATGACTCTCATTCCGGCGTGATCATCTAGGAACTTTGCTGTCGTACCATGGGTGCATCAGGCCAGTGATATTACACAGCGCCTGAAAATATATAGCAACAAAGTTCCTTAAATATTACACCGGAATGAGAGTATAGTTCCTAGTCATATCAGTCTAGAAAATTTCAACTTTTCATTTTCAATCGGTCTTACTACATGATGTAACAACAGAAGGGTCAAGTTTTTAATAGGAACGATGTAGGAACTCTTTGGTCATTTTTGGGGCGAGATGCTTATGGTCAAATCAGATTCAATAATCTATGATGTGCATGCAATGCAAAAAGTGCAACCGCCAGACCTGGAGGATGACTGAATGCATTTGAAAACGGTAAAATTGTATTGTTTAACTCTAGGTGAGTTGGGAAATGAGTATATTTTCAAAAAAAGGTGTTCCTTTAATCACACAAAGACTTCAAATCACTGATTCTACACTGCACAGCAGCACAGCTCAATTGGAGCTATGGTTTTTATAATTACTATGGGTTTTATATGTTTCTGGAGCTTAGTAACTGCTCCTATGTTTCATAGAGAAAAAACAGCAGCATATGGTTTTGGAGCAACATTTTTGGGTCGGTTATTAGGTGAATGTTAATTTTTGAGTGATGTATTCCTTGAAGAAACACAAAGCAAGAAACAAATAGTGAACCTTAAACACATTTCCACAGACAGTGGCTATTACAGCCGGCTCTGGTGTCCCTCAGCTCTCAGCCATTGCCTGCTCTGCCATGAGGAGCGGCTGTAAGCACTGCCGAGGACGATCTGCGGTGCGTCTGTCTCCGCCGGCCATCCTGCGCAGCTCGTTGGCATCACCCTGGATGGTGTGGTGATGATAGAGCTGCAGACTGAGATGAGAAAAGGGAAAATGTGCTCAGACACCACGGGTGAAAGGGTAGAAACCAATAGATCACCATCAGTTAACTTTTCACAGTACTCTGAGAAACACTTTCTGTGTTAAAATTCGATCTAATTAAATATGCACGCATTTGCATACATTTCCCAAACAGAAATCTGAACATGGGATAATGCCTTGATCAAAATTCTTGTTTCATTTTGTTGACATATTAAAGGGTTTTACAAAAGGGATTTTGGATTTCTCTTTTTTTAATTGTTGTTAATTAAATATTTAAATATTAGATAAACAAACCCCTCTGTAAAAACCTTCAGAATATATATAGGGAAAAAATTGATGTTTTAACCTTTAAAGATAAGTATTGTAACTCAAATCAATAGACAACAATAACAGCCCTTTGTCTGTAAAATACTGGTGATTTGCAAAAAAATAAAAAAAAAATAAAGAAAAATTCCTAATATTACCACATTTGATGATGCTGAGTTCAAAAATATCAATAAATCTTTCCCACAAATATTTTTTCCCCAATGATTAAGGTATAATGTATAATCAGCACATTATAATTACAATTTTCATTTTTCCCCCCACTATTCTGAAAGATGACATGAAGCACAAAATCTAAAAAAATATATATATTTTTTTTAAAAAAAACTGGTTTTGTCTGGAGTGTCTTTTCTTAAAAAAAAAAAAAAATACATATATCAATATGTCCACTGACTATAACATATTGTTTGTTGGTGATACAGTATAGGGTACTTACTCCGGAGTCTTGGCATTTCGTTTCAGACTGAAAATAACAACGAGAAAAGAAAACTTAAAATGGTTATTCAAACAGAATTACTTTTTGTTTTTGTCCAAAACATGAATCTAGTGTACATACACTCCCTCTCTCCTGCAGCACATGATGTAGGACAGGATGAGACAGAGGATCAAAACCAGAACCAAGGGAACGATGACGGTGACAATGTAGTCTGGGAAGAAATCTCTGTCAGGAGGAGACTCCGGAGGATTGAACTCTCCTCCCCACGCCAGGACGCCTGAGCCCACGGTGGGGACCGGAGCCGGAGGAACGGGCCTGGACAGGTCAAACTGTGGGATCAAAGATACGTAAGGATGGAGGTGACGTATGCATTACACCTGAGGCTGTGTGTTGTGTCTGACCAGGGTAGATTTGCACCAGGTGATGCAGTTGATGGGGTTTTCACAGTTGCTGCAGTCTCCGGTGATCTTCTGTCCAGATGCACAATCTCTCTGATGCTCCGCTGTCTCAAGTCTCAGCATGCATTGAGAAAACGGCTGGTCTGAACCCAGCTTCACATACACGCTGAGACAAACACAGACACAACATATATCAACAGTTCAACACAAAATATATCTCAAAATATTTCAAATCAGGATTTTAAATCAAGATAAATAGACGTTCAGAAGCAAAATTATGGAAGATACTAGGACTAGTCTGTTTCTTGGAATATATCATATTTATTTTGTCATGTTATAATCATGAATCTCACAATTTCGAAAAATTTGTAATTCAGGAATATTTATCTCAATAGCTTATAAAAAATGTTGCATCTCAAATAAAGGATATTTTGATATATTTACTGGAAAACAAGACAAAGATACTGACAAAAAATCTGTAATAATAATAATAATAGTAATAATAATTATAATAATAATTGTTGTCGTTGTTGTTCATGTTATTTAGTATAATATATAATATTGTCTAATAACCATAATACTTTAACAAAAACAACATAATATGATTATAATAATGATGTTACTATTTAGTATATATATATATATATATATATATATATATATATATATATATATATATATATATATATATATATATATATATATATATATATATACATATAATAAGATAATGATGATTATTCATAATATAGTAATATTATATATTAGTATAAAATATATTCTAATAATAATTAGTAAAAACTATAATAATGTATCAACAAAATAATAATAATAATAATAATAATAATAATAATAATTAATATTATTGTTGTTTTTGTTATTTAGTATAATATATAATATAGTCTAATAACCATAATAATTATTATAATAATGCTTATTATTTAGTATAATATAGTAATAGTATATATTATTAGTATAATATATACTCTAATAATAATTGGTAAAAACATATAATGACTTATAATAATATTAATACTTTTAATTATTTTTATTATTATTAATATAGTAATATTTGTGGGGGGGTCCAATTTATTATTATTATTATTATTTTTATTATTATTATTATTATCATTATTATTATTAATATTATTATTATTATACAGCATCTAATAATAATTGGTATAAACTAAAGTAATTTATAGTTAATTTATGATAACAACAGCACCATAATATTAAGATCCATTCAGAGTTTCTCTGTAGCCCACCCTTCGAAGTGTCCTGGAAGAGGCAGGGGCACGCGGCCGCCCCTCTCCAGAGCAGAGCTGATGTTGACAAACTCCAGACGGCTGGTTCTCCACAGTTTCTGCATGTCCAGTTTGATCTCCGCTTGAACAGCAGCGGGCAGCACTTTCTCAATCTCTCTCCGCTCTATGAAGAACTCAGCCTGGTACGGCATCTGCTTTACTGGGACGAAACGAAACCATGTTTCTAAATCTCATGCATCCAGGAAATACATCAGAGATTGAGATTCATTAGTGAATGACATCATACCTGCAGGACCCACATTTATCACCAGCCTCTCTTTAAACGTTTCGTAATTACGCTTGTTGATCACGAAAATCTGAAGATAGAAGATTCAGAAGATATTTTTATAAGACTTTTAAATATTTGACTTAAATTTAACCCTGTAAAGTCTGTCCAATTTTTTTTTTAAATAGAACAATTTAACTTTTAGACAAAATAGAAAAAAATATCTAAATGTCTCCCGGTGTGTTTTCTTTTCTTTTTTGAGTATCAGGCTTTTATGGCTCGTATAGTATGATATAGTGAGAATGTGGAGCTCAAACTCAAGGAGGAAGGCTCAAACTGAGGAAAAAAATATGCAAATGCAAAAATATTACAAGTAATTCTGATTCTTGTAATGTAAATCGATGAGATCTTTATGACAGTAAAACAGACTGCTTACATGTGTTAGAAATATCAATTCTCACTCAACTGATATCCTCAATAATGTCTAAGCAAGATGATATTTAAGGGCTTAGTTTTATGATCAAATTATATAATGCAACAATGCAATCATGAGTGAGAGGTGAACATTTATGTTCCTCAAAAGCCTGATGATCATATCTTACACTCACTTTAACATGATTGTAGATTGTGTGCAACAAGTGCTTCAGCAGTGTTAGACGCCTTACAGATCACGTCAAATATGATCCAATATTATCTGTTTTAAATGTGCACCTCTATGATGTTCCTGCCCTGGTCCCGTGGCAGAGGCGTCCCGTACAGGAATCCGTTGTCGTAGGCGTCTCTCTGGGTGAAGCGGAGCCAGCGAGGCAGATCTGGAAACCGCTCCTTGTTGCATTTAAACACCATGGGATCATTAAAAACTTGACCTACAGATCAGGACAAGACACATTTATCAAGAAACATGCTGTTACTTTTGAACTGTGCTTTAAAATATTGTCACTGATGCTCAGACATACCGAAGACCTTATGAAAAGGCTCAAATTCACTCTGGAAAACCTCTCGGTGTAGCTCATAGACGAACAGCTGACCCACCGGGGCTTCTGTGATAATGTCGGCCCGGACCAACAGGAGACCTGCTGTGAGGACTGCAAAAAACATTAACATTGTTTAGTACATTGCAGCCTGCCGAAGCATTTGTTTTGGCATTGAAATGTTTATAAATCTCTTTAAAGACCCAAAAGAAAGTGAATGAACTTGCCTGTTATTGCCAAAGCCCAGATCCCTTTGTGTGCCATCTTGTTTAAAGTCTTGATTGACAGAAGCACTTGTTCAAGAGTGCAGTAACCCATCCCATCCTAAATACAGCCAGGGCTATTTATATCCTGCTCTCATGCTGTCCCTTTGCTTTGTGGTCTGTGTGTGTGTGTGTGTGTGTGTGTGCATTCTCTATAAAACAACCTGATGTCATAAGAGATCAGACAAAACAGATAAATGCTGCAAAGAAATCAAAACAATTTTTAATGTTATTTTATTATGTAGTTTACCAGTTCACCTGCACTTCATCTTACAGACACACGAGGGCGGCAGACATCAGCTACGGTCACACTGCATCCAAATTGTTTTTTTGTTTTTGTTTTTTGCTCACGTCCGACTCAGATCTGTTTTTGTCAACACAGTGTGAACAGCACAAACCGCGTGGAATCTGATCTTTTTTTATTATTATTCTGATTTGTGCCACTTTATTATGTGGTACTAAATCCGAATCTGTGTTAGAACTCTTGTATTACAGAGACTACTACAAGCAAAACATTACGTTTCAAAACTCTGATTTATTTTGTCACATCCTTGTCTTTGTTATTATTTTTTTATATATATTGCCAGTGCATAATATCGCTTGCTTCTGCTGCAGATCACACTAGAAATAAACACATAATCGCTTACTTTATGTCCTCCGTGTTTACTTCAGCATGACGGCGAAGTGTAAAGAAGTTACTTTTTAAAGAATAAATAAAAAAATAATAATAGTAAATGTAGCTATATAGCCTGTGCTATATTAGTCAAAAGTACAGAATCATGAAGCAGATGCATGCAAAAAAAATTTATATATATAATAAATTATTTTTATATTTATATAAATATAAATATAATTATATATATATATATATATATATATATATATATATATATATATATATATATATATATATATATATTTTTTTTTTTTTTTTTTTTTTTTTTTTTTTTTTTTTTTTTTTTGAGTAGACGGGTATGACCGTTAAATGAGTAATCGCTTTAAATATATATATTGCTCTTTTTGTTGTTTTTGATTGCTTCTACTGTCTTCATCTGTAAGTCGCTTTGGATAAAAGCGTCTGTTAAATGAATAAATGTAAATGTAATGTATATGGGGGGGGTGACCATGGACAAAACATCATTTCCATGAAAGAAGACATTGCTGATTGAAGTTAAGGAAAAATAGGTCACTAGTAAGAAAGACAGGCCAACAAGTTGTTCAAATATCTTATTTGGAATAAAAAACAACTGTGACATTTGATTTGCAAGGCTTTCGTCACTAGGACTAAGTGACGACATCCTCTGCTGCATCACGTCACGTCCGCCAGAGGGCGCTAATATCAAAACATGCGCGTTGGGATCTACAGAAACACAATGTAGCTGTTATATTGTATCTTTGAGACAGTCACAGTCACAGAGGTGATTAAAACAACAGCAGGACCGCAGCGGTGATTCAGAGCGGACCTCGGGACGAGCTCGGTGATAAATGTCCGGTATTAACAGATAATAATCTCGGGAAGCACCAAGAGAAGAAGTCAAAGCAGGAACAATAAACAGATGGATCTGGAAGAGTCGCGCTGATCTGACTCGACGACGAGCGGCTGAGATCTTTATTACTCGGTTAAAACTCTCGAGGATGACCGTCCGGTGGCTCTCGGTAAGAGACGAACTCACGCCTGGCCGAATCCGACTAAGTTTGCTTATCTTTGCGAGTTGAATGGCTTTATTTGACCTTTGCTCGGTTTGTGTGAACTTTTAGTTCATGCAGAAATGTAGTAAAAACTGTGTATGAACGGCTTCATGAGCTCGAAGGCTGTAGTGCAGGCCACTTCAGCTCAGACAAAGCCCAAAGGACTCTTTGTGAAGTGGTTTCTGGACAAAATCTGGCTTCATTGTTGTGTATTGGACTTCATGTAACATAAAAGTGCCAGGGTAGTGTTGATGCACATAGAAGTTTCATTGAAATAACAGGGCATTTGGATATAGAAGTTATTCATTACTTTATTAAACTTGTCACACTTTTATGTCTCGAGTATTATTATTATTATAGTTTTTTATTTTAATATTATATAATTAAGATATATTTTCGTTAACACTTTACTATAAGGTTCCATTAGTTAATGTATGAGCAAACACTGAACAATACATGTTTAACAGTATCTTTCGATATCTAATCTTAAAGTTAATAAAAATACAGTCGTTGATTGTTCATGTGCATTAACTGATGTTAAAAACACAACTTTTGGTTTTATCAACGCATTAGTAAATGTTGGAATTGACATGAGCTAAGAAAAATAAATGCTGTAGAAATATAGTTCATGCTTAGTTCATGTTAACTAAAGTAGTTAACTAATGGCATTTCTTTGTGTTATAGCTCATCTAAAAACTTTTTTGGACATTTATTTGCATTAACACTTGTCCCAGTCACTTTTTAATCTTAAGACATGAAAGTGTGTTTTTTTTATAAATATATATATGTGTGTGTGTGTGTGTGTGTGTGTGTGTGTGTGTGTGTGTGTTTGTGTATGCATATATAATTATGCATGCATACACACATTTATAAATAAAGGCATTTAATTCAACATATATATATATATATATATATATATATGTGTGTGTGTGTGTGTGTTTGTATGCATATATAATTATGCATACACACATTTATAAATAAAGGCATTCAATTCAACATATATATATATATATATATATATATATATATATATATATATATATATATATATATGCACACATACATGCAGGCTGTTTTAAACACCTTGTCCGTTCAGTTTTGTTTTAATTACTATACACAAAAAATGTATAGTGTAATAGTTAAAAAATGTTAAATCTACATATGTGATTAATAGTACGACTACTATAATTTATATGAAATTCAAATTCATTATTACTAAATGATTTAACACTAGCCATAAGTAAGACTAAATAATGCATGTAAACTGCAAAGTGTAAATAATAGTTTTAACCCCAGATGCAGATTTGTTATCTGAAAACATGAGAAATTATCAAAAATCTTAATTAATGCATATTTAAAACTATCATGATATAAAGAAAAAATAAAATAATCCTAAACCATTTTAGTTTTTACTATGTGATGATTTTTTTCTGGCATCATATTCACCAAGTGAACAACTTTTTTACTAAAAGTACTTTCCAATCAGTTTAGTTAAACTATAACAAAAAAAAAAGAAAAGAAAATATGATTGGACTGTGTGTTCAGGATACGTAAACTCATAGAAGTGTAATGAGCCTTAAACAAGACTCACATTCTCTGGTCTGGAACATGAACATTTATTTCTGCCAGGAAATAAAAAAGCTTATTTTGACATAATATCTATTTGTTTTTTTCTAATAAACTGTCAGTGTATATCTCAAAATCTAGAGTTTACATCATTTACATTTATCTGAATTGATTTTACATCTTGTATTTTGTTATATATATATATATATATATATATATCACAATTCAGAGTTTTCTTTTTAGAATTGTGAGCAAACATCTTGCAGTTAAGCACAGATGGAAAAAATGGCAGGTTCTCAGTGCTGTTGAAATGTTAAATCAGCACTTTTCGGATGCCAGTCAAATTAAAAGACCAGCATTAATTGTTATATATATATATAAATACTAAGAATTAAATATTTGCTTTAACGTGCATCACATTTAGGAGAGTTTTAGCTGGTTTTAAGTGTGCATATGAGTTCATGCTGACACTGCAACCTTCAGCTTCACATCTGTGACTGCTTGAGGTATCGTTTCAGCTCTGAAAATAGAAGACAGGAAGTGGCTCGCATTGATGGCTCAGGCTGTTATTAGGGCTGAAAGAGACTCGCCAGTGCCAAAATGAAACCGAATGCATATGCTTTCTTTGGATTGCACAATGCACTTCAGGCGGAATAAAAGAAAACACGTTTGAACATTTAAAGAGCCTGGCAGGTTTGTTCATGTTCAGATAGTGACTAATTTCAGATGAATTACAAGGATTTATTAAAGGAACAGTTCACCCAAATATGAATATTTGCTGAATTTACTCATCCTCAGTCCAGCTTTAAATTAGATTTGGAGAAATGTAGCGTTGCATCACTTGTTCATCAAAGGATGCTCTGCAGTGAATGGGTGCCGTCAGAATGAGAGTCCAAACAGCTGATAAAAACATCACAATAATCCACAGCGCTCCAATTCATCAGTGAACATCTTGTGAAGCCAAAAGCTGTGTGTTTGTGAGAAACAAACCATCATCAAGATGTTTTTAACTTCAAACCATTGATTCAGTCCAAAACACGAGTCCGTAAAATATTTCTTTAGAGCTGTTTTAGACCGTTTCTTGTAAACGGTGACTATATTTATCTCCTGATTCACACCAGATTACTTTTTCACTGGAGAAAGCAATATAATGGTTACTGGACTCATACTAGACTTACCGGTAATTACAGATTTCTCTTCTCAAGACATTAACTGATGGACTGGAGCGCTGTGGATTATTGTGATGTTTTTATCAGCTGTTTGGACTCTCATTCTGACGGCACCCATTCACTGCAGAGCATCCATTGATGAGACACTGATGCAATGCTACATTTCTCCAAATCTGATGAAGAAACACACTCATCTATATCTTAAGGTTAAGTACATTTGCAGCACATTTGAATTTGTGTGAACTATTCTTTTAAGACGGTTGAAGGGTAATTTAAAGATGGTGAAACCTAATTTCTTGCTGATGCTCATGTGGTTCTGTTCTCGCAGGGTCTGATGCAGTGAAGATGGCTGGTGTTGTGGAGAGTCAGGCAGGCGTGGGAGGTTGAGTACAGGAAGAATGCACTTATCCCATGTTGGCACCAATAAAATCTGCTTCCTGCTTTCCCTGGCGTTCTGTGCCCTACTAGTGCTGCTTATTCCCTCCTTACAACCCCTGCAGCGTCAGAAAGATCTGCCCCAACCCCGGCCCCGTACCAAACCCATTAGAGCCGGAGCCGGACACAGACATGACCTCTACGGGAACCCCGGCCGAGGAAGCGAGGATGCCAAGGATGGTAGTTTCATTCACCCACTTCCTCCTAGAGGCCGACCCGAGGACCCACAGAGGATGCTAGAGAGAGACGCTGCACGCCCCAGATCCCCTGGGTCCCGTTCCAGAGACTCTTTGGATTTGAGAGACATTTTTATTGCTGTTAAGACCACCAGGAAATATCACAAGTCCAGACTGCAGCTCCTGTCCCAGACCTGGGTGTCCAAAGCCAAGGAACAGGTATGGAAGTGTTCTGTGTATTAATACTCCGTAGTCAGTTATTTTGCCATCCACTAGAGATAAAACTCCCAATACTTTATATTTCATCTTTTTAACTAGGGATGCCACCATTTTCAATATAATGTTGAATCGGCTTGGTACAACAATCACGGTTTAATTCACACGTGTGAATTGTTTTTTATTGTATTTTAAATTAAATTATTTGTACCGTTTTTATTTCTAAAATATTATAATGTTTTATAGGACTTGGCTAATTCATATTTCGGAGGTTTATAGGTACACACATACTTTGTGGCTGTTTTTGACAATTCTTCTAAAGCTTTTCTCAATTTTGTTCCTATCGACATCAAATATATATCAACTGAAAATAAGAAATACGTTGCGATTATAAATTTTGTTCATGTTTTTACACCACAACATCAGATGAGTGAAAACTTCCTCTTCTGCTCTGAAACGGCTTCTTATCACAGAAAGAGGCAGAAAATATATTCTAGAGTGTAAAAAAAAAAGGCTAGTGAATGACAAATATATTTAATTATTACGGAAATACCCGAGATGGACAGCAGAATCAAAAGACGACAGAAAGGTTTTGATAAACAATAAACATTCCTACGACAGTATATCTGTGTTTCTGTCGTCTTCTGATCTCTGTCACAATAACACAGAGACAGTTTGTGTTTCTAAAGGAATTGATTTGTAAATGTTGGTGATTTGTGGATTGAAGAGTTTTGAAAGTGACTGGACTGTTGTGGCACAGATTTAACCCCGTGAGCAGGAAGTGTGTCCGCTGCTCTCTGGCGGTGTGGCTGATAACGGGGGGTTCAGTCCTGGTGTCCCTCGGGGTCCCTGCAAGAGGAAGAGCCACAGACACAAGACACAAGACAACGTGTGTTTGCTTTCATCCAAGATCATTCACTCGACTGCCAAAGGCGCCAGAGCGGCACATGCCCCCTTCCCCAGGCCTCTCCTGTGGGGTCCGGAGGGGCCCCCAGATTGACTTAACCTGTAAAACAGCGCAGCTCCATTGTTTTGCCATTGCACAACCGAGCCAAATGCCCAGGAGAGATTTCAAGCGCTCAGCTTTGCTCATAAAGCAAGACTGTGTTTGGTAAAAACAGCTTCAGCATAAAGTGCCAGCTCGGCTCATGCCAGAAGAAACATTCTTTCCCGATTAGAATCGCAATGTTCAGATTTTAGCACAAAGTCCATCAGCCTTTTTCCTTATGTGACTTTCTACTTAAATAACCTGGATGCTGTTTTGTGGTTACATTTCCTGAAAGGGACCAATGAGCATTCAGAGATATAAATGCATACATTTTGAAGAGCTCATTTTGTTGGAGACTTTATGTCCTCATGGCAAAAACAACCCTAGACATTCTCAAAGTGGCTTTTACTTTAAAATACAACTTGTACAAATGACAAGCGGTGTTTCATGTTTTCCCTGTTTTAAAAGGATCTGCTCAAACATGCTCTTCGTCAGAAACATCATGAGTAAGCCAGTGTTGGATCCTGAGATGACTCTGTCCCTCTGAGGCATTTCACCCTGGATGATCTGTGTGTGTGTGTGTGTGCGCGTGTGTGTGTGCGTGTGCGTGCGTGTGTGTGTGTGTGCGCGCGTGTGTGTGTGTGTGCGCGTGTGTGTGTGTGCGCGTGTGTGTGTGTGCGCGTGTGTGTGTGTGCGTGCGTGTGTGTGTGCGTGCGTGTGTGTGTGCGTGCGTGTGTGTGTGCGTGCGCGTGTGTGTGTGTGCGTGCGTGTGTGTGTGTAAACTGGAACCCAAATCAGGATTTCCAAAATTTAATCAATCAATCCATTTTAAAATAAAAACTAAAAGTCCACATTAAACACTAATTTTAATTGTTTACCCCAGGGTTATTATAGTTAACTAAAACAATCACTAAAACCCCAAAAATAAATAAATGAATGTTTGTAACTGAAATCGAATAATACTAAATAATAACTTAAAATCTCAGCGAGTACTTAAAGTAAATAGGTCAAACACAGTCAACTCTCAACAATATTTCAGTGTAAATAATATTTGTAAATACCTGACCAAAATGTGCAGGACTCGCCAAATTTCTAATTTCCTGGTAGCCCCCGGCCAGGCATTCTTCAGATTTCGGTAGCCCAAAATGAATTTAACTAGCCTGAATAAAAAGAAATTAATCGACTGAACTTCATTGTGGACAACTCAGCATGATCGAAAACATTAGCGAGTGTTTTATTTTTTTTCCTTTTTAAAATAAAATGCTGCTCTATGTGTGCGCAAATAACCACATAATACTGAACTCTCTTTCATCTTTTCTTGCGCTTGAATTGTTTAAAATGCTTGAATGTTTAAATGGGCAAGACTTCGAAACACGTGCAAATGAACACTTACAATGTATGTAAGATTGCTAGTCGATTGGGACAGTGATGCGTTTTGGAGCCCCACTGGAAAACACAATAGCCCCGGGACGTCAGGCTAGCGATTTTACAAACCCTGATGTGTAAATTATGTGATTTTAAGAGATTTTAGAGTTCTTGTCCCTGCATCTCAGACCCCTGCAGGATGTTTTTGAGTGACCGCTGATCTTTCATGTAGCAGTGAACTTTGACTTTCTCTGTTTCAGACGTTTATCTTCACTGATAGCGAGGATAAGGAGCTCAGACAGAAAGCAGGTAACTTTCCCATGAAAGTTGTTGGGACACTTAAACCTGCTCTGAGCAGATAAAGAAGCACATTCAAATTTAGAGGGAAATCTAGAAAAATCGGGAAATCCTGACCCATGCCTAGTGAAAAGAACCTCATACATGCTTCATTTCATCATGACAGGGACAATGTCGTGTGAAATAGTTGAATGTCTCTGGTATAAGTCTTTGTCTCCTCCAGGGCTGAACATGGTCAACACCAACTGCTCCGCGGCTCACACGCGTCAAGCCCTGTGCTGCAAGATGTCTGTGGAGTATGACAAGTTCATCGAGTCACAGAAAAAGTTGTGTGCCAGATTTTCATGCTGCTAAATAGAAAAGCTCTTACCGGACATGCATGACCGGCGACGAGGCAGTGGTTTCATGTGTGCTGTTCTGCAGGTGGTTCTGTCACATGGATGATGATAACTACGTGATCCTGCCAAGTTTGCTGGAGCTGCTGTCGTCCTACTCTCACACACAGGACGTGTATCTGGGCAGACCCAGTCTGGACCATCCCATAGAGGCCGCTGAAAGGGTCAAGAGCGACGGATCGGTGAGCCTTCCTTGTCTTTTGATTTAAATGAGAAGGAGGAGACCAGGGGACAGTTGCATAAACGAAGCCATGATGTCAAGACAGTGTCCTTAAATCTAGTCTAGCAGTTAGCCAGGGGTTAATCAGTCTAATTTTTTGGATCCAGAAAGACTTATCTATGTTTTTAAGTTACCAAAAAATGACCAGTCCTAAAGAAAAAAAATTATATGACTAACTTATTTATTTTTGTGATGCTCCGCTGTATTTTCAGCATCATTCCTCCAGTCTTCAGTGTCACATGATCTTCAGAAAACTGCTCAAGAAATATTTCTGATTAAAAAAAAAAAACAATGCAGTTTGTGTGGTACTTTTTTTGTTGTTGTTTTTGATGAATTGAAAGTTCAAAAGAGCAGCATTCGTTTGAAATTGAAATCTGTCTTTACTCTCACTTTTGATCAGTTTAATGCATCTTTGATTAAGAAAAGCAGTGGTTTAGAGAGCGTATATCTTCTGCAGGCATCAGTCAAGTTCTGGTTTGCTACTGGAGGAGCTGGATTCTGCATCAGCCGAGGCTTGGCTCTCAAAATGAGTCCATGGGCAAGGTAAGTTCATTTTTATTATTCCTTTCTTTAGTGATCTTACACTGGCTATGCTTTCAGAAATCGTGAATAGTCGTGAAAATGCCATAAAGTGTTTTTTTATTGGTAGGAAAGGTCATTGTTTAAGCAAAACGTAACGGACTGCATAAATTCACATGTTCAGTGCTTCACATCTAAACACAACTTTCAGCGTTCTTGTCAGCTTTATTCAGCATGCACATGACTGACTAAATAGTCATTTTAACATTAACAAAATATATTTATATATTCAAGACACCATACTTTCAAAATCATGTGTATATGGCTATTTCCATGGAAGGCCTCTAAAACAGGTTTACATGCAAATCCATAAAATGTCTTAATGTAGTTGCATTCATGCAAACACATTATTTTTACAGCGGATTAAAGGCCTTGTGTGAATTGCAATTTTGTCTCTCACAGTCTTGGAAACTTCATTACGACTGCAGAGAAGATCCGTCTTCCGGACGACTGTACAGTGGGTTACATCATCGAGGCTTTGCTGGAGGTTCCTCTGACACACACAGGCCTGTTCCACTCACACCTGGAGAATCTGAAGAGACTCCCAACAGACAGCATACTCAAACAGGTCAGATCACTCAACCCTGCGCTCTCCAGACGTCCAGCATAATGTGTAATTTCAGAAGTTAGACTTTTTTGCCATTTAAGCACAAAATAATCACTTTCCTGACATGCAAAAAAGAAAAAAGTGAGGATGTTTAAAAAAAAAAAAAAATTATTAAGTGCACACATGCTTAAACAGTCAAATACACACTTAGTTTACAGTATAAACATTTGCAATGTGAGTATACTGGATCTGTGAATTCAGTCTTAAAGTGACTCTAGCCTAATATACCCATCGCTGTCTGTGTCATTTAATGTTAATCAAACAACAAAACCAAATCAAGAAAATCTCACTGCTCTCAATTCAGTAATATTAGTAACTTTAATATGGATTTTACATATTTTAGGATTCAATTTCTGTCCTGTTTGTTTTTATCTGAATACTAAATCTACTTGAAAAAATACACTCTTGATTTCATTTGTATCATTTCTATGTTTGTTTGTTCTTCTTTCAATAACAGAAAATATTGTATAAAAGTTTTAAAAATTCAAAAATAAACAAGATTTCTGCTTTTTTCCTGTTATGTTTGAACATTATACATATAGTCCCATACATAATATAGTTAATATTCTAAAAGTAACCTACACAATTCTGGATATTACCACCCTAAAATCTGTGATCTGGTCACCAGAAAAATCTGCCAAAGTTGTGAAATCCCTGTTTGTCCAAACTAGCACAGTCGGTGTGTTTCTAAAGCAGTGTTTGATAGTGTCCTGTACCGCTGGCTTTGGCTTTTGATCCCAGATTGTTCCCGCTCACTTGATGTCCACCATCTGTGTAAATATGTCTCCTACTTACATAATACTCATCAGGTTGTGTGTTTCTTTGCTGTTCTCTGTAGGTGACCCTCAGTTATGGTGGATTCGAGAACAGGAGGAATGTGGTCAGTGTTGGAGGAGCGTTCTCATTGGCTGAAGACCCTACACGGTACACTAAATACACACAGTCTTGAAAAACATCACTTTTGTTTTTCTTACTTCAAAATGAGGTTTTATTGCAAGACTCTAAGCAACTGTTATCTGTTCAGGTTTAAAACGGTTCACTGCCTACTCTACCCAGACACAGACTGGTGCCCACGCAAGACTCGTCACTGACCGCTGGGATACGAACGCCTCATCAGGAGCAGAGACCGTTTCAGAAATCGCTTCATACCAAAATAAGACTTTGAGTTAATGAGCTGGTTTGCAGCATGGAAAGGCATTTAAAGGAAATAGGGAGTAAAACATTTAGGAAAGCAATAAGGAATCCAAAAATAAAAATTTGTTAAAATGTGCTCACCTATAAGTCGTCCAAGATGTAAATGAGTTTGTTTCTTCATCAGATTTGGAGAAATGTAGCATTGCATCACTTGTTCATCAATGGATGCTCTGAAGTGAATGGGTGCCGTCAGAATGAGAGTCCAAACAGCTGATTTAAAACATCCCAAAAAATACATTTGGTTTGTAAACAGTGCTTGATCTGTGCATATTTCTCGCCTGATTCAGATGAGGTGTACTTTTCATTGTAGTAGAAAGCAGTGTTATGGAGAGAGGACTCGTGTTTTAGCCAGAATTAATGGTTTTAAATTAAAAATGTCTGTTTTTTTCACAAACCTGAAGCTTTTCACTTCATAAGATGTTAACTGATGAACGAGAGTGGTGTGGATTATTGTGATGTTTTTATCAGCTGTTTGGACTCTCATTCTGACGGCACCCATTCACTGCAGAAGTGATGCAATGCTACATTTCTCCAAATCTGTTCCGATGGAGAAAAATGTTAATTTTTGAGTGAACCATTCATTCAAGTCGTTTTTGTTTGGTACTTTCTACATTTTTATTGTGAAACAGGGTGGCTGTCATTTATTAAACACATTTTTGTGTTGCCATTTTTCACATATCGAGTCCCTGTTGTAAGAGTGTTTTGACAGGATTGCGCTGTCTCGTAGATTCACTGGGGGATTTTTCAATTAAATGATTCGAGAGACATTTTTGTGGCTTTGATGTCATCTTTAAAGTCCTCTTTTTCCTTTGAATCAAACATGCCTGTAAGTATGAGGAAAAACAGTATAGATGCAGTTTTATAGTATTTTGTTTTCCAGATTTCTGCAGCGAAGCTCATCTACTGCCAGTGCTTTTCAGCTTGTGTTCTTCTCGGTTCATGATTTGTGGATCCAGACTGCACTTGCACTCAGTATGTCTCTAGACTTTCTTTATACAGACCAAAAAGAAATAGTGGTAATCAGTCCAGGTTTGAATCATGTATCCACTCATCAGCGTTGAATTATTTCCATTGAATCACCAGTGTGAGTGTGGTGACTGTTGTTTAATATGCTGTTCACATGATCCTCCTGATATTTGCACAAACACGTTCCTCACTGCAGGCCAGTGGTTTGCGTAAACGTGCCAAAACTACATCATGGCTTCTCTTTCCTTAACAGTGACAAACATTTTGCTCTCCGTTGACCGTAACAAATGCTGATGGTGTTGACAATTTTCTTTTTTCTTTTTTTGCACCTCTTGTTTTCTTTAATCTGAAGAATTGATTATGATGTATGATTTTCACTTTAATAAATGTATTTATTATGCATGTGCCAGTGTATGCGTGATTCATTTGTTTAAACAATGCTGCTGGTTTATTAATATATAAAGAAATACTTAGCATGTCTTTCACGGAAGAGTAGATTTATTAGATTTTTTTTGTGTGTGTGTTTTGTGTTTATCAACTCTTATTCAGTCTTATGAAAATCATGCACTCTTAACATATTTTCAAAACCAGTTTATTGAAATGCTATGTATATACAAATAAATTACCCACCACAGAATTCCTGTAGCTTAATCAGGGTTTGACAAAATATTCCTTTAAAGTTGCTTATTCTTACTAATGCATGACAGTGAATTACTTTGCTCTCAAATCTTGATATTTTAGAAATATAATGATCTTTAAGGACCCCATAGAAACCGTTCAAGATGCTTACTCTGCTTGTTATTTTAAGATATAAGAATGTCTTTGACTTTATATTATAGTGATTATAAAAAATGCAGGTTTACAGAAGATTTCAATTCCAGTCCTGTCCTTCATAAGGGGCCACGAAAAAGAAGCACTTGCCTTATGATTATTTGCCCATAGTCCATACTAACAATATTAATCATTAATGAAAACTAAACTGAAACTAGAAACTGTATGAACTGTGAATTGCCTTCTGTCGTGGAAGGGGATCTTCACATCTATAACAAGATTATATAAAAAAACTACAGCATTATGTGAGGAGGTCATGTGACAAGCACAGATACTCTTTCCTGTCCAGAGTGAACTTCGCTCAGACAAACACACTTCAGATTTAAACGGAGGTTTGTAGAGAATCATTAAGCTTTCGTGCAACGTTGTGTGCGCTGTTAAACACGTGTTTCTCCTGCAGTGTTTGCGCGTGACGCTTCTCGACTTGTGCTGCATCAAGAAAGTATGGAGATCACATTTAGCGGGAAGCGTGCTTTGGTGACAGGAGCTGGCAAAGGTAGGCTTTCATACTTAAAGGGACATTTTCCCTTCTGAAGACAAACACACTAACTGCTAATTCCAGTCTGAGCTGGTTTTAGCAGGTCAGCAGGTTGGTCACTTCTTGAACTGGTCAGGCTAAATGAATAAATTTAAATGTAATGTATTGTAAATGTCAGGACCCAACCAGCTTACCCACGTGAACAAAAACACCATAGTAATTTATAGTAAATATTGTTTTGAACCATATTATCAGCGTTGGGGAAAGTTACTTTTAAAAGTAATGAGTTATAATATCGAGTTAGTTCCTAAAAATGTAACCGATTACTGTTACTTAGTTACTTTTTATTGAAAGTAGCGTAATGCCTTACATTATTTTTGCGTTACATTTTCAGTCTGGGGCAGGGCTTGCATTTTTGCTTTTAATATAAAAAAGTTGTATGAACATAAAAACCCTTTCACACCAAAAGCTAAATGAATAAGTGTCTAGCTGAAGAGAAAGTAAATTCACATCTGTACAATAGGAGAAAACACAAAAGAAGAAAGTTCAACACACTTGAGCTATGAAAAAACAAGCACAAATGTAGAGTCTAGAGTCATTCTTTGCTTATTAGTATGGTTGAATTGGATCATTGAACGACAGCAGCAAAGACACAGATTAATAAAATGGTATTAAATACATATACACTATATTTATGTAATTTAACATTTAATTATTGCAGGTTTGCATCACATTCTAAATAGCATTTCATTGTTTTATTAATTTTGTGGAATGCTTCATCTATTTTTTGCGAGTGAGATTAATGCATTAATCTCATTAATTAGTGCATGTAAGCATTTATTCTAGTGACCTCTTACTCCCAGTTTCTCTCAATATGGTGACAGAATAGCTATTAATCAATAATGGGGGGGGGGAACTCATATATTTTCTTGTAAATTAAAAAGTAATGGGTTACTTGTTACTTGGAAAAAAAAGTAATCTGATTATACATAGCTCACTTTACTTGTAATGCCTTACCCTCAACACTGCATACTATAGTAAAGCACTTGTATAAGTTTGTTGTGCTAATTCTATAGTTGATGTGATAATATAACAAATATAGTAATATAAACAAATGACAATACTGTTTTAACAACTATAGGGTATATTATACTACACTTTACCCTAGTAAAAACTAAAGTATACTACAGTACTTATTACAGTTTATCAGTTCACTATAGTTAATACTATAGTATGACGTAGCATTCTTTAAATGTTGTAAATACTATATAATATATACAGTAGAGTACACTTTACTATAGTATGATTTTAAAAACGCTATAGTATTTACTATAAATGAATAGAGTATTTTTTCATATGCTGGTTTTAGCTGTTTGTTTAACTTTATTTATTCTTCCTTAACATTAAAACAAATTTATAACATTAAAGAAGATACTTTAACATACAGTGGAAGTCAGTGGTAACCAAGACAGTTTAGTTACTGTATATGTATGTGGATAAAGTCAGATATACATATAGTTGTTGTTAACTGAAATTATTAATTTGTTGTTGTGATATCGAGAATTAAGAAACCTATGAAGTTTTGTTTAATTTATAATAATTGCTGTTTAGTGAGTTATATCACTGCATAGAAATGACCAGGTTAACATTTTGACTTTGAAGTAAAAGTCATGGCACATTACTTATGCATAACACAGAGAACACAATACTCTTAAAATGTCTTCTTTTGTGTTCAACAGAATTTTTTGTGAGCTCTTCGTTTAAAAGTGCATAGTCACATCTGCATAATGAGTGCATAGGATGCATGCTTTGAACTCTCCGAATGAGTCGTGTTGAGTGTAATGATACACCAGATCGTTGACTTTCCCTCAATGTCTCCTAGGGATCGGACGGGCCACGGCACTGGCTCTGGCTCGCTGTGGGTCAGAGGTCACGGCTGTCACACGCACTAAGGCTGACCTGGATAGCCTGGTGCAGGAGGTAATGACCCCTCGGTCACGGTCCAACTCATCCCGAGACAAAACCCTAAGGATCTATTGTCTCCCAGCATGCATCAGCATTCGTCTGCATCCCTGCTGCTCTTTTACGCTTTATAGGTCTCATTCAGGCAGACTGTGACAATGCACAATCTCTTTAATGCTTTTGATCCCCAGTGTCCCTCCATCAAGCCGGTCTGCGTGGACCTGTCAGACTGGGATGCCACAGAGCGGGCGCTGAAAGACGTCGGTCCGGTGGACCTCCTGGTGAACAATGCAGCCTACCCTAATCTTCAGCCCTTCCTGGAAGTCACGCCAGATCAGTTAAACATGTAGGGCTTTGGAATATCACTCACACGCTATCGTTTGTGTTTTAAAATGGTTGGAGTGCATTTCTGGCTGCTTTCGCAGGTCTTTCAATGTCAACGTGAAAGCTGCACTTCATGTTGCCCAAGTAAGAAGACAATCTCATAATGAGTTGTGCAAATGCTAGATACACTTTTAATGGTGTTGTGTGCATTTATTGTAGATCGTGGCTAGAGGAATGAAGGCCAGGGGAAGTGGAGGATCCATTGTGAACATCTCGAGTCAAGCATCACAGTGTGCCCTGAAAGAGCATGCTGTATACTGTGAGTCAAACGTCAAATCGTGGAAACCTGGATACATTGCCTCTGCACTTTTGAAATGATGGTTTGAAGGTGTTTTTCGCAGGTGCCACTAAAGCAGCGCTGGACATGCTGACCAGAGTGATGGCGCTGGAGTTAGGGCCGCATCAGGTTCGTCTCTCCTCGTTGCTTAGAAAATCATGATTTGGAGTCCAGAGTTTGGTCGGATCATGTTTATGAAATCTGTCAGACACTGAGCTCGTTATATGTTGTTTACAGCTTTGAGAAATTAAATTGGACATTGTCTTTCCAGGAGGCTTCAAGCCAATCAACAAGCTCCCTCTTAAACACATCAATCTGACTGCTAAGTGTCTCGTGGGTGATTACGTGTGCTTTATAATTACTTGAAGAAGTGGCTGTAATTGCTGACAGATAATGATGCATATTCATGTCAAAGTTGTTTGTGTATCGCCATAAATTATGGGGTTGGGTGGTATGTTAATTTAGATTTTGTTGCTGTTCCTAATTGATTGGACAGCAGAGTACACATTCTTCAGATTCCAGGAATGTCAGATTAATGAAACTCATGATACTTTTTATCTTAACTCATGATGAGGACATATATACAATGCAGTATTTATTTTTCTCTTTAGAGCTACATGTGATTAATGAACCAAGTTAGCTTGAATGCAGTTGTTACCCTTTTCATGAAAATTGAAACATGATCATCATGAGTTATGATTTTATCTTTATATAATAATAATAATAATAATAATAATAATAGACAGAAAATACAGTCACATGCGTAACAGGGCAGTTTTAATTACCAAGTTTGGTGTATTTTCTGTTTTTATATTTTTTTAATTTGTTATGAATATAATGATGTTATTGTAATTATTAATATCCTTATTATTATTGTTGTCTTCATATTATAATAATAATTTGAAAAATAATATATTTTAAATTTAAATTTTTTAAATTTAATATTTAAAATCTAAAAACTCCAAAATAGTTTGCAGTTAAAATGACTCATTTTGGTGTATTTTTATTTATCTTTTTAAATTTGTATTATTATTATTATTATTATTATTATGTTGGTTTGTAGTTATTGGTAAACATTTACCACAAATGAATGCATTTTTTACAAAAAATAATAGTATAAATTATTTTTATCATTATTATATGGTAAACCTAAACTAAAAGCTAAATTTAACAATATTAATATTAATAACAATAATTTTTCTGTTTTTATAACTATTATTATATTAAAAAAAACTTTTTTATATGGTCGTTATATTATTATTATTATCATTATTTAAAAAAATACATTAATATTATGAAATAGAAAACTTAAACTTGCCATAATAATGATGATGATGTTATTATTATGGTTAAAGTCAAATTTGATTTAAAAAGGACAAATCTAAGATCAAATATTTGCCAGTTTTCTGTATATGAGATGGATAACTATATTCAGTGATGTGAATTCAGCTTGTCTTATGTAACGTGACCTCGACAGATCAGAGTAAACTCAGTGAACCCGACCGTAGTGATGACTAGGATGGGAAAGATTGCATGGAGTGACCCAGAAAAAGCCAAAAGCATGACGTCACGCATCCCACTGGGGAAGTTTGCAGGTAAGTGTGATTGTCTGTAGGTCAGCGATGAAACGTTTCCATCATCAAGAGTAAACAATAAATCTCCAGTGCAGTCAAACTGTTCCTCTCTTGGGTTATTTAATGCCTCTCTTTCTGCATTTGAGATTTAAAGCAGATTGTGTAAGCCTGTTTTAGTGACATCAGTGGCAGATTGTGAAACTTTGACGCTTATGAAACACCAGAATGTCCAAGGCTGTCAACAACCACAGACTCTAGTGATTTTGGTTTGTGTAGCGTGTTTCTGTTTGACAAGCATCTTTCTTATCGTGTTGTTTAGAAGTGGAGGATGTGGTGAACTCCATCCTCTTCCTCCTCAGCGATAAGAGCGCCATGACCAACGGGGTGATCCTGCCCGTGGATGGAGGTTTTCTGGCTTGCTAAGAGCAAACATCATAATGCACGGGTGAATGAGGTGGAATGATGTCTGTAACCGGTTACTACATATCTGTTCCTCACACAAAGCTATCGTATGGCTTGGATTACAGCGCATCTGCTTCCTCTTTTGAGTTTTTAATAAATGGAAAAAAGAGCAGTGTGAACATTCTGCTGAATATCTCCTTTTGCATTACACAAAATAGACATGTATAAACAGATAAATAGATATGTCCTGTGCAGCCAATAGAGATCAGTTTTAACACCGCTGTTATTTTAGTATCATTGATATACTACTATAATTTTGATTCATATTTTGTCATTTCTGTTTTCATTTAAATTTTAGTTGTTTTAGTAATTTAGTTTTTTTGTCTATATGTCTATCTTTTTTTCTTACATTTTTGTTAAAATAAGAAATTAGAAACTTAAGTTGAATAAGTTTAAAAATTATTTTAAAAATGTATGTTATTTTATTTCAGTTAACATTTATTTCAAGTAATTTTTTTTTAAGGTTTAATTTTTCATAATAATAATCATCCTGATTCACACTCACTCATGCACAATGTAATGATTAAATCCAGATTTTCCCGACCAAATTTTGAACTTTTAATCAAGTCATGTCAGTTTAATTTGTATGGCACTTTACACAATACAGTTGTTTTTCAAAGCAGATTTACAGAAAATCATGTTGTTAATGTTTATATCTTATTATTTTGTTGCCATATAATTGCATTTAGCAGATTACAGCTGGATGATACTGTAGTTTGCATTTTGCAGCTATATAAACAATCAAGCAGTTAAGTTTATGCTAAACATTATTTTTTGCTTTATGTGAGTGCACTGTATGTATGTAGATTAAGTTGATTATACTTAAACAGTATATCTTTATACTGTGCAATAATATGATTTACATTTTGCAGTGATATCAACGATCACACACCTGAGATTTGCTATATTACTATTTATTTTAATAACAAAAGGGCCTCAACTGAAAATTAAAAATGTATTCGCTGTGATTAAACTGCTCACACAAATAGAAGACGCATTTGATGTTTAAAGCATTGCAAATGACCGTATTAAAAAATAGTTTTGGTCTTCTTGCATTTACAGGACTTGCGATATAATGCACAAGGTCATCATTATACTTTTGTGGTAATTTCTTGAAATGAATGAACGCAGAGAGTCAAATGAAGGGTAAAACATGAATAGATTTATTAATTAATGCATTGATAATCTAAAACATTTTGTAAATATACTATTTTACATCATGGAAATGTCTTTTGGCATCTATGAAGATCTTTTTTTTTTTTTTGCATTTTGAGAGTTATTTACAAAGTCAGGTGAGAGAAAGGACGGATGCAGGATACTGTTTGTGATCATGTAGACTCACAACCACGTCACAGACGAACGCCTACACTCACACCACATGCAGACACAAATTAACTTCAAAATCAGGAACAAATGCCCATGCATGCCCTTCAGTTACAGACACGGTCAGGCTTCTGGTTGTGGCATGCAACTCACTCGTACACACACACTGATGGACATTTGTTCAGACAGAGACTTCAGATCGTGAAGCTGTACCAGAAAACCCTTCATCCATGGTTTATCAGTACATAGAAAGCTAGAAAAGAAAGAAAATCCAAAACCAGTGTATTCACAAGCTGCATCGATTAGTTTGTATCAACATAAATGTGCAAGTTTCACAGTTTCCCTCCTCAGAGTTTGGAACGGCCCAGTTGTTAAAGAGTTGAAAAGAAGAAAACATCTAGTGTTCATAAATGCATGAGGCTTTAAAGTCAACATGAAATCAAACGGACCCTATTTCAGTTCTTCAGCGATGCACGTTATTCCAAAATCTTTTTCCAAATGACAATATTCCCAGCTAACAGAGAGTTCTGCAAAGTTATGAACAAATGTTCTTCCAGTGACATTATTACAGTGTTCATTCAGAGTTATCAGGTCTTTAATAATGTTAGCAGAAACATTTAATTCTGAAACATTCAAATGTAACATTCCCATAATTTTTGCAAAATGATACAATGGAATGTTCCCTTAATAGAAAAAAATTATAATAACAAGGAACTCTAGCTTGAATAACATTCCAGAAAAAGTTAAATGCAAGAAAACATGTTTTTCCTGTAGTATTAATTCAGTGTTCATTCAGCATCTTTAATAATGTTCTAAAATGTTACCATAAAAATGATACATCATTCATGGAACGTTTGGTTTCTGAAACATTCTGTTTTTTAAATGTAACCACTTGTTTCAGAACGTTCGGCGAACATTCAAACGTAACATTCTCATAATGTTTGCAAAATGATAAAACGTAACGTAGCATAACTAAGAAATCAAAAACGTATTAAAACATTCAAAAACACTGGAGAACATAAGGTTATATATATATATATATATATATATATATATATATATATATATATATATATATATATATATATATATATATATATATATATATATAAAACTTAGTGAGAAGGTATGCAAAACGTTAACCCTTCCATGACCACCGACACTTCTCACATTCCAAACATTTGCAACATTTCTTTTTCACTGAATATCCTGTTATGTCTCACGAATGTGGTTTCATGTTGACTTTAATGCCGTCAGCAATGCTAATACTGCGAATGGTTAGCTTTATACACGATTCCATTTCTTTGACAGGCTTCCTTTACAACACCAAGAAACACTTCCTTACAGTATGTCAACAATTACACCGTACCACTAAAACTTCTCATCTAAACGATCTGAAATGGAATATTACGTCTCTGGGCGTGTGAGGCTGTGAAGAACTAAAACAAACGTCATCTACAACAAGGTTTCCCTCCGACTGGACGCATCTAGCCAATGGTTCATCTTCATGTAATGTGCATTAGAACTTGATGGACGGCTGTCACCGAACCTGTGAGAGTAGTACAGTATATTCTCCAAGAGGCTGATTAAAAATATTGTAGTTTTGTGTGGAGTGCCAGGAACTGTTGTGGCGTTTACTCAGAAGAGAGTGCAGCGCTTGCCGCGTTTTTTGACGGGTGGAGGGCAGAGGACGGCGCGGATGGCTTCGTCAAATACAGTCTTTAGACCGCGCTGAGTCAAAGCAGAACACTCCAGATACTTCACTGCACCTGCGGCATAAAGACAAGACAAGACGGATGAAATGCCTGCTTCTTTTTAAACATTTGTTCTACTTGGAAGAGTTTTACTTGAGGAAACAACAAAAAATAAATACTTCAAAATAAAAATGCTCATCAACAAAAGTTTTCGGTTTTCAGTCAAAACACATTTGAAAAATAAGAAATGAAGACCGCCATAATATTAGTGTTGTAATTTTACAGCTGTAATGTAATATACAATTATTGTTGTTATATATATTATTACAATAGTAATATTTATTTCGTTTGCATTTATATTTTTATTTATTCATAACCAAACAACAAGCAAACACCTCAAACCTGTTAAAAAAAAAAAAAAAAAAAACACATTTTGAATCCCAATTGCATTTTTCTCCTCACAAATCTTAGAGCATTTTTCTCTTAAAATTTTTTTTTGGGGGGTGGGTAACATTTTTGTAATGTTTTTGAAAGAAGTCTCTTAAGTTTATCTAAGGCTTCATCTAACTGATCAAAACACAGTTAAAACTATACTATTGTGACAATATTACTATATATACACTTGTAATATTATGAAAATTTCAAATAACTGTTAAATTGTGAATTTATAGTAAAATAAGATTTCAATCCTGTATTTTCAGCACCATTCCTCCAGTCTTCAGTGTCACATGATCTTTAGAAATCATGAAAACACACAATTCATATGAAATAAAAAACATTTGTAACATTATGAATCTCTTTACTTTCACTTTTGATAAATTTAATGCATCCTCATTTTTAAACCGTACCAAGCCCAAACCTTTGAACGGTAATGTGTAGTGAATAAACTCCAGAGACCATTGATTATCAGAGGTGTTGGTCTCGCCAAAGTCAGCTTTTTACGGTTTCTGGCAGGCTTTGAGAAAATGGTCACACTCAGCTTCTAGCAGCATCCAGAGCATGACCACAAAGAGCCTTTCTCTCCGGCTGACGGAGGAAAAGCCATTGTGTTTTCTGCACATCTTCCTCCGGCTGCCATTCCTCCCCAACGCTCCCGGCTCACGCTGGACCTGAACCACTAAGACAATGGGCATCTTTGTGCGTCCCACTGCACGGACAGCATGACCAGCGTCCCACTCACACACAGAACCCTGCTCAATAAATGCAGACAGAAACAAGCTGCGCTAGAGGACGTCCAGTGTTTCTCTCTACGCACCGATCTCTCGGGCCATGGCCAGACCCTGAGGGTAGGTGATGGGCGACAGCTTTTTGTCCCGCAGCCTCTCGATGGTGTCCTTATCATCTCGCAGATCCAGTTTGGTGCCAACTAGGATGATGGGTGTGTTGGGGCAGTGATGTCGCACCTCGGGGTACCACTGGGGCATAGAAAGTTACAGTCCTATATTACATTCTAGTATCAAAAGTATATTATAATGAATACAGTTCCATTGTATGAAAAAAGAAAACAGAAAAATGAGTTGCACCAACCTTTGCACGGACGTTCTCAAAGGATGCTGGGCTCACCAATGAGAAGCATATCAAAAACACATCCTGTAGAGAAAACGGAGGGAAAACTGTTTTTAATGATATTCGCAACCCCACTTTAATCTGCATCATATCTACTGAATGAAGTCCAAGACTTGATTTCTACTCATTTTGATGGGCTGAATCCAAAAATAGTGTCTGATTTGCTCGAGCACGTCACCCTTTCTAATAAAACATGCATTTTAACTACCGTTTGTAAAGGAAAGAAGTCTTGTATTATTCTTTAATCCTTGGACAAACTGCCACAAAGACATGATTCCTGAAAATTCTTCACTCTTATTTTGTGGAGAAACGGATATCTCTCTCTCTCTTTTTTTTTGCTTCTTATATATGTATATTATACACACACGCATTTATATACTGTGTGTGTGTGTCTGTGTCCGTGTTTGTGTGTGTGTGTTTGTGTGTGTGTGTGTGTGTGTGTGTGTGTGTGTGTCTGTGTCCATGTGTGTGTGTGTGTGTGTGTGTGTGTGTGTGTGTGTGTGTGTGTGTGTGTGTGTGTGTGTGTGTGTGTGTGTGTGTGAAAAAGTCACATCACATAACATATGGGATATTTTTCAAATCAATCATTGCTTTTTGAAACATTTCTACATAACAGTAACAAACGAATAGATAGATAGATAGATAGATAGATAGATAGATAGATAGAT
Organism: Carassius gibelio; assembly: GCF_023724105.1. Taxonomy (NCBI): domain Eukaryota; kingdom Metazoa; phylum Chordata; class Actinopteri; order Cypriniformes; family Cyprinidae; genus Carassius; species Carassius gibelio. The sequence continues at coordinate 9,110,239 of NC_068382.1, forward strand.
AGATAGATAATAAATCTGAGTATTTTGTTGGTGATAATTTGAGCACGTAAATTATTATTTTGGTTGAATGTCCATGAAATTGTTAAACATGTATTTAAGAATCAAATTCCATTGACTTTTGAGGTAATACAAGTCAATTTTCTAAATTCTAAAGAATGCTTACAAGTATTTTGTTTTCTTGTAGAAATAAAACTGACTAAAAAGTTACTTTATGTGCTCATGTGTGTCCATGACAATGTGTGGAGACTATAATTCAGTTATTATAAAATATTATGAATATTATGAAATATAATGTAGAACTGAAAGACAGGCACCGTCTGCGGGTACGAGAGGGGACGGAGGCGATCGTAGTCTTCCTGTCCCGCTGTATCCCATAAGCCAAGGTTGACCGGTTTGCCATCGACCATCACATTGGCAGAGTAGTTATCAAACCTGAAAAACACACATTAACTTAATGCTCAATAAAACATGGCGAAACATTCAGAATGAGACAAATGGCATTGGAATTAGTCATCGCCGCCAAAACTGACTTCTATTCTGAGCCATTAACCATTTCCTGAACCCTCATCCATCTCTATGATGAATAAAGCAATTCCTCAGAATACATTCCTGAATGTCAGTGGGTTGGATCAGCTCACATTTTTGGAATATCTCCCTAGAAAGCTTTAGGATAGAGTTCATTAGATCGTTAGAATGCTCGATTAATTGTCTTTTTGAAATGTAAATCAATGCTGTCACATGCAATTCATGATAACAGCACATCAGGCCAAAGATCATCAGTGAGGACACAATACATCATGTGTCCAGTTAGAGCGACCAGGCACAAGGTTATTATCCCGGGGGGAAAATACATATATGAAAACAGAGGAATTATTAGGCTCGCTGAAACAGAAAACAAAGACAAATGCACTTTTTTTAGATGCTGTATCTGCAACATTGTCATTTATTTTGGCTTCATGAGGGTGTATAAAAACCATACAAAGATCATGTTTGAGAAAATGGTTTTTGTTCATCTTTCAATCATCATGGTATTGCAATGCATTATAGGTTTTGATCATAAAACGAAGCATTTAAATCTCATCTCATCTCATCTGAAAGACATTCTTAAAGACATTCTTGGAGATTTAGAGTGACGACTGATATTCGTGTCATTTTATGAAAGCATCTGTCTCACTATATCACACTGTATCACTTATAATTGCTTTTATATTTTGTCTAAAAGTTGAATAGACTGCTCAGTTTGAATCTTTTCGAGCAGATGTACACTTTATACTCACACTGTAGGGATGTACTCGCCAGGGAAGGCATTTGTGGTGTAGCTGATCAGGAGACAGGTTTTACCCACCGCCCTGAGGAAACACACACCAGAACGCTTAGATAGGTACTTCTGAGATGCATTAGTGTGCATATAAAAAACACTCACAGAAGGAGAGGAAATAATGGTGAGAAGAGCACTAAGTCATATAACATTATATGATGAACAAGGTTGCATCAAGTAAAAGTTGTTAATGCTGCTAGTGTGCTCTTTATGTGGATGTTAGTATGTCAGATAGTGACAGACCCTGTCCCAGATTCACACTCGCCTGAGGGCAACACACACACACACACACACACACAGAGAGAGCTCCATTACCAATGAAGCGCGCACTACGAGAGCGCTAGCCACTAAGAATTGTTCTTTTGAGTCGAATGAAGGACTCGTTTACGAATCGATTCTCGAATCACCACCTGACTGATTCGTTTAACCGAGCTGTTTTCTTTAAAAAACATGAAAAATACAAATATGTGATATGTGATAATGATGTCGATTTCATAAAGGTTATATTTTATATCAACCTTCTCATTATATATGTTTTATCCACAAATGGGCATTGAATAAACCCCCATGTACTAATTAATTCTAAGACCTCCACAAATCAACAGAAATTACAAATAATAGACTGTAAATTACTGTAAAGCCTTAAATAATTTATTTATATTTATTTATAGGGCACAAAATGTGGTAATTTATTACCAAGACGCCATTTACCATCTTTTATTATTCTTTTGATTTGTCTTTGTGTATCTTATAATTGCCTTAAAGTTTTACGCAATGACGCTTTGACGTAAAATAATAGCGAAGCATGTTTCTTTAAAAAGAACCGATTCGTAGAACGACTCGAAACTTCGCAGCACTAGACAGCAGGGGAAACTCTCGCTCACGTGCACGCGCTCCACACACTTCTCGTGCACACTCGCGCGCGTAAGAGGGAGTGGTAACCATAGCGTTTCTGCTTCAGGCTTTTGCCATTCAACATGGGTCACACTATTAAAACCACTCTCTGATACAGTGAACAAAAATGGCACATATCTGTTCAGAGCCCGTTCATTTAATGTCCAATAAACAATGCATCCTGTAAAGCCGCACGTGCATTACACTTCAAAATAATACAAGACAAGAAACAATTATTAATGTCTCGCGCTGCAAAGCATCCATTACAATAGCCATACAGATTCCGATATTTTAGTTTTACAAGCATTCTGCATACATGCACATGTTTAGCGTCAAATATATGATACAACGTTGAATAATAAAATGCAAATGCCAGATCTAGGAATGAATGAATTGCAATGCCAAACACGGGTTTTCCAAGGATGCTCCCTCTCCATCAGCTGCCAAAAACACTACTTACCCGTCGCCGACAACCACGCATTTAATAGCTTGCATTTGTGGAGAGGCAGTTTGCTTCACTTCACAGGAGTAAATGTGTTTTATTACGCCACAGCACCCACTTAACACGAGAAATGATAGATATCTGCACAAACACGGTCTCTGCCCTCTTTGCAGCAGCGCTTTTGACAGCGAACCTCACCGAGACTCTCCGGGAAAACCCGAGGAGATTTAAAGAGACAGGAGCCCACACAGCGTCGAATCATCGCTTACGAACAGGATTGAACAGTAGCTGCTGAACACCACGGAATATGTCCTACTATTAAAGTTTTTTATAGCAATTGTAACAGTTGGAGTTAAAAGACACTAAATATTTTATAAAAGTGGTAGGCTAGATGTTTGTCACGTGACCTTTCATCACTTATGCAAATATTTATTTATAGTACAGTATGTTTTACAAGTAGCAGAGGGTAAGGAATAAAAATAGTTCAATCAAAAAATGTAAACTGACTCTCCTTTTTTTTTTTTTTTTTGCTGTAGATTTTTTCTCCACGGCACCCATTCACTGCAGAGGATTCACTGGTGAGCAAGTGATGTAATGCTAAATTTCTCCAAATCTGATGAAGAAAACCAAAAAGTCTATTACATACAAACAGCTCAGAGTTTTGTAACGAAAACAAAAAACTCATTTTATTTAATAGCACACATTACAAAAGTGGAAGAACTCCGACAGTAGAAATAATTTAAAAAATACACTTTGTAAGTGCCGTTATATAAGAGCGTTGATGGACAATATGGCACGCTGGGGATATTTAAAAGACACATTTTTGAAAGAGCTCCAACATCTTAAATAAAAGTGAATATTCATTAAAAAAAGTGAAATGTTAAAATTACCATGTAAAAAAAAAAAAACAAAAAAAAAACGCTTTCTGATTATTCACCAGGGCGAACTCTTTTTCCGAACCAAATGTATACATTTGAAAGTATTTTAGTTTGTGGAAACATGTCACTCAAATATGTAAAAGCATTGTAAAAACTTGCAATATGCAGTAAATGTATTATGCATAGTTGCAAAGCACCCTGATGGAAACTGTAAGAGAGCAAGAGAGTTCACTTTTTGGGGCTGAAGTGAGCGAGAGGAGAGCCCTGGACGTATGTGAGAATGGCGTTCTGGAGGAAGCTGGCTCTCTGGGCCTCGTCCTCACGTATGCGCTGGATCTCTCCTTCTCTAATGCGCAGCCGCTCAAGCAGAGACGAGATCTCACTCTCTTTGTCCAGAAGGGCCTCTCTGTGGGCGGAACCGAGAACTGCTCCAAAACACAAACACAATGAGCCATCAGCCTGCAACAGGCATCAGCTTACATAACAAACACACCAGGCACAACAACAACCTCGAGTTGCATGCAAAATTCCTGGCATTATTGTTTTATATTACCAAACTCAAATATGTACCCTTCATCTCTCTCTCCAGAGCAGAGATCTTCTCTTTAAGGCCGCTCTGTGCCGTTCTCTCGGCCTGCAGGTGGCCGATCTGTTCCTGTAGCTCCACTCGCACTCGTGTCACTTCTGCCACCTTCTCCTGCTCTTTCCCTGCAAGGTCCTGAGATTCAAAGATACAACAAGAGCTCATTTATATTGACTTATTTCAAATCAGGCTTATTTTTGTCAACTAAAACCATACAAACATTTTCCTTATATGAAATATTACTGAGAAAAAAAACCCAGCTGAGATGATAAATCGAGAAATAAAAATGATTGTAGTACTTCTTCAGCATGCAATATTTATGTTTAAGTCTATAATGGCTTGTGATTCCTCCAACATCATAACCAAACTCTGATTAAAAAAATATTTAATATATTGACACCATAATCAACAACAATATTTACTTGCATACATTTTTCCAATTTTTACTAAACATATTTTTTAAGGTGACGCTATCATAACATCTATGTTCATGGCGGTTGGACATTTAATGGTAAAACGAATCAAAATAAATCACAGTGCGGTGGTTCTCTACTAAGGGACTTCAGAAAACTTCTACATTTCTGCAAGATGACTTCAAATGTTTTCATCTTAGATCAAACATGCACTAAAATAAGTTAAAACAATTACTTATAATTATTTGAATACAATGAATAAATGGGCACAACTTTTGTAAATAAAACTAATAGCTGCGGACAGCAGGGGACCTTGGAGTCAAAAAGGTTTGGTTATTATAATGAACTAAAAAAAAAAAAACTAAAAAACCCCCACTTTTCACACATTTCCATTTAGTTTAACTTGATGAACTACAATAACTATAATAACTAAAACTGTAATTAATGAAAACTACAGACATACTAATATATTTTATATATATATATATATATATATATATATATATATATATATATATATATATATATATATATATATATATATATATAAACTAATAAAAATGACATAACCCTAAACGCACAATATGCAAACTGAAAATGAATGAAAACTATAGATATTTTAAAATATATATATACATATAAACTAATAAAAATGAAGAAAAAAAAAAAACAATAAAATGAATAAAACTGAAATGAATGAAAACTAGACAAAGACATACAAAAAAAGTATATATATATACATAAACTAATAAAATGAACAAAAACGCACAATAAAATTACCAAACTGAAATGAAAACTATAGACATAGACACAAAAATGCACAATAAAATGACAAAAGCTGAAAAAAACTAAAAGAAAAATGTAAAACTGCTCCTATACTAGCTTCTCCATGACTGACAGTGACTGTATTTGGATCCTGCACCTGCTGTAACTCGTCTATCCTGCGGCGGAGCGTGTCCATCTCGATGCTTTGCTGACCCACTTTAGCATGCAGCTCAGCGATGGTTTGTTTCTGATGGGTGCAGTGGTTCTGCGATTCATCCCGAGACTGACGAAGCGCTCGCAGTTTCTCCTCCAGGCTTGTCAGGTGCTGCTGCTGCAGAGGGAACACGCAGAGGATCTTGTGGATTTGAGGAACAATACTGCAGGTGTAGCAACAACTCACAAAGTGTGCAATACCTCCTCCAGTCGCACTTGTGCGCGCACTTTCCCCAGCTCCTCCTCAGCCTGAGCTCTCTCAGTCACCACAGACGCTCTCGCTCTGCTCAGCTCCTGCATGAAAGAGTGAAGACGTGATTCTTCATTCTGTCAATCTTCATTATGTGTCATTAACAACAATCACATTCCAAAACCAACAATCATTCTGAAGAAAACAAGGCTGAGGTTAGTTTTCAAATCACCCAAAAATGTTATTCCAAACCTCACTTTTCTTTTCTTTTATTTTTTTACACAAAAGTAGAATTTGACAAGTGACAAGGACCTAAAAACCATTAAATGAACCATGAAATGAATGAAAAATGTATATGTATATATTCCAAGTTTTTGAAAAATAAATAAATAAAATAAATAAATAATATATATTAACAATTTTTATGGTTATAAACTAAAACAATAAAAATAAAATCATTTAAAAAATATATAAAAAAACAAACTTTTGTTTATAAAAAACTTTAACTGAAATAAAATAATATCTAAAAATATAGAAGAGAAATATAAAAAAAATATATACTTAATTTCAGCTAATAGTAAAAATAAATAAATCTCATTTTCAGCTAGTAAGATGATATAAAAACTATTGGAAAAAATAAATAAATAATGACAAAAACATGCAACAAAATAACTAAAGCTTTAACTAAAATTTAAGTAAAAACATTCAAAATATGATATGATGAATAACGGCAATATGGGTTTGGAAGTGATCAAATGTAATATTTCTTGAATCTTCAGGTTAGTTTTGGGAATGATCTGGAGTACTTCTTCTAATTGGATGCGCTGTCCTTCAAGTTTGAGGATGCGTTCTTGAAGGGCTCTCTCGCTCTCCTCCTGGTGTCTCGTCAGATGATCCACCTGGAGCAGAAGCACGATGAACTTTCAGCAACAGCGACTAAGAATTACATCATAACTCTCTGTGAGTTTAACAGCTTCACCTCCTTCTGTCGTAAACTGTCCGTGTCTTCAAGTGCCTGCTTGGATCTCCTCTTCTCCATTTCCAGCCTTTCTAATGGAACCAAGAAAACATTTCAAACTTTAAAATACAACCTACCGTATTTTTCGGACTATAAGTCGCACCTGAGTATAAGTCGCATCAGTCCAAAAATACGTCATGATGAGGAAAAAAACATACATAAGTCGCATTTATTTAGAACCAATAGAAAACATTACCGTCTCCAGCCACGAGAGGGCGCTCTATGTCTTCAGTGTAGCCTACAGGAGCACTGAGCAGCATTAGAGCGCCCTCTGGCGGCTGGAGACGGTAATGTTTCCTATTGGTTCATGTCTCTTAGTTCATTTCTCTTGGTTCATGTCAAATTAATTTTGATGAATAAGTCACACCTGACTATAAGTCGCAGGACCAGCCAAAATATGAAAAAAAGTGCGACTTATAGTCCGGTAAAAGCAGAGGATTTTGCCATATAGCCGAGCTGGAAGTGATGAGCACCTTCAGTTTGTGCGAGACGCAGCTTTAGTTCAGCAGTGGTGTTTGTGAGATCCTGCTTCAGCTCAAAGATCTGATCCTGTTGTGTTTTACATCTGCGTTCGCTCTCCTCCAGCTGTGAGGGTTAAACGTCCTGTACTTAATCTCACACACTCAAGATGCTCAATATATGAAGTGCTTCGCCTCTGTACCTTGTTCCTAAGCTGGAGGTTCTTCTCTGACAAACTGTTCACCTCCTTCAAGAGCTTGGCTTCCTTCAGAGCACTTTCCTACAAAGCAGAAACACGACAAAACAGTTACTATGAAGTAACAGCTATGATCAAGTGTTACGTTGTTATCATATACACTACTATTCAAAAGACTGCATTGATTTGATCAGAAATACAGTAAAATCTGTAATATTGTGAAATATCATTAACTGTTTTCTATGTTTTTAAAGTGTAGTTTATTTCTGTGATGCACAGCTTCATTACTCCGGTCTTCAGTGTCACATGATCTTCAGAAATCATGAACATATGCTGATTTGCTGCTCAAGAAACATTTCTGATTATTACCAGTGTTGAAAACAGTGCCGCTTCATATTTTAGTGGAAACGGTGATGCATTTAATTTTTCAGGATTCTTTGATGAATAAAAAGTCCAGAGCAATAGCATTTACCGTATTTTCCGGACTATAAGTCGCACTTTTTTTCATAGTTTGGCTGGTCCTGCGACTTATATTCAGGTGTGACTTATCAAAATTAATTTGACATGAACCAAGAGAAATGAACCAAGAGACATGAACCAATAGAAAACATTACCATCTACACCCGCCAGAGGGCGCTCTATGCTGCTCAGTTCTCCTGTAGTCTACACTGAAGACACAGAGCGCCCTCTCGTGGCTGGAGACGGTAATGTTTTCTATTGGTTCTAAATAAATGCGACTTATAGTCCAGTGCGACTTATATATGTGTTTTTCCTCATCATGACTTATCTTTGAACTGATGCGACTTATACTCAGGTGCGACTTATAGTCCGAAAAATACGGAATTTGCAATAGAAATCTGTGTAACATTATAAAATATCTTCATACTGTGACTTTTAATCCATTTAATGCATCCTTGTAAATCATTTTGCAAAAAAAAAAAAAACACTGACTGACCCCATTTATTAATGGTGGTTCATATTTATAACAAAAATATGCAATAATCACTTCCATTAATAACCAATCATCTTATTAATTATATTTTAGTTGAATTAAAAGGCATTGGATCAGAGGATCACATGTCATGTTTAAAAGCTGAACACAGTGAACACCTCGTGCTCTCTCTTGATCTCTCTGGACTGTCGGTCTCGGAGCTCGGCCTTCTCCAGTTTAACTCGAGTCAGCAGCTCACCGAGGTCATGGGCCTTCTGCTCGGACAGAGCTAGAGCCGCCTCCGTCATCTGCAGTCTGAAGAGCACCACAAACACACTTGCCACTTCGCAAAATATCGTAACATGCTGCACCGATTTCAGACATGACGGTTTTAACGGCTGCTTACTTGGCTGTGAGCGAATTTACAGATGATTTCTGCTCGCTCAGCACTTCCTGTAACTGCCCCAGACGTATGGATGAATTCCTACAAGAAATACAAGACCTGTTATATATCCATAGTCTCTGTTTACTCATTAAGCACAAGGTGAATTCATTATTTTTGATAATGTGACTCTGACCTGCTGCTTCTTCCCATCTCGTCTTTCTGTCTATCAATGGTCTCCATCAGACTGAGAAACTTCAGGTCACATGTAGAGAAAGGAGGTTAGTTTCAATCCATCCACTGTTTAACCCAATAATCCCCGTCCTCCTCACCTGTCGGCTTTTCTCCTCCTTTAGGAGCTGGATCTCTTTGCTGAGCACTTGAGTCCTGCTCCGGCTCTCTCTCAGAGTCGACTGTCTGTCCGCATTGTGATTCATGGCCTGTTCTGGGAATATTTGAGTTTGCAGAATGAAGGAAAGGCTGTGTGTTTGACACGTGTCTGACAGCTGATGTCGAGCCTCACCGATGGCCCGGAGCGTGTCGCTGGGAATGTTGTTTCCAGCCATCTCTAGTTGGTTCAGTGTGTGGTTCTGCTGCATTGCCTCCAGTATAGATCGACCGCCCAGCAGCCCAATGTTGTTCCATCTGAGATCTGCACACACACACACTCAAAATTAAACATTTCTACACAATGATTATTATAGAGCTTCACTAGAAAAAAAATAATGCATGCACAAGACTTCTTAAAATGTAATCATTGTCCATAATCTTTTATTAGGATGCATTCAATTTATTTAAAGTGACAGTACACGCATTTACAATGTTACGAAAAGATTTCTCTAACAAATAAATGCTGTTTATTTTACTTTTATATTTAGCAAAAAAATCCAGAATTAAAATAATCAGAAATCTTTCAGCAAATCAGAAGATTTTGTGACGCTGAAGACTGGAGGAATGATGCTAAAAAAATGTGTGCATCACAGAAATAAATTACACTTAACAGATATTCACATAGAAAACAGTTGTAATAATTGTAATAATATTTCATAATTTGTACTGTATTTTTGATTAAATAAATGGAGCCTCAGTGCGCAGAAGAGACTAAAAATCTAACAGACCCAGCGGTAGTGTTCATATATATATATATATAGGCCATACATATGAGCCACCAACAGTGTCTTTCTCTATCAGTTATTGATATTTTTTTTAGGTTAGATAGATGTGCTAACAAACATAAGAAAGGTATTAAATATATTTAAATGATTGCACAGCTTAATTAATATTGATATACATAATTCAGAAATACTTTATAAATATTGCACACAACAGTCGCAATCGCACAGTGCAAGGAAAAAGCATCAAATATTGACCTCACACCAGCCTCAAATAACAGGGGCACCAGCACAGCACCACAGTGCTTGCTGACAGAATGTGTTTCTCTCCTCACCCAGCTCTTGTAGAGTGTTGTTCCTCTTCAGAGCGATGCACAGCTCCGCCGCTCCCTGGTGGTTGATTTGATTATTGCGCAGGTCAAGCTGAGCGAGAGAGGCGTTGGAGGCCAGACCTTCACAGAATACAGCAAATCCTTCCTCCCACATTCCCAGAGCATTCCACTCCAGCACAAGTCTCCGAGACAAACACAAACAAGAGTTTCACATGTACAGTATCTTCTTGATAGTTATACCTTTCAGATGGAACAGCATAGATTGTTTAATGCTGCTCAGAGGTGGCATGAATGCATTTACACTAATTTCTTCACTTTAATACCAGAGGTGGGTCAGAGCAGCATTTTGAGCAGACACAGAGCAGCCTTAACTCTATGCTGTGTAAAGAAATTGCAGAGTACTTTTGAATAATTTTAAAGCTATTTCCAATGAAACTTATGCTATGAAGTGGTTATTTTGGTTATTAACACTATTTGGTGTCCCCAAATAGTGTCATTCCAGGTCATAAATGATTGCACATATTATTATTATTATTATTATTATTATTATTATTATTATTATTATTATTATTATTGCCATTTCTTGGTATTCCAAATAAAAAATTGTCACTGTAATTTTTTATTAAACATGTACAAACTTCCTTTACATTTGATGTCACGAAAATCTAGTTTTCCACGTCACAGAGGTAAAATGTGTTGCAAAAGACACTTTATTATGATTTAAAAATGTTAAATACATACTATACATAACATAATATACAAACGGCAAAGAAACATTCTCATATTGTGATTAAATCATTGAGACACATCGTTTAGACATTTTCAGTCTCTTTTTTTTATGTGGAGGAAATAGGAATGATTGAACAGAACAATTATAGGCTAGAAACTAATCTTAAACTCATTCACCTGCGCAGCATCTTGTTCCTCACTAACAACTGTCCCAAAGCCTCAGCTCCTGTTCCTCTCATGTTGTTCCCCTGAAAAGAAATGAGATTTTTTTAGGAACGGTATTAAAGATTGAGTAAAAACAGAAGTAAAAAAAAAAAAATCTAAATTTACCTTCAGATCCAAAACTTTCACTGTGGTGTTGGAGCAAAGCCCATTTAGTAGCAGCTTGACACCTGTAGACGGCAGGAACAGTGTGAGGGATCAGCTACACACAAGTTCTTGTAGGAAAAATACAGTAATAAAATAGTAATAACTTAATTGGCTCAAGCAAACATCGATATGATAATTATGCCCTCATCTGAAAGATTCAATCTCTGAAAACTGGATGAGAAATTCCAGGACTTGTTTCACACGAAACAAAAGAAGTTAGATATTTCATTTTATATTATCTTTAATAAGTACATTTATAAATTTTATGTATTATTAAATTTCCAATTAAACACATTCATTTATTTTGCATTTCATTTTTATAATACATCAAATTCTTTCTTATGAAAATGTCATGATGCCAAAATGATCCTACAAACCAACTTTTTGTGTGTGCAGTATTAATGTTTATTTTGCTTTGTGATATTATTTTCATGTCAATTATGCACCATTAATTACCATTATATTCTAATTTCTTTAATGCATAAAAAACTAAAAGACTTATTTGATAATGTGAAAATATCAAACATAACAATCATTTTTTACAAATGCCATAATATTCTCTGTTAGGAAAATAATGTCACATTGCAGAAAATTGATCTACAAACTGTCTTTCTTGTTTTTTTCGATATCCAATTTCTTTGTGTTTCATTTTCATATTTAGTTTCTATTGTGACATTATGTTCATGTTAATTATGCATATTTTGCCCATCAGTACTCATGTGCATGGTGCAAAAATTGTAAAAGATTTCTTAACCGTGTTAATATTTGTTGCACTTCCTGAAATGTAGCAATTTCCGTAAAATTGTGTCTTATATAAATGATAACATCACAATGCAAAAATAGTACAAGAAACCCACTTTCTTGTATAATTAAATACATTGGCTTGTGAAGATTTTTCTGTGTGTTTCATGTTTTGCATTGTGACATTACGTTTATGACAATTAAGCATGTTTTACCCATAAATGTTCATTTCTGTAATGCAAAATGTTGTGATTGATTAATAGTGTTAATATTTGTTATATTGCCCTGGAATTTTATTTTTTATTTTTTTTTAACTCCCAAAAAATAAGCTACAATGCAAAAATGATCATACAAACTGACATTTTTGTTAATGCAATGCATTTTTGTTTTTGTTTTCTTTCTGTTTAATGAAATGCATTTTGGTTTTCTTCCTGTTTAATGCAATGCATTTTTTTGTTTTCTTTCTGTTTAATGCAATGCATTTTTGTTTTCTTTCTTGTTTCCTTCCCACCTTCCTCACTGAGCATGCAGTCGCTGAGGAGGATCTCTGTGAAGATGGTGTCATTCTGCAGGACTCGTCCCAGCACGCTGCAGGTGTCCACAGTGATGCTCTGTCCCCTCAGGTCCAGTCTACAGCTGCCTGTCACTGTTCTCGTGTCGTGCAGTTGAGCCAGCACTGATTCCTGTGTATCTATTCCTCCCTCCTTACACAGCCTCAGGTACGACCTCCTAAAGTCCTCCATGAACCCCTGTGGCTCCGTCGCCTTTCACTGGGCTGCACAGGAAAGAAAACATTCAACAGACAGGAAGACAATTGAAATGGCAAAGATACTGAAAGAATGAGTGGAATTACAACCTGCTTCCATTTGCTTTTAAAACGGGTTCTGCTTTGTTACGATTCATCAGAAATCCAAATTTTTGAATGTCTCTTTGACATTCAGTTCTTCAATTTTTACATTAATTCAATATGGCTAAACATAAATAATTAAATATATGTACTGCAATATTTACTATTACTCCCAAAATACAAAATAAATGGAAATCAATTTTAATAGTGCATTTCCTTTGAGTTCAGAAGTTAAAAAAATAAAATGTAAATCAGACATAACGTTACGCTGCTTGAGTCTAGAATAGCCGAAGCTCCGACTTGTAGCATATGTGATACTCTACGTGCAAAACTCGTTTATTATTAAACGCAGAGTGATAAAATGACAACTTACCTTTCTTTCTGCAGTTAAAACTCATGACTTTATCCACGGTTGTGACAGCAAATGTTGTTCAGCCTTTTATCTTCACTATTGTTTTGCTTGACAGTTTAAAGTATCCAGGAAGTGAAACGACTTCCGGTTTTACGACAGCGGAATTATGGGATATGTAGTTTCAGATGAGTCAGCGTACTAAATACATTTCTTTGACAAGAGACAAAGCAACTTAGCCAAATGTCCGTGTATTACAACGTGAGAAAATATAAGCTATATTACATATTACAAGTGTCTACATTTAACTTTGACAAAGTAAACGTTTGTTTGTTTTTCAGATGTAGGTGTAGTTGTAGATCCTGGTTGATAAGCTGGAATGTTTCTCAATAGGTACTTAAAGCAAACATTAGCAAGTATGGCACATGAGAAAATTATTACTAACCTAGCTGACCAAAAAGAGTAGCTTAAACAAAAGTAAACAATGTATTGTATCTACAGTACAATACAGAATAAACTGTATTGTAATGAAAAAGTGATACATTATTTTAATATTCTTCTTATATTTTGATATCCCATGAGGTTAATTACTTAAGGCAACTAATAAACACGTGATGTGTCTCAAATGACCCCCATTTTATAGAATATATAGTCTATAGTAGATAGAGAGTATAGTCAATGGTGGGAAAGGAGGAAGAATGAAGGAGAAATGTAAAAAGGAAAAATCATTTTGGAAGGTAATATTTGTTTGTTTAAGACCTAGTAAAAACTCCAGCATGCACTGTGGCCCACCAGAAAGCTCCCCAAGCTCCAGTCCATGCAAAGGCCAGACTGGAATATACTTTATATTAAGTAAAATAAATATATAATAGGATATCATGTATATCATGCCCTCCAAGCTCCGGTCCACGCGGAGTCCGAATGGAGTGTGGACGTTCTACAAACTTCTGGCCACACCAAGCCCTTGTTTGATCCTTGCTCAGGTATGAAGCAGTCATTAATTTGCACTTTGAAGGTTAACATTTAATATTGATTATTATGTTAGTATTAAATTTTGTATGCACTTAATGGGGAGTTGATGAATATGAAGTTTTATCCAAAAAATAAGTTCCTAAAACTGCATGTGTAAATTATATAAGATGTGAGAAAATTTAGAAAACATGTTTAATATAGTTTTATGTTAAATAAATATAAACTCTGTAATTATGTCAATTACTCTTATTTATCTTTTATAGATATCTTTTTCTACTATGAAGTCAGCGATATGCTGGGTCGAGGAGGATTTGGAGCCGTCTACGAAAGGAGGCATGTGAAGGATGGCCTTCATATATCATTACAAGTTTATTTAGCTAGTCATTTATCTTCATCCCTTTGCATTTATTGCAGGTACTTCTATGTGTATGTTATATACAGTGTTTAGAACAATTCACCCTTTTAAATATACTCTACAGTTTTTCAATTAATGCCTGGAAATTATATTTACAAATGTTCCATGTCTGTATTAATGATTGCAATGCTATGACCTCTACACATGTTAATTAAAAATATTTCTCACACAAATTCTTCTTTCTTTTGTTGATCAGATGGCAGTGAAGTTTGTCAAGAAAACAGAGTATACGAAATATATCAGCTTTGTAAGTAGACCATGCTTTCTGTGTTTTTCTCGAATCACTGTACTGAGTATTTGGGAATCCAACACCGTCTGACAATCATAAAACTGTTCTTCCTTTAGTCTGAACATCTTCCATTGGAGGTCGCTCTTTTAATCCTCATGAATGAAGGCCCCAGAGTTCCCCAGATAATCCAGCTGCTGGACTGGAAGGATCTTGGTAAATACTACAACATGGTTCTGGAGCGGCCAATTCCCTGCAAGGACTTGTTTGATTTTGTGCAAATCGACGAAGAGTTGGCTCGAGTTATCATGCAGCAGGCAACTCAATCCACTTATATGAGCTGCCAACGTGGAGTGCTGCACCAGGACATCAAACAGGAAAACCCCAGAAGTCAAACCAATTGGGTGCGGCAACCTTCTTCAAAGCGTAGCCTACACTACATTCATCTTTTAAGATATAGATAGGAAAATACATTTAGGTAGTTGACAAATAAAAATATGGATATGGTGTCACACCAGAGGACAAAGATTTTAGTGTCACAATGTATCAATTTAATATGCTTTTAGAAATATATGTATAAAAAATAAATCTCGTAAAATTATGCCTGAGGTATTTTTATTAACAGTTGTATGCTTTTCTTTTAAATTTATAAAAGTTGTAATTTATTGAACATCCTTGAGACACAACATATGACAATTTTGAGATTTAGCTAAAAAATAATAATAATAATAAATCTAATAACAAAAACGTTTTTATGTCAATGCTGATTCCATGTAAGACAAAAACATCTTAAATGATGACAATATTATTTAACTTTTTTTATCTTGTGACAGTGAAAAAAAGTCATGTCATGCAACAACCCATTTAATCAAATTTTTGAAACTTTTTTAAATGTAAATGTCATATAAATGCCATATCTGCTTTCTGAGAATGAATTATTATATGCAATAACAGACAATGCTCAAGCACTGTGAAATATTTTGCCACAAAATCAATACAGCCGTTTATATTGATT
Organism: Carassius gibelio; assembly: GCF_023724105.1. Taxonomy (NCBI): domain Eukaryota; kingdom Metazoa; phylum Chordata; class Actinopteri; order Cypriniformes; family Cyprinidae; genus Carassius; species Carassius gibelio. The sequence goes on from NC_068382.1 coordinate 9,126,028, forward strand.
ATTAGGTAGGGCCGGCACTGACTACATTCATGGGTAAGTATTGAAGCCATAAACAGGAATCACTAAAGTACCATGCTAACGGACACCTAGACAAAATGCAGTGGTGATGCACATAACAAAATCTCTTTCTTACAGGCACACGAATGTACTGTCCTCCCGAATCTCGATCACAGGGCAAGTACCATGGGGAGTCAGCGTCAGTATATTCATTGGGAGTGCTCTTGTTCTCACTAGTATGTGGGACATTTCCAGACAGAAACGACAAGATTATGATCGATCGAGTCCGACTGGAGTGTTGATGCCCTCCAAGCTCCAGCCCATGCAAAGTCCGACTGGAGTCCGACTGGAGTGTTGATGCCTTCCCAGCTCCAGCCCATGCAGAGTCTGACTGGAGTGTTGATGCCCTCCAAGCTCCAGTCTATGCAGAGTCCGACTGGAGTCCGACTGGAGTGTTGATGCCTTCCCAGCTCCAGTCCATGCAGAGTCTGACTGGAGTGTTGATGCCCTCCAAGCTCCAGTCCATGCAGAGTCCGACTGGAGTGTTGATGCCCTCCAAGCTCCAGCCCATGCAGAGTCTGACTGGAGTGTTGATGCCCTCCAAGCTCCAGTCCATGCAGAGTCCGAATGGAGTGTTGATGCCCTCCAAGCTCCAGTCTATGCAGAGTCCGACTGGAGTCCGACTGGAGTGTTGATGCCCTTCAAGCTCCAGTCCATGCAGAGTCCGACTGGAGTGTTGATGCCCTTCAAGCTCCAGTCCATGCAGAGTCCGACAGAGTCCGACTGGAGTGTTGATGCCCTCCAAGCTCCAGTCCATGCAGAGTCCGACAGAGTCCGACTGGAGTGTTGATGCCCTTCAAGCTCCAGTCCATGCAGAGTCCGACTGGAGTGTTGATGCCCTACAAGCTCCAGTCCATGCAGAGTCCGACTGGAGTGTTTATGCCCTCCAAGCTCCAGTCCATGCAGAGTCCGACTGGAGTGTTGATGCCCTCCAAGCTCCAGTCCATGCAGAGTCCGACTGGAGTGTTGATGCCCTTCAAGCTCCAGCCCATGCAGAGTCTGACTGGAGTGTTGATGCCCTCCAAGCTCCAGTCCATGCAGAGTCCGACTGGAGTGTTGATGCCCTCCAAGCTCCAGCCCATGCAGAGTCTGACTGGAGTGTTGATGCCCTCCAAGCTCCAGTCCATGCAGAGTCCGACTGGAGTGTTGATGCCCTCCAAGCTCCAGTCCATGCAGAATCCGACTGGAGTGTTGATGCCCTTCAAGCTCCAGCCCATGCAGAGTCTGACTGGAGTGTTGATGCCCTACAAGCTCCAGTCCATGCAGAGTCCGACTGGAGTGTTGATGCCCTTCAAGCTCCAGCCCATGCAGAGTCTGACTGGAGTGTTGATGCCCTCCAAGCTCCAGCCCATGCAGAGTCTGACTGGAGTGTTTATGCCCTCCAAGCTCCAGCCCATGCAGAGTCTGACTGGAGTGTTGATGCCCTCCAAGCTCCAGTCCATGAAGAGTCCGACTGGAGTGTTGATGCCCTACAAGCTCCAGTCCATGAAGAGTCCGACTGGAGTGTTGATGCCCTACAAGCTCCAGTCCATGCAGAGTCCGACTGGAGTGTTGATGCCCTCCAAGCTCCAGCCAATGCAGAGTCCGACTGGAGTGTTGATGCCCTCCAAGCTCCAGCCCATGCAGAGTCCGACTGGAGTGTTGATGCCCTCCAAGCTCCAGTCCATGAAGAGTCCGACTGGAGTGTTGATGCCCTCCAAGCTCCAGTCCATGCAGAGTCCGACTGGAGTGTTGATGCCCTCCAAGCTCCAGTCCATGCAGAGTCCGACTGGAGTGTTGATGCCCTCCAAGCTCCAGCCCATGCAGAGTCCGACTGGAGTGTTAATGCCCTCCAAGCTCCAGTCCATGCAGAGTCCGACTGGAGTGTTGATGCCCTCCAAGCTCCAGCCCACGCAGAGTCCGACTGGAGTGTTGATGCCCTCCAAGCTCCAGCCCATGCAGAGTCCGACTGGAGGGTTGATTCCTTCCAAGCTCCAGCCCATGCAGAGTCCGACTGGAGTGTTGATTCCTTTCAAGCACCAGCCCATGCAGAGTCCGACTGGAGTGTTGATTCCCTTCAAGCACCAGTCCATGAAGAGTCCGACTGGAGTGTTGATGCCCTCCAAGCTCCAGCCCATGCAGAGTCTGACTGGAGTGTTTATGCCCTCCAAGCTCCAGCCCATGCAGAGTCCGACTGGAGTGTTTATGCCCTCCAAGCTCCAGCCCATGCAGAGTCCGACTGGAGTGTTGATCCCCTCCAAGCTCCAGTCCATGCAGAGTCCGACTGGAGTGTTGATGCCCTTCAAGCTCCAGTCCATGCAGAGTCCGACAGAGTCCGACTGGAGTGTTGATGCCCTCCAAGCTCCAGTCCATGCAGAGTCCGACTGGAGTGTTGATGCCCTCCAAGCTCCAGCCCATGCAGAGTCTGACTGGAGTGTTTATGCCCTCCAAGCTCCAGCCCATGCAGAGTCCGACTGGAGTGTTTATGCCCTCCAAGCTCCAGCCCATGCAGAGTCCGACTGGAGTGTTGATCCCCTCCAAGCTCCAGTCCATGCAGAGTCCGACTGGAGTGTTGATGCCCTTCAAGCTCCAGTCCATGCAGAGTCCGACAGAGTCCGACTGGAGTGTTGATGCCCTCCAAGCTCCAGTCCATGCAGAGTCCGACTGGAGTGTTGATGCCCTCCAAGCTCCAGCCCATGCAGAGTCCGACTGGAGTGTTGATGCCCTCCATCCTCCAGTCCATGCAGAGTCCGACAGGAGTGTTGATCCCCTTCAAGCTCCAGTCCATGCAGAGTCCGACAGAGTCCGACTGGAGTGTTGATGCCCTCCAAGCTCCAGTCCATGTAGAGTCCGACTGGAGTGTTAATGCCCTCCAAGCTCCAGTCCATGCAGAGTCCAACTGGATTGTTGATGCCCTCCAAGCTCCAGTCCATGCAGAGTCCGACTGGAGTGTTGATGCCCTCCAAGCTCCAGCCCATGCAGAGTCCGACTGGAGTGTTGATGCCCTTCAAGCTCCAGTCCATGCAGAGTCCAACTGGATTGTTGATGCCCTCCAAGCTCCAGTCCATGCAGAGTCCGACTGGAGTGTTGATGCCTTCCAAGCTCCAGCCCATGCAGAGTCCGACAGGAGCCTTGATGACCTTCAAGCACCAGCCCATGCAGAGTCCGACTGGAGTGTTGATGCCTTCCAAGCTCCAGCCCATGCAGAGTCCGACAGGAGCCTTGATGACCTTCAAGCACCAGCCCATGCAGAGTCCGACTGGAGTGTTGATGCCTTCCAAGCTCCAGCCCATGCAGAGTCCGACAGGAGCCTTGATGCCCTTCAAGCTCCAGCCCATGCAGAGTCCGACTGGAGTGTTGATGCCCTTCAAGCTCCAGCCCATGCAGAGTCCGACAGGAGCCTTGATGACCTCCAAGCTCCAGTCCATCCAGAGTCCGACTAAGGGTAAAACAGAGGAAACAAAATATATCAACTTTGTAAGTAGACTGTGCTTTCTGTATTTTTCTTTAATCACTGTATTCATTATTTGGGAAACCAACGCTGTCTAACAATCATTCAACTGTTCTTTCTTTAGCCCGAACATCTTTCATTGGAGGTCGCTCTTTTAATCCTCATGAATGAAGGCCCCAGAGCTCCCCAGATAATCCAGCTGCTGGACTGTTAGGATCTGGGTGAATACTACATCATGGTTATGGAGCGGCCCATTCCCTGTGAAGACTTGTTTGATTTTGTGCAGCACTGCGGTGGCAGAATCGACGAAGAGTTGGCTTGAGGTATCATGCGGCAGGCAACTCAAGGCGCTTATATGAGCTGCCAACGTGGAGTGCTGCACCGGACATCATTAAGGAAAACCTGTTGATCAACAAGGACACCCTAGAAGTCAAACCAATTGACTTTGGGTGCAGCGACTTCCTTCAATGTGCAGCCTACACTACATTCATGGGTAAGTATTGAAGCCATAGAACAAGAATCACTAAAGTACCACACTAATAGACACTTAGACAAAATGCAGTGGTGATGCAATGCAAATAACAAAATCTGTTTCTAGGCACACAAATGTTCTGTCCACCCAAATTTCTATCACAGGGCAAGTACCACGAGGAGGCAGGCAACTCAATCCGCTTATATGAGCTGCCAACGTGGAGTGCTGCACCGGGACATCAAACAGGAAGCCAGGTTGATCAACAAGGACACCCTAGAAGTCAAACTAATTGAGCTATTGACAGTATATTCATTGGGAGTGCTCTAGTTCTCACTAGTACATGGGACATTTCCAGACAAACATGACAAGATTATGATCGATCTGAACCATTGGTTCATAACTGGCTTGTCACAAGGTGAGATTTTCATGACAACAAAGGAAGCAGATTGTAGCTCTAAATCATACAAAAGAGAATGAAAAAGCAAGACGGGCAACAGAAAAAGTTGAAAATTATGCAGGATTGTTTGTCAGATTTCTTAACATCCGGTCATGTTGTAAAGTTTATTGAAGAATAAAAGTAAATGGTATGAAGAAGGTATGAAGTTACAGGTAATAATCAGTTGTCTCTTTTTCATTCTGCGCAGACTGCTGCCAACTGATCTGCTTTTGCCTGCAGCGAGATCCAAAAAAAGAGACTCGATTTGGACAAGATCCTGCACCATGAATGGTTTAAGGTACTGAAGTCAAAATATTTTAAGAGATTAATATAAATTCTGAAAGCCTTTTGTTAATCATATACTCAATCCTCATACATATTAATGATTAGTTGTAACAGTAGGAAGACCCTCCAAGTCAAAATCTGTTTCCAAGTCAAAATATGGATAAATAATAAACCTGATTTTTGCTTTGGGTTTCAGGGCACAAATATGAAGACAACTGGCATATAGTGGCCATGTTCTCTGTCACAGCCAGCCCAGGTCTTGTCATGTACAGTTGGCTCATCATTTTATGGGCTTAATGCATTTTCATCCTTGCAAGCCCCCCACCCAAACAAGAAAAAATTAACAGTTATGTTCTTATACTCAGTTTTTTAGGTTATAGAAAATGTGACAGCATCTGAAATACAATTGAGTTATACAGACTTTGCCAATACAATATCGCCTTTTCTTTCTTCTTTCTCTCTCTTCTAAAATGTAATGTTTTGTGAATGTATAATGTATTTTCAAGATTAATTAAGAATGATATGAATAGACAGAGGAAATATAATATATTGAATATTAGTTAATAATAATCCACTTTATGTTAAATGTCATATGAAATTAATGGAAATATTTTTTTAGAAAAATACATTTTGCAATAAACATTTGCTAAACAACAGTCAGTTCTTAAATGCTGTATGACAAACAATTACCTGCACACAGAGAAGAGGAAAGGAGAGAATAGTTTGTCATGTTATGATATAATACACCTCCATCTGTTCGAAAAAGATTTCAATTTGTTAGGAAGCAAAGCACATGGGGGAAAATGGCACACATGGAAAGATAATCAAGTTCATGTAAACTTAAATAAAACTATAAAAATATGCATAAATATGAACAGAAAACACACTCTTAAAATCGATTAGTGTTCACTGTGTTAAATCCCCTTCTAACATTCGATATGAAACTCATATTTTTAACTTTTAATAATGTGGAGCTGCAACAAACGCATCTCACCCAAATTAGTTCTCTCTAGCTCTGCTGCAGAATAAATAGATCGTTCAGACGCCATCACTAATTTTAGCGCGTCCTTAATAAGCGCCGTTTTTGCACATGTGCGCAAACAGGTAGTGAAAATAATCACTACATGAAATGCACCTTGATGTAATAGTGGCGTGTGCATTTATAACTTCCGGTCGGTGTCAATCGCTTCCGATTATTTTACCTGTACAAAGGGTCCGTTATGCTGCTTGATATCGCATAACGCCATCTGCAAAACATACATTTAAATTTAATATCAAAATCATTTGAATGTGACTCTATCGCCCTCTTGAGGACTGGAGTTTGTGACTTTATTGAAACTGCGCTCCATAAATTCAAAAACTAACCGTTGCGTCGTTTAACGTTAAGTTCGTTTTAAACAATTTCAAATAATGACTGAGATTCATAGGCTGAGATTTCACTGAGAAGAAATAAAGGTAACTGAGCACTTCTTCTTAATTATTGTGTATTTATCAAACATGAAAGAGCATTTCTTGGTTGTATAACAAATGTATAAATTTTAACTTAAACAAGCGTTTGTTTTTTAAATGTAATATCCTCGATGACGGTTAAGTTAACTTACACAGGCATTTGTGCTAACGTTATCTTATATACTTTACATAAAATCTGCTATATTTAAACAAATATAGGTCATTTCATAATCTTATTTAATCGTTTATGTTTTATGACATTTTCCCTTTATTTATTATTTTCTGTATTTTATTTGTAATTTTTTTTTTATTATTTTTAACTTTTTTTTTTACTTATTTTTGTATTTATTTTATTTATTTTTAATGCATTTATTCATGTGTTTATTTATTTCCAGATTTATTTATTAATGTATTTTTATTTTTCCATGTGCCACAGAAAAGTAAGGAAAGAATTCCAGCAACAAATAGAAAAACCATCAGCACATGATAAAAATAAATGGTGTCTGTTTAATGCCCGTGTTCAGAAAATGTGCCTTAATTCTGTTGTTGTAGGACACTGTTTTAGTAACTAATGGATAATTAATCTAGAAACCTGCGTGTTGAAGCTCTGAGAGGCTGGACCAGAAAAACAAAGATAAACACACTGATCACAAAGAGGAAAAGAAGTAAGTGCTGTCTGATTTCTCACATGGTTATCATCTTCCACAGCATTTCTGCTCATACAGACATTTATGCATGCCATAACATTCACTCTTTTAGTTTGCATACTTGTAGAAAACATATAAATAATATGTCAGCAACCATATGATTTAAGGGTAACTGAGAAATTTTCACTTTTAATCTTATTAATATTGTGAATCAAATAAGAACATGAGGCTGTTTAAAGATAATTAATTCTGGATTATCAAATAGGCTATATTTGATAAACGATTTTTAAAAAGATATCCTATTTTAGGTTAAGTTTTAAAATAAATGTAGTTGTCCAAAGCGAGAAAAGAGCAGAGGATTGGTTTAAAAATCATATGTTGATTTTGTATGATGCAGGGAATCAAAGCTAGTGCATAATTGTGTTTTTTATTTTAATCTTTTGACCTGAGCCAAGCTTGTGACCATTTACGTTACATGGGTTGAACTTTCTCTGTCCATAATGCGCTTTCCCTATAGTGAAAAATAATTGTATTAAAATGTATTCGTATAGGAACAGATGCAAACACACATTTGAATATTTGAATGTATATTGAATATAGAACAAATTACATTAATTTCAATTATAAAAATGAAAACCAGATTAATAATTTAATTTCATTTTAGGAAACTGTACACAAAATATGTGCCAAACTGAAAATTAAATAAATTATTTAATTTTAATTTTCACTGTGACAATGAAATTTTAATGCCTGAAGCTTTGAAATTATTTATTTCAGTTATTTATTTTTTACCTATATATATATATATATATATATATATATATATATACACACACACACACACACACACATAACTTTTCTAATATATTTATAAATATATACATATATTTTTTATTTTAATCTTTTATATTCTTTTTTAATTTATTTTTTTCAGTTTTATTTAAATTTTGTATTAATGTATGAGCAATTTGGGCATAGCTTTGTATATCTATTCGTTAGTCTCTAATGTATCATTATTTATATATATATACATATATATATATATATATATATATATATATATATATATATATATATATACATATATATATATATATATATGTGTGTGTATATATATATAAAATATATATAAATGTGTATATATATTATATATATTTACATTTTCATGACATAGAATCTGAAAATATAAAATTTTGTTAATGCAAAAGTATAATTTCCCATTCTAAGTACTGGGTTAAATATTGTAATTAAAATAAAACTAGAAATTGCTGTTGCATGGCTTTTGACATCAAGCATGAAAACAACTAGGAAGCTTCAAACCATGAAAGGTTATGAGCCATCTTTTTTTTTTTTTTTTTTTTCAATAGCTCATTGTTAAGGCAGATATGATACCTTTTTTTTGTCCGTGATACACAATAGACACAATGAGAAAGTAACTGCACTTGCTGTTCGCTCCACAGTGGGTCTCTGTCTCTCTCTCACACAGACAAGCACAACACTTCTTGTCTCTCTCTACCAAACCTCTGCTCTGCTGTACTTTCTCTGTCTTTTCTTCATGCATTTCACGATAACATGTTGAATCACAGTTGCTGTATAACTAATACAGTACATGCGTGTGTTTATTTTCACACCATGTTTTCTCTCTCCATTAAATCTCCAGTTTGGCTTGCCGGAGTTTCCATCTGTTGGAGTCACTGAAGTCGAGTCATCTGAGGTCACTGATGGAGTCGTTCTTCACGCAAGAGTCCGAGCACGTGACAGAGTCTCGGCTAGCTCCATGAGTTTTGATGGTTTTTTTTCCTCCTCTCTGAAAGAAGTGACAGGCAATAAAGGAGAAGTGACGTGGAGGAGTTATTCACTGAGGCCTTTGGTATTCCATGTGTGTTTATCTACATCTTAAACTTGTCACAAACTGCTGAAAAGACAAACTTAAAAAAAAATTACAATACACCACTATAGCTATAACAAGGTGACAGCTGAAAAACTTTCTGCACAGTCAAAGAGCATTTAAATCTAAACACACACTCGTGATTCAGAGAGGTTGTTGTTGTGGTTTTCAGGGTGTTCACACTAAATAAAAAGTCATCTTTTAGTTGTTTTGAAGGATTTATTAAAACGGACTATTCCCCAGTATTTTCCATGCTGTAATATTCTGAGAAGTCATAAGCCGCCCCCACAGTAGTAACAAATTTAATTGCTAGAGAAGAAAACCAGAGCCTACGACTCGCTGATCATCTCAATAAAAAGCAGCTCAAAGGCTGTGTTCTTGGACTGCCTGCATTATCAGGATAATCAAGATATGCATCCACAGAATTTTTTGTGAATGCATCCTCTTCTGTGTTAAAAAATAAAAAAATTAAAATAAAAAACAAGGTCACTTTTTGAATTGTTTCTGTAAAATTGTTTCTGAGTTTCAAATTCAGTGAAAAGTCATTTCAAGCATAATCATCATGAATGATCCATTGCTTGCGTTATCAATTGTTGGTGTCACTTCAGAGAACTTGTGCAGATATTATAAACAGTTATTGTTATGTTTTAATTCTTAATTACAATATTTGAAACAACCTAAAAAGTTCTGAAAATAACTTAATTTGGTGGAGTTATGACAGGTTGGAGGTAATCCTAACTTTAAGAAGTTATTTAAGGAGAGTTTCAAGAATTTGAATACTTAAGTTTTTTTTTTAAGCAATTGTTCACCCTAAAGTGAAGGTTTGCAGAACATGTACTCATCCTCAGGCCCTCTGAGATGTTGATCTGTTTGTTTCATCATCAGAACAAATTTTGTATAAAGTTAGCATTAGAAACACAGCTTTTGTCTTCTCCAGTTAATTGTTGGACTGGTGTGCTGTGGATTATTGTGATGTTTTTATCAGCTGTTTGGACTCTTTCTGACGGCACCCATTCACTGCAGAGTAATGGAATGCTACATTTCTCCAAAACTGATGAAGAAACAAACTTATCTACATACTGGATGGCCTAAGGATAAATAGATTTTAAGCAGGCCTGTTTTGCATCTAAAGTTTCATGCCAGTTTGATGACTGTTGGCATGAGGCAAGAAAGTCATGGAAATGCCTCTTCCATGCAAGAAAAGTCAAAGATAAATAGTTTAAATGCAAGTCAAAAGCACCGGTCTGGGACATTCCTTCTCAACATTGCATAAAGACAATTCCCTAATATCCAACTAGGCTTTATTCCAGAGCAGGGCAGCTTTCCTCTGCTCCTCATCCTGACGGCAGATCCTGTGCTTCTGGTGACCTGCAGGGAATATCTGGCCGTGCTGCATCTGGACAAGAACGAATCCAACAGCAGGTCTGGGATTTACACCAGTGCCTTCTCTAATCCACATCTTCAACAGGTCGGTGTTTGGGTTTGTTTGATTGGTGGTTTGTGGACGGAACATTATAGGTTCTTATTTGAATGTGCATGGTCTAGGTAATCACAGCCTGCGCTGACTCCACATTGACTGTGCGGGATGTGAAAACAGGCATTAAGAAGATAAGTAAGGTTTCCTGTATGGCACTGGACGTACATCAGCACAGACTGATCTCCACAGCCACCAATGACAGTATTAAAGCAAGTGTGAGAGTTACTCTTAAGATTAATTAATAATAGCAAAGTACTGGGGACAATGTGGCTGGCTCATTATTTAAAAGCCAGCACTATTCAGTCACACTGTGCATTGCACTTTCTCCTATTCATAAGTAAAATGAGTGCACAATCTCTTTTATGTTTAAAGTCTTTAGTAGTAGTCAGCATGCAAAGGTTACCAGTCCAACAAGAAAATAAAATGTGTGTATTTGTTCACACATCCTTGACAGACTATCAGGAATTTAGTTTGAATGTACACTTATTAGTAAGTAACAGTGTATTGCATATTGTACTGTATAGGGCAATTCACACCGCACTAACAGATGCAGACCAATGGCAGCATGCACCATATGTTTTTCTCAAAATTATTGTGTTAACCATCAGTATCTGTTGATGTTGTTAAGTCCTTATTTCAGTGATTGAACGTGTTGAATAGCCAGTTTGGGTGTTGGTTTGTCTGAAATGTTACATACTGTAATCTGGTGACCATCTGTGTCTGATGGTGCAGTGTGAATTGGCCTTACATAGACTGCAATGCAAACATTTCCTGTAAAGGCTGGAAAACACATGTGATCTTTAAAATATTAACATTAGGATCATAAGATTAAGTTATATGCTGAGGAAATCACGTCTCAAATGCATTAAGCAGCACACTCATCTGACCGGAGGGAAAGCTGCTTTAAACTGTATGCTGAGTAAGTTTGAAGCGATTTATGTAAAGCACGTCTCCAGTTCAGAACATGTTTTCCACAGCAGCTCAGTCTGGAGAACTGGAGATCTCAAAGACATTTACTGAAGTGTATCTATGAGAACAGGAGATCTATGTAAAAGCAGACCTGTCCTGGACGTCTGGTCATCAGCGCAGCGAGGATATCCTGGCCATGGATCACTGTCCAGGTCTGGGACTTCTGGCTACTGGGAGCTAGAGATCATTATATGGAGCCTGGCTCTTCAGAAGCCCATCACACAACTGCAGACGATGCACCAAGGGAAGTTAGTACGAAATGAGCCTGCCAAAAATAGCATTTTCCTTACTTATCTTAAACGTTGTGAATGGTTTAATGTACTAAGTACACACACAGTACTAAACACGGACAATTCTCTATGCATTTAACTATTTTTGGAAAATAAGTATTCAGTGGCTTGTGAGCCAATCATAACACAGGTAATTTACAAGTACAAAAACAGCCTGTTTTGCTGTAAGGGTCAGAGAGAGGGTGGAAACTATTGTTTCTGGATAGTAAACCATGACTAACAATATAAGTGGATTTCAGGAGGGAAAATAGTATGATAAAATGTCCCAAAAAAGTGTAGAATGTGCCCTTTTTATGCATCCCTGCAATGTGCGCTGTAATTATTTACATATGTTGTTATATTAAAGTTGCATGATTGATGTACCAGCATTATTCCCATTTGCTGAGAGTCACTGCATAAATAAATCATGCACAGTGAAATATACATATAAAATGACTGTCTAGAGTATGGTTCTCAATGGGTTTAAAAAAAGAGTTTTTCTACAGACTTTCATCTAATGTTTAATTCAGTGTTAGTTGCCGTGTCTTTGTAAATATTTATAATATTTAGCGGTAATAATGTATAAATGAAATATGTCTGCTGGTGGAGCATCTGTGGGCACACGGTAAACATAATAACTGAGAGGAACTGATGACAACTTAACACATCATAAACACCATAATACAGACCATTTCAAATTGAGGACTGTTAAATTGCACTTTACTTCAGAAACCACAATGTATGCAGAACACTGCTGAGAAGGTTTGAAATGATTATGATTTTTACAGTAAAAACTGTAATATTGTGAGATATTGTTAGAACTTAATTTATTAACTGTTTTCTGTTTATATTTTTTATATTCAGTATATTTAATAATTTATTTCATTTGATAATATGCAGGTTTGCTGTTAAAGAAACATTTCTTATTATAAACCTTTTTTTTGTTTGCTTTATTCATTTTTTTTTTTTTTTTTTTTTTTTGGAAGCGTTTAGGGTTAGTAAAGAAAAATAAAAAATAAATTCATACTTTTATTAAATTGATCAGAAGTGAAAAGCAAATAAACCTTTATAAACATAATAATCTGCATATTACAATGTTTTTTTTTTTTAGCTTTGCATCACAGGAATAATCAATTAAAATATATTAAAATTTAAAACATTTGTTTTAAATTATAGTAATTTTTCACCACAGTACTGTTTTTAACTGAATTTCTGATCAAATAAATGTGGCATTGGTCAGTATTATAGATAATAAAATATACTATAGAATCCCAAAATGCAATGCCACAAACACTCCACAATACTGAAATAGCTGAACATCTTTTTCTCTGACTCAGTTTCTGGGTGCACAGATATTTGTCTGGTGAAAAGCACAAAACAGAAGATTAATGACTTGTTTTGGCAATCCTTTCTGATGCAGGAGAGTTCTATGCGCCTGATGTATTTGATAAGAGTGTGATGGGTTTAAGCACAGACCTGGAAGTCACCGGAGACACCCCCAGATCCATCAAGGTCTGGGATATCTCATGGAGGTATGGAAATGAACCTTTCTGCATTAGGACGAATGGCAAAAGGAATCTTAGTTTACCTTATTTAAGTCTCGATTTAATGGCATATGGGATGAGTGTCTCTCTCAGTTGACAGAAGAACTTGTTGCACTCTTGGAGGGGCCATGAGACGGCGATAGTGAGCGTTGAGGTCCTGGTTCTACGAGTCTCAGCTCTTTATTCTGAGTGTGTCTCCGGGCCGCTCAAGAAGGTTGTGTGGTCTGTTTTGTGTAACCTAGACACTTATCAAACCAACAGGTATAATAACGCATCTGTTATTACAAGCCAGCTCACACAGCATATGCGTTTGGGTGTGCAAAGCCCAGCGCACTTCCTCTGAGCAATCTTATCTTCCCTTGTTGCCCCACGTATTTACAAAGTAACCCGGAAAGGCTATCCTGGCTGCTTTTGACCACTTTTTTATGCAGTTTTCCATATTTTCCTACCTTAAAAAATTCAACCCATGTGAATTGGGTAAAAAACACGGCTTGGTTCACAGTAAAATCTGCTGCACACAAACTACTGGATCTTGGCAAATGCTGTGAGATTTGATTGCTTATAATGTGCATTTGAAAAATGCCATATTTCTAAGTTTGTAAAATAATCATTTATAATTTTGTTGTCAACAAAAGAGAAGCTTTGTTTTTTTGTAAAAAAATCTCTATGGTTTATGTTTGACAGCAAGGAATTAAGACATTAGTATGTCAAGATATAAGTATAAATATTTTATATATTTTTTATATTATAAAAAAATAATATAAAATATTATAATTTACTTATTTGGTTATATATTTACTAAATTTCATAAGAGATATATTTTTAAATAAATTTAAGTTGAAATAAGTTTTGAAAGTTTTTCTTTACCAACTGACTTTTTTTTTAAATTTATCTTGTTTTAGGTATTTTTGTTTATAGGTATTTTTAATATTTTAATATTAATAACTTTATATTCTATGTTTTTTTATATTCTGTATTATAGATTGCGTGCTCCAGTTTAAAGCGTCTTATTAAAGTTGTGCTATTAGTTCTGGATAGGATTGCATCTAATTCTGCAGAAAAGCAAGAAGATAGTCAACCCAAAATAGAAGATCATATCTCAGGCCAGATGTGAGTCTAACAACTGGTGTGTCTGTAGAATATTTGATCAATTTTCACATTTGAGAGTTTTTAACAAATAAATCCCCACACTGAAAGTTAGTCAGTGATACATCTGCAGTTTAAGCATGTGGCAGAAACGTCAGCAGTGTGTTGAAAGATAAGTCCAGAGGGACCGTTCTTTTGGTTATTATTTCTGTTATAGCCCGAACATTTCTAATGCTTACAGAAAGGCAGGGGAAATGGGACATCTGTCAATGTGTCTAGTGAAGAGCCAATCCACAGACTTCCTCCCTTGAATCACTAGACTGCATCAATCTGTTTAGACTCGCTTTGGAATGAATCCATCACATATACTGAGAAGAATATAAAACTGCTTCTGCCTTAAAGAGACAGTTCACACACACATTTTTTTTTCATCACAGACCAAATATTTGTTATATAACAAAATTGCCCTCTTGATATGAGTGTTTGTAGGTGTGTGTGTGTGTTTGTGTGTGTGTGTGTGTGTGTGTGTGTATACAGGTGCTTCTCAATAAATTAGAATGTTGTGGAAAAGTTCATTTATTTCAGTAATTCAACTCAAATTGTGAAACTTGTGTATTAAATAAATTCATTGCACACTGACTGAAGATGTTTAAGTCTTTGATTCTTTTAATTGCAATGATTTTGGCTCACATCTAACAAAAACCAACCAATGTACTATCTCAACAAATTAGAATATGGTGACATGATTGACATGACATGACAATTAGCTTATCAGCTCAAAACACCTGCAAAGGTTTCCTGAGCCTTCAGAATGGTCTCTAAGTTTGGTTTACTAGGCTACACAATCATGGGGAAGACTGCGGATCTGACAGTTGTCCAGAAGACAATCGCTGACACCCTTCACAAGGAGGGTAAGCCACAAACATTCATTGCTAAAGAAGCTGGCTGTTCACAGAGTGCTGTATCCAAGCATGCTAACAGAAAGTTGAGTGGAAGGAAAAAGTGTGGAAGAAAAAGATGCACAACCAACCGAGAGAACCACTCTTATGAGGATTGCCAAGCAAAGTCGATTCAAGAATTTGAGTAAACTTCACAAGGAATGGACTGAGGCTGGGGTCAACGCATCAAGAGTCTGGGCCAAGGAGAAGAAGAAATGGACTGTTGCCCAGTGGACCTCTATTCAGATGAGAGCAAGTTTTGTATTTCATTTGGAAACCAATGTCCTAGAGTCTGGAGGAAGGGTGGAGAAGCTCATAGCCCAAGTTGCTTGAAGTCCACTGTTAAGTTTCCAATAAATTTTGGAGCACTTCATGCTTCCTTCTGTTGACCATCTTTTTGAAGATTTTGATTTAATTTTCCAGCAGGATTTAGCACCTGCCCACTCTGCCAAAAGCACCAATGGTTAAATGACCATGGTGTTGGTGTGCTTGACTGACCAGTAAACTCACCAGACCTGAGCCCCAGAGAGAATCTATGGGCTATTGTCAAGAGGAAGATGAGAAACAAGAGACCAAACAATGCAATCAAATGATATGCGATATCACACACCAAGCGAGAGCAATATCACACCAGTACTGTTTATGTCCTGAATAACATGAAACCAATCTGATTTTGTTACCAATGACTTTCATTGTATGAGCAAAAATACTGAAATGTTTCTCTAATTATCTTCTTTTATCCTCTCTATCAAAATCAACTGTAGGCGGCATATCCTTCTCCGGTCAGCGCTCAAACTACCTAGCGTTGTTTGGGAGGCATGACACACACTGTCAGTTTAAATCTAAGTTGATCTCTTAACCTGGCATACATTTAATATACTCTCACATTTCTATAATTCAAATCTGTTAAAGGATTGTTGGGCCGCATTAATTAGGTCAACGAGAACCGGAAACACTCCCCATAACACCCAATGTACTCCCTACATCATGAGAAGAATGGCATCTACGCTAATATTAGTCTGTTTCATTCTTATTGCGAGGTCACTGTTACATGTCCTCTTGCATTATCGATACTTTTTTTCATTAAATACTACTTTGATGTCATACTAATTTACTAGACTTTTGACCATTAATTTAATCAAACTTAATTTAAGACTCTGTGATCGAATGTAGCTCAGAGATCAAATGTGTGTTTTTTTGTTCTGTAAAGAAACAACACAAGGGAGTGTAAATGAATTCAGAATACATTTTTATTTTTATGTGAACTATCTCTTTGCTACATGTGTATTTGTGCGACTGAGATGCATTGATCCACTTAAAGCTGGTTAATGTTTAACACCATTATGTGACCACACGTCATGACGTGCATATGCACATCCTCACTAACTATCCTTCACAAACCTAATTTGGCAAGCATTTGTGTGATTTTGTCAGTCATTGATTGATGCCTAACCATGATACATTACCATTCCCACAGAGAGCGTACCAGTCCAACCAAAGTAGAGGAGCAGGGGAGGACAGAGCAAAGCCAATCACGTGTCAGCGCTGGACGTTTTATCTGCTGGGGTGAAAGTTCAGAAGTCGCTGGGACATGCCTTAGTGCAGGTGATAGTCAACAACCAGGTGGACTGAAACACTCACCCCTGACATTTACAGTGACCACTTAATGACCTGAAATGTTTGGGGTCAGTAAGATTTTTACTCTGCAAGGTTGCATTAAAGTGATCAGAAGTGACATTTAGGCATTTATAATGTTGCAAAAATTCTATTTAAAGAAAATGCTATGAAGCAGCACAGCTGTTTTCAACATTGATAATAATCAGGAATGTTTCTTGAGCAGGAAATCAGCATATTAAAATGATTTCTGAAGATCATGTGACACATTCTACAATGTATACACATAGATTAATGTATAAATTGTAATAATTCACAATATTGCAGTGTTTATATGATGCAGCCTTGGGGAACAGAAGAGACTTCTTTCAAAAGCATTACAAAATCTTACCGATCACTAAATCTGCACTGACTTCTCACCTCAACATCCATTATAGCAGGATTACTTAAAAAGTATGTGACTGTAAGACAGACAGATAGACGGGATCTGGCAGTTTGCTGAGCTGACTTCTCTCTCAGCCTGCACTAAGTCCTCGTCATGCCAAAACCAGCGATTAACTGAGCCTCCCTACAGAGCTGGGTGTGTAACTCGGTTCTTGCAGCTGTCTAGACACTCGTTGGAGAATTAGATGTCTGCTGAAGCTCAGACTTCCTCCAGTATCTTCTTGAGCACTGATCTTTCAGAGCAGCTGCACAGGGGATTCTGGGACAACATGTAGAGAAGACTTTAATTGAAAAAGTCACCCTTTTTTACTTTCATGATAAATGTCCATGGACAAAAAGAAAATGCTTCATTTCTCAGAATTACTTAGAAACTAATTTTCTTATGATGTGAAAATGAAAAATAATATTGAACAAATATTTATACATATAAATGTTTTCCATCTTCCAATGTAATAAAATCAGACTTTTGGCCTAAAGTGTGATCCTAGCTTATTTAGTCAAAAATGGTCCATTTAGACTAGAAAATACACACACACATACACACACACACACACACACACACACACACACATTTGTTTTTGTGTAAAGTGTGTTCATCCCATAGGTGTAATGGTTTTTATTTTGTACAAACTGTATATTCTATCGCCATTCACCAACCCTACCCCTAACCCTAACCCTCACAGGAAACTTTGTGCATTTTTACTTTCTCAAAAAAACTCATTCTGTATGATTTATAAGTGTTTTGAAAAATGGGGACATGGGTTATGTCCTCATAAGTCACCCTCTCCTTGTAATACCTGTGTCATACCCATGTCATTATACAGAGTTGTGTCCTGATATGACACAAAAACATGCCCACACACACACACACACACACACACAAACAAAATCCTGTTGGAGATGCTTTTATTTCACTAAGAGATGGGGACAAAACTGGCCATGAAGAAAAGTGATGAAGACATATCCACACCATAAAAGCCCAACATACCTGTGGCTACATGATACTGGGCACTGACTGAAAGGTCTGCAAAACCAGCAGAGAAGAAAAACTAAAATATAACCAATTTTACTTTACCCCTTGTGTGATGAGAACAGCACCAGAGTTTCACTTTCAGCGTTTGTTTGTTTGTTTCCATGAACGCCTCAACACACTGAAGTTCTGCTTGGCTAGTGAAGCCTTTGGTGAGGTGGAATGAGAAGACTCAAATGTTTTTTTCTGACTGGAAAAGAAATAAAAAAGCAAATCACGGAGGACGGTGAGTTTATGGTGAGAGAGTGCAGATGCATCGCCAGCGTCGGCGTGTGCCAGGATGGGCTACTGACTGTAAAGACACGTTTAAGGGAGCGAGACATTGTAAGGCAACCACATCACAAACGTCAGACACACAAAAGTCTCCACCACAGTGGAAAAAACAGCTTTGAAAATCCTCATCTAATTTAAACGAGAAGCAGTTGAAAGCATTTTATTCACATGTTCACCACAGGCGTATTAGAACCATGACTGTAATTAGAGATACAACTGTTTCTAGAAGATCAATGAGCGAGAAGATACGGCAGATTTCCTCAAGAGGAACAGAAATTAGCTCTTGCATGCTCTCTTCTGAAGCTTTTCTCTATTGTGAAACACTAGATATGATGGAGGTCACCGGTGTTTTTTTTTGCACAGGTCAGTGACTACACAATGATTCACATTGTTCTGCACCTCAATTTTTTTTAGTAGACATGGTTTTCCATGGCTGTATTATTTATTAGAATATTAAGTCTAAACATTTTAAAAACATGCAGGTATTTTAGCGATACATTTCTTTTTTTTTCTTTTTTTTTGCGGTTGTGAGGTATAGACGTTTTTTTCGGTTGTAGTAATGCATTGGTTATTATGCCCTTGATTGTCCAGCTGATTGACAACATTAACAATATGTCTTTCTGAACAAACAAATACAACTACGCAAGACACAAACAAGTGTGTACAAAACACTGCATGGGGAGAACGAAGCACTTCGACAAGAGGAAGATCATTAAGAGAACTAATGACTAGTGAGTACTAATTAAAAAAACAAGGAAAGTAATGAGGAGCACAGACGAGCAACAGGGAAAACAAAACCAGTGTGCAATGAAACTAAACAGAGACTGTTACACCTAGAACAACATTATAGCAACAATTTAGAACAACCATATAAAACAACAACACCCTAGCATCGCCCAGGATTTTGCACAAGCTATTACATACACGTCTGTAAAAATATAACTATGCATGTGTCACCCTGAATTGACCTGGAAGTTACACTGTAGCGCACAGGGGCAGTATATATACCAGTTAGCAGCCTGTGATTGTACTTGGTGAAAGCACATTTAGACCATAGCTGCAGTCCAGACCTCGGAGAGGAATGTGTCCACTGCAGCACCGCAAAGACATACACAGCTCCAACCAAAATAAACACCTCCCTGGACATAAAACTCTTTAAAATCCAAAATGTGGTCCAAAAAACAAGCAGCCAGGTACCTCGTTTGGAAAAAGGGAACATAGGTAACCACCAAATTTATAATTTATGGTGTTCAGATTAAATTTAAACCGTTGTTATGTTCCATAAGACGTGGTTTTGAAACATTGTTTCCTCTAGATCTTATAAAGTCACAAATAGTGCATTTACAGTAATTCTATGCAGTGTGTAGCCTACTAATCCAGTTGTTAATTAAATGCATATCAGAGTTGGGTCTTTTCGGCAAGAAATTACAGGGTACTGTTTGACTCATTAGTGTTCCCAGATCTTGCTATAAAAAACATCAAATAAGAACAGGCCAATAATAAACTTAAACCCAAACACATGATCTTGGAAATTATCCACGTACCAAAATATAGTGACCTACCTACTTTACTAACCATGAACTGGAGCGCTTTATAAGCTGAGGCCAAAGACGCTTCATAAGTGTGGCTTGTAATAAGTGGACATGGCAACCCTTCAAGAGTTCACTCTGCAAAGAAGCCTTCGAAACGAGAAGAAAAAAAAACACGACGGCTCTGTTGATGGTGGTTTAGATGAAATCTACGAACATAACGAGTTTGACTTTGGTCGCCGTTTACCAAACGTGTGAGATGCCAAGATGTTGTTTTGGTTACAACATGTCAGTCAATGCATTTTTGAGGGAGAGTTCTGTTCACACACAAAATGATAATTTAGGAGATTCACATCCATGTTTAAATGCTCCTGTCACTCCAGAAACTTTACTCTGTGTACGTGGCCATAGAAGCCACAAACAACACTCTAGCAAAGAACACCGTAGAACCTGCATAGCAATAAAATCCAAAAAAAAATGGTCCCAAACTCAGACGGCCAAGTGCCTCAAATCATCTGAAAACAAATTATTTCCAAGGAACTACAAGCTTTAAAATTTGTGGGATTCAAATCAAATTTAAACAGTTATGGTGCATAAGACACGGTTTTGGCTCATTGTTATCTCTAGAGCTTATAAAGTCACAGATAATGAGTCGTTTAATTCATGAAATATCACAAGCGCAGTCAGCACTGCTTCACCTGCACCTCTTGTCCTCTGGCGCTCCGCAAGCCGATCGTTCATCATCCGAACATGAGCACAGCTCTGCACCGTGATTTATTAGTTGTTCCATCTATCCATTCAAGAAGAAGTGGACAACTGTACGCACAAATGTGAAATGTGATTGGCCTGCTCTCGTCTCTCGTCTGGGAATGCAGAAACTCCCTCTCAGTGTGGAATGCATTCATCTGACAAGTGAGTACAAATGATGCCGTGTGAGAAGTTCCTCTTGTCACAGATGCTATATGTATGCATATATCTGTTTCTTTGTTGACTAGGAAACTTTCCTCACAACTTCTCACCGAGATTTCCCAAAAGCCAGCTTTTGACATGCCGTTATATAATTTGTTGTCCTGGAAGCTTTGGAGCTGCTCTGCATGAATAATCCAAGACAGATAACGAAGAGTACAAGTTAACATAGCACAAGGCTTTGGAGGACGAACAAAACAATTTTATAAATCAAGCATCAGTGACACTTCAAATAAGGCAGAGAAATGAAGTGCAATGTGAGTGTTCCTGATCCGAATCCAACAGCATGAAATAACTCCACACATATGAACGTCACAGTATAGAGGTGGCTGATGAAATCCCTCTAGAATTACCCAGAAGCCACCTCTCTCTGAAAGTACTGTAAATGCTGGCACTCGGTCAAGATTGAGGTCATCTGGTAGCAGGGATGGATTGGGTGTTACCCAGATACTTACTGTTCAGTGTTTTCAAACGTCAACAACAGCTGCAAACAACATGTGATTTCATTCAAAAAGACATGTTTGTTTTCGAGCATGAAGGGGATCGCATTTCAAAATAGCATTGGATTTTGGACTCATCCACCCGTGCAGTGTTGGGAAAGACCTGCTGTTGTTTTTTTTGTACACTCAAAAAAATATTCAGGCCTAGTGTTGGTCAATAGATGTTCATTCTTTAAAATATCTTCTTTTGTGTTTGGCACAACTTGAGGGTGAGTAAATGATGACAGAGTTTTCAGTTTTGGGTAAACTTTCCCGTTAAGTCTTGGATTACATTTTAAATTTCCATTTGGATTACAGTTTTCAAATACACTAATAAATCTAATGTGATGCATATTTGTCAGTCATATATAAACGAAACATAAGAAACAGGTTAATTAAATAGTGCTAAATGTATTTTAGATGCACAGTTCTCACCAAAAATCGATTTTGTTTCAATTTTAATTAGTTAATTATCACCAGTATGGCCATTTTTTTCATACTTTTTACTTGAATAAATGTAATTATTTTCCCAACAAACAGATTAATGCTGATTCTAAACTGTTCGAATCAATGCATTTAGGAAAAACAGGATTATTTAAATAAAAATAAAAGTAGATGCACATTTTTTTTAGTGCTGAAATCTTATGTTTCGTACTTGTTTCAAATATGCATTACACTTTAATACAAATTTATTAGTTTGCCAAAACTCTATAATCCATAAAAAAAATTAGAAAATATATATATATATATATATATATATATATATATATATATATATATATATATATATATATATATATATATATATATATATATATGTGCAATTCAAATACATAAATCTTAATTTTTCATCAAAAGCCTCAGAAAAGTGCATGTTTTCTGAAAACCTATTTTTAGGCTTCATTCTGTATCCCTTTCTTTGTTTTTGTAGGTTTTTTCCTTCTCATCCCAAAGACAAAATAGTTGTCTGGAAAACTCCCCCAGTGCTTCCCATCCACCTCACACAGCTGTGTGCTGTGCTGTTTCAATGAAACGTGCAAATTTCACCAGTAAACGTTTGAGGCTGAGAAAAACCCAGTCCTTTTTATTTCCCGACTGAAAACACTCAGTTTATGTGCGCTGGCACTCAGACCTGCTTTCCGACTCATTCCCTGCCTCTCCCTCTCCGTCTCCCTCCAGCGTGTGTGTTTTTTGATTGGAGGCTGTGTCTACATGGGAAGTGGGAAGGTGCAGCTGGAGTGCTGCCCGAAGGAAAGGAAAGCGCACAGCTTCCACGCTCCAGTCCTGAAGCAGCACAACGCAGAGAGAGAGAGAGAGAGAGAGAGAGAGAGAGAGAGAGAGAGCTAAGCAGCTTGACTCACAAGGGCACTGCGCTGTCTGGGTCAGATGTGTGAGCTACTGTGAGGAGCAGCATGCCGCTGATTGGAAAGGAATAAGCAGGGAACCAAGCATCGGTCTGACTAGAAGTTGCAGGATTCGTCAATGAAGAAGTGGAGATCATTTTACCGAACTTAGCCAGTTTGGAGGACATCTCAACCCAGCTGGTCACTCCAGCGTGGCGACATGAGGAGGGACCGGCTGCTGGTGACCGTCACTTTGGTCACTCTCTTGGCGGCTGACATCCATTTCGTCCTGCTTCCCAGACTCAAAACCTGGTATCATCTGCCCAGAGAAAGCTGTGCATGCAGGGTCACCAACGACAGCCTGGAGAACGGAGGAGCTACTACGACCGTCCCGTGGACGACCAGCCAGAATTTCACGGTGGTTTCCACCGAGCGAGGCTCTAAGCTGGAGCGGCTGTTCAGACATCCTCTCTACAACATCCGTCTTCCAGAACTGGGGCCCGACGAGCGGCTACTGCAAGAAGAGGAGCTCATGAATTACTGCAAGAAGAAAGTGAGCCGCTGGGAGAGGTACTCAACTGTTGGGCTTCATCTTAAAGAGTATGATGTGTTTATTAGCAGGTGATAGTTGTTACTTTAAGTTGTTAAATCTGCTTCTGGATTGATACATACTTTAAAGTGCTGACTAGGAATAGGTGTTGAACGTTTCCATCAGTACTGAACACACACTGACGATAAGGGGTAAGTTGTCACAATGGCAACCTGTTGCTTACCAATAAATTTAAGAAGAAGCTATTTTTAGTTGTTGACGCTTATTATAGCTTATTTGAATTTACTGTTATTAACAACCTCCTTTGAGATTGGAGAAAAGACCTCGGTGAGGACAGAGCCTGCAGATTAAAGAAGATCAGGTGACTCAGTGATGTGTTTGCTTGTGTTTGGCCCAGCGGTGCACAGATCCGTGTGTGGTAATGCTCTGGATTGGGACACGTGGAATTGGCGTCTCATATCCTGTTGGCAGGTCACAGCGTGTGGTCACTGATGTCAGGGTCAAAGTACGACAACAAACAACTGCATAGTGCAAATCTGGGAATACTTGATACTTTTTGTCATACTTCAGGATCATTTTAAAAGCACCTTAATGTGCCACATTAACCTCTATGTGTCTCGTTACCCACATTAACCAGCTCACACTAGTCAAGACTCAAGAAGCTGTGGGTCCGTCAGTGGTCAGCTTCTCTGATTGGGGTGAAAAACACCTCAAATGTTGCTGTATTTGTAAGCAGAAACACACTGATGAGGCGTAATGTGAGTCTGTCTGTTAGCTCTGGTGAAGTCTGTGAACAATGGAAGCAGAGAGAAGAGGATTCACTTCTATCTTCTCGCGTGTGCCACAGTAAACATTTCAAGAGTTTCTATTTGCATTTCAACTCATTTCTCTTTTCTCCATGATGTTGTCTCAAGCTGATGCGTGTACAGGTCTTGGTGACAATTTCTGACAATCAACGGCGAATACTTGCTCCATAAAAGGATCAATGATCTGTAACGTGGTGATTGTGTTTCTGCCAGGGTATTACCTGCAATGCCATTTAACTGATATAATAGTATTATATCCCTTATAATTTAAATAAAGCAAAATGTAAATATTTATTGTCATATAATATGGATATAGTACAATTTTGTTTAAAAATAAAGTCAAATTTTAACATTTATTTAAATATATATTGATTATTATTAATTAATACTATTATTCTATGCCTATTATTTTATATTCAGTTACAAGACATATACAGTATGTAGTCCCACCCTAATTTGTTTCTAATTTATTATCTTCATTTTGTTTCACCTGGTAAATCTCTCAGTTACAGCAGTTAATTGGGAATGTGTGCATTATATTTTATGCCATGCCACTTAAATATTATAACAGTATTATGCTTGTGTGTTAAAAGATATTAAATAAAATAAAAGTTATTAAAACGTGTATGTGCGTGCAGTTTAAAGGTTAAAAACGTAAAGTTTTCTACCTGTGCATGCAAAGGAAGTCATTAACTTAACACCAAATAACACCTATATTGGTAGATCTCGCCAAATGTGTAATTTCTACTCATTTCATTCCAAGTGTTTGTGCAGGAAAGTACCTCTCACTTACATTTAAAGAGAAAAGATTTTAATTTCTGAATCTGACATTTTATATAATGACAGATGACATTTGTGTAAAAGCCAGCTCTTGTTCTCCTGCACAGAATGAAAAAGTTCTACATGGAGGCGGCAACAGCTTCAAACATCACTATTCTCGATCATCCCGTGACCTTTGACCCGGAGGCCAGCTGGCTGCGGTTCCATCTAGGGATCAATCGATATGCGCTGTACTCGAGAGACGACAGCGGCGTCGACAGACTCCTGCAAGACATGCAGACAGCCACCGTCATCAGCGCAGGTGATGCTATGCGAGGAGTTGGTTCAGTACCCAAATAAATCCCAAATCTGAAAAATGCTAATGCACTATTTCTTGTCTGTTTCATTGTCTGACAGATTTCACCCAGGATGAGAAAGCGCTAAAGGGTGCATGTGACTGCTCACAAGGTAAATGTATATTTTTATCACCATTTATCTAACAAACTTGAACATTTTTAGCTGAAAACTATTAAAAACACTCTCCAATGTGCATAAATCAGAAAATACACTACATTTTCTTTTACAAAATACTAAATAATATGATGGCCACTTCTGAGTAAGGACTTCTGGAACTTATGAAAAACATTCACTACTGTTCAAAAGTTATGATATTTTTTAAGAAAATTAATACTGTGTTTCAGCAAGGATATATTAAAATGATTAAAAGTAACATTAAAGGCATTTATAGTGACAATATATATATATATTTAAATTTAATGCTGTTCTTTTGAACTTTATATTCATCAAAGAATCCTGAAAAATAAAATGCATTTCAGTTTCCCCAAAAATATGAGGCAGTTTGAACCTTGGTGATAATCAGAAATGTTTCTTGAGCAGCATATTTTCATGATTTCTGAAGATCATCTGAAGACTGGAGTAATGATGTTGAAAATTCAGCTGCGCATCACAGAAATAAATTACATTTTACAATATATTCACATAGAAACCAGTTATTTTAAACAGTAATAATATTTCAAAATATTACTGTTTTTACTGAATTTTTACTCAAATAGATGCAGTCTCGGTAATCAAAAAAGACTTCTTCCAGAAATGTAAAAAAAAAATCTTTCCGACCCCAAACTTTTGAACAGTTGTATAATGGACAACTAAATAATATACAATATAAAAATACATTAGCACAGTCTTGTTAAAAAAAATTACCTTTGACAGTGAAATTCAATTCATTGCTTCTCAAAAACAGTATTTTACTATAAAAATTTATTTAAAATTGCATGTGTTATCTTTTGCATTTTTTCCCTTGAGTTTTGCGTCTTCTTGCACTTGAACAGACAAATACAGGATACATGTCAAAATACCCATCTTTGGCGAGTATCCTCGAAATCCTGTTGACTATGTCTTAAGTGAAAGCAAACAATTGAGAAAGAAATCTGATGTGTATATTGTTAAATTATATCCATGCATTGTGTCTTAAAGTGACGGCACCTCATTTTTTTTTGCTCCTGTTGATGTGCTTAACCTCTCAATTCAAGATGCTGTTTACATTGCTTCCCCCATTTTTCTTTTTCAAAATTGATACCATGTGCGTGATTCAAATTGGTTTACTGTTTAAACCAGTATATCGTCCAGCACTAATTGCAAGTCGGTGGTGTAGAGTAGAAAGCCACTAACAAAGGCCTAGTTTCAATGGCATTGTTTTATAATGAATGGCCAATGGTTTAAGGTAGATGAGGCCATTATATAAGCTGCCACTCACGAAAGTCTAGAGTAAATGCCTCTTAATGTCCACCAGCACCATCCTATAACAGACAGTGATGCTAAAACCACACAACCGCATCTGGCCCCGAGCGCTTACACATGAACCAAATACTATTGCAGGTTTTCCACTTTTAGCTCTTTTTGGCCTTATTAAATGTCTAATAGAGTATAACTGCAATGTTTTGTTATTTGCATTGAAATTTTGTGTTGTTTATCTGTTATGCTTATTACTCATGTGTTATTTTGGAGTGTGGTTGAGTTTGTGAACTATTGATATGATTGTGCTGAAAAGGAGCTAAATGAAGTTTGAGCGGTGCGGTTGAGGATTGCCGGCAGCCGGCCATGGCTTGCCAAACCCTCAGACAAAAGCTAAGGAACAGCAGTGGTGGAGCGTTGTGTTCACCGCAAGCCCTGTTATGTAAAGATCCCTCTATAATTAAACTATAACAGCTGAAAGGTCGAAAAAAATAAGATCTCAGTCCAAAATGAGTCAAGTGTTTGACAATATCCTGACATTTTTAATCCCATTTTCCAGGAATGTGTTTCTTGGAAGTGATTATTCTGGATTGTTTTGCATATATAACATTTAGAAACATTGTTTTATTATTTTACTTTAGTTATATAAAGCTGAAAATGTTTTATAACAGAAAAATAAGTATTGTGCGATTTCAAATGTTGCCTTTCATGCAGTGTATAATGTAGCTGTAGACTCCCAAAACTATTTGTGACCCTGGAGCATAAAAACAGTCTTAAGTCTCTTGGGTATATTTGTAGCAATAGCCAAAAATACATTGTATGGGTTAAAATTATATGTTTTTCTGTAACGCAAAAAATATTTAGGATATTAAGTAAAGATCATGTTCCATGAAGATATTTTATTAAATTTCCTACCGTAAATATATCAAGATGTCATTTTGGATTAGTAATATGCATTGCTAAGAACTTCATTTGGACAACTTAAAAGGTGATTTTCTCAATATTTGGATTTTTTTTGCACCCTCAGATTCCAGATTTTAAAATAGTTGCATACATCAATGGAAACCTTATTTATTCAGCTTTCAGATGATACATAATTTTTAGTTTGTAAAGATTTACCTTTTGTGGTCCAGGGTCACATATTAAGAACCTTAAAAATTGCACAATAGGTCACTTTAAATGTATTAACACAAAAACTGTTGTAATAGTCTCTTGACTAATAATTTTTTAAATATATATAACTCTTTTCTTTTATTCTGTCTAATCAGTGGTTAAACCAAGCGGTCTTCACCTGAAGTTGGCCCTAAAGCTCCAAGATTTTGGCAAAGCTATGTTTAAACCAATGAGGTATCACTTTGCTTTTTAGACTTACTTATAACTACACTTTGATTTAGATTTAGGTTGAACTGATAGTGATGGTCCTTTTGATTTCAGACAGGAGAGACATGAAGAGACGCCGGAGAACTTCTTCTATTTTGTCGACTTTCAGAGACACAATGCTGAGATAGCAGCTTTCCACCTCGACAGGTGGGGAGGACGAACGTCATCAGAGTCACACAGCGAAGGCGACCGGATTAACAGACAGATAGACAAGAGCAGGAATGAATAATACAGTGAAGGATCTGATATGAGTAAACAGATGAAATCCCTCAGAGAGATACTGCACATCATAGTTTAGGCCTGTTGAGACTCTCAACAAAACATATTTGGTGAGGTCTGTTGTGGACGATTATACAGTGATGAAACCTTAGGGCAAGTCCACATTTTGTGGTCCTTTTTTCGAACATCGCATCCAGACTAGCAATATTACGCAATATTGTGCAACAGTCGGGTTCGGGAAATAAAAATCCCATTCATTTTTCCACAGGGGAATTGATTTTTGAAGCTGTTAAAGACAGGCTTGTTTTGAACTACAGGGTTTTAGATAGATTGTATATGTCTTTGTTGAAGTTTAATTATTTCAATTGGTTTCTTAAATAATAATGTTGGGCATTAGAATTTTTGGTGAAAAACTACATTACCCATAATTCTTCCAATCAATATATCCATTGTTTTACATTTATTATGTAGTTCTAAATGCTTCATGGGATTGTAGTTATTTTACAAAGCTAGTAAGCTCACAGTCTTGCATCTTTGTTAGTTTATGGCTTATGACTCTTAAACAAAATCCCTATGGGAATGAAAATTAATAGGAAAACATGCTGATGAATCCCCATTTTTCTTACTGTGAGAATTTCTAAAAACTAACTTCTACAGGTCAGTTTATTTTATTTGTGTAGTGCTTTTTACAAAGCGTATCATTTCCAAAGTGAACAAGCTGTCGACAGCGGCTAAGGAAAAATTCCCCAGGAGTTTCACCCTGTCATTATTGGTGTAAGCAAAGACACTTGAGAAAAGGGTGTTTTTTTCCTGCAGGTTATTCCTCATCTGAGCTTGATTCAACACTCTAAGTAAAGAAAAGTCACTGCTGAAGGATACGACTGCGTTTTAGTGCCACGTTCTAAGATTACGAGATTAAAGTCGTAATATTTTGAGAATAAAGTTTAAATATTACGAGAATAAAGTCAAAATATTCAGAGAATAAAGTCAAAATATTCTCGTAGTAGTCATTTTACGACTTTTTTCTTGAAACGTTTCGACTATATTCTCGGAATATTTTGACTTTATTCTCATAGTAGGCCTATAACGGCTTTTTTCTTGAAACGTTTCGACTTTATTCTTGTAATATTTCGACTTTATTCTCGTAGTAGGCCTATTACAGCTTTTTTCTCGAAACATTTTTACTTTATTCTCGTAATATTTTGACTTTATTCTCATAATATTCTAATTTTATTCTCGTAGTAGGCCTATTACAACTTTTTTCTCAAAACATTTTGACTTTATTCTCATAATATTTTGACTTTATTCTCGTAGTAGGCCTATTACGACTTTTTTCTTGAAACGTTTCAACTTTATTCTCGTAATATTTTGACTTTATTCTCGTATTAACCCTATTATGACTTTTTTCTTGAAACGTTTCGACTATATTCTCGTAATATTTTGACATTATTCTCGTAGTAGGCCTATTACGACTTTTTTCTTGAAACATTTAGACTTTATTCTCATAATATTTTGACTTTATTCTCATTGTAGGCCTATTACGACTTTTTTCCTCAAAACATTTCGACTTTATTTTCGTAATATTTGGACTTTATTTTTGTAGTATGCATATTACGACTTTTTTTCTCAAAACATTTAAATTTTATCCTCATAATATTTAAACTTTATTCTCGTTGTAGGCCTATTATGACTTTTTTCTTGAAACGTTTCAACTTTTTTTATCGAAACGTTTCGACTATATTCTCGTAATATTTTTTTTATTCTCGTAGTAGGCCTATTACGACTTTTTTCTTGAAACATTTGGACTTTATTCTCATAATATTTTGACTTTATTCTCGTAGTAGGCCTATTACGACTTTTTTCTTGAAACATTTGGACTTTATTCTCATAATATTTTGACTTTATTCTCGTAGTAGGCCTATTAAGAATGTTTTTTTGGAACATTTAGACTTTATTCTCATAATATTTTGACTTTATTCTCATAGTAGGCCTATTAAGAATGTTTTCTTGGAACATTTGGACTTTATTCTCGTAGTAGGCCTATTACGACTTTTTTCTTGAAACGTTTCAACTTTATTCTCATAATATTTTGACTTTATTCTCGTATTAAGCCTATTACAACTTTTTTCTTGAAACGTTTCAACTTTTTTATCGAAACGTTTCGACTATATTCTCATAATATTTTGACTTTATTCTCATAGTAGGCCTATTACGACTTTTTTCTTGAAACATTTAGACTTTATTCTCATAATATTTTGACTTTATTCTCATTGTAGGCCTATTACGACTTTTTTCTCGAAACATTTAGACTTTATTTTCGTAATATTTCGACTTTATTTTCGTAGTAGGCATATTACGACTTTTTTTCTCAAAACATTTAAACTTTATCCTCATAATATTTAAACTTTATTCTCGTTGTAGGCCTACTACGACTTTTTTTCGAAACATTTCGACTTTATTCTCATAATATTTGGACTTTATTCTCATAGTAGGCCTATTCTGACTTTTTTTTCAAAACGTTTCAACTTTATTTTCGTAGATTTAAACTTTATTCTCATAGTAGGCTTATTGCGACTTTTTCTTGAAACATTTCGACTTTATTCTCATAATATTTCGACTTTATTCTCGTAATTTCGACTTTATTCTCAAAATATTACGACTTTAAACTTGTAAACTTAAATTTGTATCTTTTTTTTTTAATGTGGCACTAAAACCCCGTCGTAGAATGAAAGCAAATGGAATTGAAAATCTTCTAAGAATCATGTATAATGCTACTGGACAAGCTGAAATCTGATAGAAATCCCTTTAACAAGCCTATTTAGATACTTTAGCACGTCTCACTCAAAATATCAAGTTGATAATAAAACTGAATTAGATGGTCAGCCATGTGTGATTATATGAATTGTGTGCAGAGTGCTGGACTTCCGGAGAGTTCCACCGGTGGTGGGACGATTCATTAACGTGACGGGTGAAATTTTGTACATAACACACAATGAGGAGCTGCGCAGTGTCTTCTTCAACTCTCCAGGTTGGCATTACTAATCAAAAACACATTTTTACAAATGTTTAACAAAATAAATATTATTAATGCTTCTGTTCATAAGTTTGGGGTAAGTACATTTATTTTTATTTAGCAAGGATGCATTCAATTGATCAAAAGTGTCAGGAAAGACATTTATAATGTTACTAAATATTTATATTTCAAATAAATGCTATTTTTGAAATTCTCTATTCATCAAAGAATCCTAAAAAAAATTATCACTGTCTCCACAAAAAAAATAAAACTTTTTTCAACATTGATAATCAGAAATGTTTCTTGAGCAGTAAATCATCATATTTTCATGATTTCTGAAGATTATGCGACAATGAAGACTGGAATAATGATGCTGAAAATACAGCTTTGATCACAAGAATAAATTAAATTTGAAAATGTATTCAAATAATAATAAAAAAAAATATATCACAAAATGTAACTGTATTTTTTTGATCAAATAAATTAACTTATGAACATACAAAACAAAAAAATTGGGCCCTAAACTTATGAACGGTTGTGTCTGTTTATTTGTATAACTTTGGGCCAGTTTTTATAGAAGTGAGTTGCTTTAAATGCTTTTCTTTTTTCTTGACCAGCCAACAACACGTGTTTCTTTGCCAAGTGTTTATACGTGTGCAAGTCGGAGTACGCCGTGTGTGGTCATCCTGATCTGCTGGAGGGCTCTATGTCTGCTTATCTACCGGGGTTGAGCATCGCCCCGCGTATCTCCATCCCAAACCCCTGGATCCGCGCCTACAGTTTCACCGGGAGAGAGGAGTACGCTCCGACCTTCATACACACTCAATCACTCTCAAGTTTTGAATACTAAGAATGGTTATTTTCTTTCCGGGACTTAATAAGAGCAGGAATGTGTTTTAAGAAAATAAAAAGGGTCTGTTTAGATACAGTTTAACTTGATTTATGATGAATATAAAACAGTTATCCGGTCTGATCAACATTTGTTGTTTTATAAAGTGTACAATTTCCTTATTTGGATTTGAGAAATCCAGCTCTTGATTCAGGCCATGGCTAAGAAGCAAAAATGTTTGTCATGCTTACAAAAGGGTCTGAAAGTTCAGTAATGTTCAGATGAGTCCAACAGCTTGAAGCTATTAACGTCTTCCGTTTCTTCTCAGGTGGGAGGTCAATCCATTATACTGTGATACTGTCAAAAAA
This sequence comes from Carassius gibelio, assembly GCF_023724105.1. NCBI lineage: Eukaryota > Metazoa > Chordata > Actinopteri > Cypriniformes > Cyprinidae > Carassius > Carassius gibelio. The sequence goes on from NC_068382.1 coordinate 9,158,329, forward strand.
CTTTATCCCTACAACTCTGGGAACAGACTGCTCAACATTATTGACATGGCGATATTTGACTTTCTTACAGGCATGTAAACGCTTTCCATGTCGACACTTGATTGGATTTATTTATGTCAAAACTTACATGAAAAATGTTTCGTACTAGACGATCAAAGTAGTGTTGTTGGTTGGTTTTGCTCCAAAATAAGCATCTTTGATAAGTTTAAATTCTCTTTCATGTCTTAGGAAACATGGACAGACACCACTATGAAATTTTCACCAAGTTTGGAGATGATGGCTTCCTGCTTCACTTAGACAATGCCAGAGGGTATGTTCTCATCTGTATATTTTTGGGGACTTTAACACTGAATGCATTTTTACAATGCACTGCAATGCTTTTTCATAGTTTTGGCCATTGCACTGTCATCTATTCCAGTGTCTTGTGCAATACATGGTGTTCAATAAACACAGCACTCGAGTCAAGAGTTCAGATTTGAAAACGTGTTCCTAGACCTTTCATTTCTTTTTCATTCCACTGCTTTGCATCTTGCATTTATATATATATATATATATATATATATATATATATATATATATATATATATATATATAAACACGTAATGTGTGAATAGCCCCTTTGTTTATGAAAGTGCTTTCTAATGGAAGCAAATTTTTGATGCGAGAAAAAATGTAATGGTTTGGTAAATCGGGACATAAAATTTTACAATTATGAAAAAAATAGTTAATTATGAGATACAAAGTTGAAATTAACAAAAAAATTTAATTATGAGATAAGTCATAATTGAGATAAAGACTAAACTAACAAAAAACGTCACATTATGAATTATACAAAGTAAAAATCATGACAAAAAGTAAAGTAATAAAAGTTCAATTTGACAAAAAGTCAAAATTATGGGATAAAAGTTATTAGATAAATTCAACATTATGATGTTCAAATTATGAGATAAAAGTCATAATTGGGATTAAAAACGTACAAAAAAAAATCTAAAATTATAATATAAGGCCTAAATCATTAGAAAAACTCAACGATAAAAAGTTAAAATTGACAGCCAAAATTATGAGATACAAAGTCATAATCATTACACAATTCAGAAAAATCACGCAAGTCAAGACTGAGAAGTTCAAATATGGCATAAAATGTAGAAAGTTTTGAGATAAAAAGTCAGCATAGACAAAGAAAAATGTATTTAGTAGGTCATGAGATAGAAAAGTCAAAACGGACCAAGTCAAAATTATGAGATAAAGTGGAAATTGTCACATGAGAATCGAAATATAAAAAAGTAGAATTTTGTCATAATTATGACTTTGTCTCATTTTTGTCTGATTATGACTTAGGATATCAAAATGCCAGTTTCTGTCATAATTTGGATTCTTTAATCCCCTAATTATGATTTACCAAAGCATGATTTATTTTTATATATTTTTATTATGAGGCCTAAACGGGCTTCTTCATCCTCTTGTGCACTGCAGATTCGGCCGGCATTCAGACGATGAGATGTCCATTCTTGCTCCATTGACCCAATGTTGCATGTAAGAATCTTTCTGAAATATTTATTAAATTGCTTTAGTCTGAATGTTGTATGAGATATGTAGTCTTACTCATTAAAGGCATGGCCTCTCACAGGATCAAGCGTTCCACGCTGTTCAGACTGAAGCTTTTGGCGAAGTCCGATTACCGCCTGAGCGACGTCATGAGGGAATCCCTCTCCAGAGACCCTCTCTCTCCAGTCCTGACTGAGGACCACCTGCAGGCCTTGGACCGCCGGCTCGGACATGTGCTCAGGACAGTAGGAAAGTGTGCGAAGAAGCTGGGAGAACCACAAGTGGTGATCACAGATTTTGTAGAGTCATCCAGAGTAACTACAAGCCACCCAAGAGGAAACAACAGGTGACAGAACGAGAAGAGCGAGGGCTGGAGGAGATATCAGCAATCCACTGAAGTGACGTTATGATAACTTTCAGACTAAATCACCCGTCCTGTCCAAAATCATGGCATCTTAGGACGTCAGGAGGAAAAATTATTCATATTTCCGATTGGTTAAAAAGGGCTGTGTAATATTCTTAACTGTCAAAATTATGAGATAAAAAGTCACAACTATGAATTTAACAAAGTTTCACAAACTAAAACGAAGAGAGAAGGTCACAGAGATTTAAATTATGACAATTATGAGAGAATCAAAACTATGAGATCGTTAAGTAATTATTGAGATGAAGAGCTCTGAAATTGACATGAAATTTAAATTATAAGTTGAAATGTTCGTGAAACATCTGAATATGAGATAAAACTTAGTATCGCGATGTCAATATATAACAATATATAACACAACTACAAAAGTGTGTCTTTTTAACTCGTGTTGAGCGTTTATCTCATATTTATGACTTTATCATAATTATGATCGGCTAAAAAGGCCTGTCTGATAGTCCTATAAAATCTTAATCGTCAAAAGTGACAAAAAGTCAAAATTATGAGATACAAAGTCATAATCATAACAGCCAAAATTATCACTTAAGTAGAAATTATGAGATAAATCGGAGAGAAACAAAGAATAAAAATATAACGCATAAATACGATCATATCAAAATTATGAGAAAATGTCAAAATTATGAGACAAGTCATTAAAGACAAAGGGATCATAAAATAGTGAAATAAAAAAACATATTTGTAAATTTTGTGATGAATATCTCATAGTTCCAACTTTCTATCTCATAAGTATCACTTTTTGTCTCATAATTAACTTGGTAGCACTTTATTTTACAGTCCTGTTCCTCATGTACATACTATGTACTTATTATAGTAATTACAATAACTATGTAATAACTAGGTACTAACCCTGAACCTACCCCTAAACCTACCCCTACCCCATGTAGTTACCTTGTGTTACCAGAACTTTCTTAGATAAATACACTGTAAGTACATGTTAGTACACATACTGTAAAATAAAGTGCAACCATTAACTTTATATAATTTTGACCTTCTATCTCATGTTTGTCTTTGTATAATTATGCAAAAAAGGGGTCATTAAATATTACTTCAAGAACCTCCCTCTCTAAAATCCCCCAAGCCAGACAGATGATGCAGCATTCGCAGGAGAGAGATGATCTTCAGATCTCCTTACATCAGCAAACACACCATTCATGTGGTGCTTTAACTGCACAGCAAGTAGCATTTCCTCTGATTATCCGTTCCTTTTCTGTCCATTTTTATACAAACAACCATTAGTGGCGGCTGAGCTGATGATGTAGCACACAAACAGGCCACATCACCAGAGAAACTCTGCGGTAGGTTGCGAGACAGATTTCCAGACGGACCGTAAGCGTGTAATCTTCAGCTGTCTCATCTGTTTGCACTTCACAGGCTGTCAAGTGGAATCTTTGAAAATGAATCAAACCAAATCATTTGAAGTTTTTAAGCGTTGTTGCAACTTGTGGTTCACCACGTTATTGCTAGCTGAAATCCGTCATCATTAGTGTCTCAGCTAGCAGAGATCAATTTGGGTTTACCAAATGCTGATCGAATGCTCAAAATGTTAATTTCGGAATTGGTGGTGGTGGATAAACATGATCTAAAAAAAAAAACAAAACAAAAAAAAAACCTGCAAATCAAATTCTGGTCATAATTATTCATGGCTGTTTGTCACATTCTCACATTTGCTCATTAAAATGACAAAAATGTTTTCATACTTTTTGATTCAGTGGAGTTCCTGACTGCCAGCGGACAGAAAAAGCCTTGTGTAAAAACTTATAATGAAAGCACAATTGATTGTAGCACTCAAGCAGGTGAATTCAGTCCCATCTGTTGGGTGAGAACAGATTCGGCAAATGCCACACAACATACAAACCAAGGATATCTCAAATTATAATTGTACAGAACTATATCTGCAGTATGGTTATCGCAACACGATCCTTTAATAATTCTAACATTTCTGATTATTATCAGTGTTGCAAGGAGTTCATATTTTTTGTGGAATTTTTTTTTTTTTTTTTTTTCAAGATTCTTTGATGAATGGAATGTTCAAAAGAACAGAATTTATTTTAAATAGAAATCTTTTGTAACATTAAAAATGTCTTTATTGTTAATTAATCAATTTAATACATCCTACAAAAAACATAAACCTCTTACTGAATGTGTACAACAAAGCACATTGCATATAATGTAGTACGTAATAATTCCATTCCAATCGGTCAGATTTTATTATAATTTTTTGTTGAACGCTGCCTCCTTGAATATTTATGACAACTTGTAAGAAATTTGAGCATTTGGTTTGAAAGAAAGTCTTCCACTCCATTTGATGGTTCAATAACAACCTTTTTATTGCTTAAACTGCCATTTGGACGATCTACAGTATACCAAAAAGATTATGTTCTGCGCAAAACTCACTGGAAATCAGACTACACATCTGGGTAACACTGACAAATAAATCATCATCAGTGGTCAGCAGTATATCAGCAGCAGGGCACAGAACCAGCAGAAATGTTGTGGTTTGAAGGAGCAGCTCTATTCATCTGTTTATTCTTCAGTCATTCTGTCCATTCATTCACACAGATACAAGCGTCACTGCTGTGAAGAGGAGTGTGTGTGTGTGTGTGTGTGTGAGTGAGTTTCTGCCCTTATTATTTCAGGGGAAGTGACTTTAATAAATGTGACAAAGATGCCAAGATGAAGCTGAAAGAATCTGTTGCACCATTTTAATACGCACTTCTCAAAAACTCAAACAAGGAACAATAATGAGAATCGTCTTTTCTAAAGAGAATCAAACACTGATTACTCTGGATTGTTTAACAGCAAAACAGAATATGGACATGTAAATATCAAATCACTGATGTTCATTTTAACTTGAGCTCCTGGTGGAGTTTTTATAAATAAAAAAAAATGTATCAAAGATATTTTGAAGTCATTCATGATGTTAAAAGCTGAGAGGATTTCATTTTCTGGTTTTTGTGAGCCTCTGTTTTCAAACAGTACCATTAGAAACCAGAGACCTCGGAAAAGACATTAAAATCTCATTTTATAATAGTTTCAGTCTTTTAATTCGACATTAAAACTGCTACAAGCAAAGGAATAGTTCTCCCAAAAACTTACCCATCATCAGGCCATTCAAGATGTAGATGAGTTTGTTTCTTCACCAGATTTTGAGAAATGTAGCATTGCATCACTTGTTCATCAATGGATGCTCTGCAGTGAATGGGTGCCGTCAATCAAAACAGCTGATAAAAACATCACAGTAATCCACACCACTCCAGTCCATCAGTTAACATCTGGAGAAGAGAAACGCTGTTTGTTTGTAAGAAACAATTAGACTCATTCCGACGGCACCCATTCACTGCAGAGGATCCAAGTGATGTAAAGCTACATTTCCACAAATCTGATAAGGAAACAAACTCATCTACATCTTGGATGACGTGAGAGTGGACCATTTAAATTTTTGGGTGAACTATTCCTTTAAAAAAAGTAGCCACAGAAAACACTTGAAATTATGACATGCGTCTAAAAATATGCCACTGTGCACCGTTGTGGAAAAATAAGCTTATTGAAAAATAAAACTGGTATTTCTCGCCATATACTGACAACAAAAAGGTAAATACTGAAACATTCGGTGGCGGCGTACATGCGGGAACACACAAATTACATTTATCAAATATCGGTCCCGCTCACCTCAAGTCAAGACGTGAGGCTCTGTCCAACGTTTGGCACCGGCATCGTAACAGAACAGAAACTACTATGGTTTCGAGGAGATATCCATTTAAAAATCAGTTTCTCTTATAATAAACGTTTAGATACTGCACAGGAACAGCTTCACTGGTTACTACTACAAGCAACTGAAACCCAAAGAGTGAGAGTTTGCTGGAATGATGAGAAGAAATAAAACAGCATACATGTTCATGTTCCTGCCTGCTTTTCTCCGTGTAGGGAAATGAGGCAGTAAGGTTAAAGAATATAACCAGTACAGCCAAACATTACACGTCTGTCTTACTCTGTTATATGTAGTCAGATCACCTTATAAAACTAATGCTTTTAGAATAACTCTACTATAAATATATTTATGTCGTTTTCATTTACCGCTTGGAGTTAAAGGTAAAAACACTGCAGAGTAAAGGCTGTGATTTGATTGGAGGAAGGTACGTTTGATTGTCTGGCCTTTCGTCTGACGATGGAAGCGGCTGTTAAAGCTCTGGGCTGACGGGACAGTCGCATGGGAAGCACTTAATGAAGCACTAGTGAGTCTGGGAATGCGTGGAAACGTGAAGCTAAATGGTGAGGAGGACCCAGCGGTAAAGCTCTCAGACGGAGAGCGACACGAAGCTGTTGTACTGTTGGATGTTGCGTTTGAGGATGTCTGAACATGGTCCCAGCACACGCTCAAAACGCGGCCTGTCCAGCTTGACGCATTTGAGCGGGCCGCGGGCGACCACGGTAGCTGCACGGGGTCGGTTCATCAGCAGAGCGATCTCACCTAGCCAGAGCAAAGAAATACACTTTTATTTATACATGCAATAAACAATCACTGTAAAAAAAAAAAAAAAAGGATAATTGCAAAGTCCGCCAGATTGTGAAATATAAACAATTTAAAAAAAAAATGAATACATTTTTTTTAGTAGTAGCCACATTTTTATTATATTTTTATATGGCGAAAAAAATTACTGAATTACAAAACTCAAAAAAAAAAAAAAAAAAAAAAATCTGAATTCTAAGTTTATATCTAGTAATTCTGACTTTGATCTCCATTAGAATTATGGAGCGGAAAAAGAGTCACAATCGCCTTTTTTATTTTTATTGTTCCACAGGCTTCCATAATATAGTTTTGTTAATAACTAATAAACATCCTGTTATAATAAATAAACTGTATCGTATCCATTTAAGATGAATGATCGCATTCAGACACCTACTAAATTAATATATTCTGTTATTAATATCAACAAAGAGAAACATTCAACCCATAAATATTGAATTCATAGGTCTATATCATTTATAGTTTATACTTGCTCAATATAGCTTCATGAATGACTAATAACCATTTAATAAAATGTATCCTATCTGATGAGATACGTTTTGACTAACAGATCATATTCAGAGACTTCCTGCATCGATATATTTAACATTATATGGATAGTTCATACAAAAATGTTGCTTTGAGCCTAAATTAGTTACTCTCTTGAAAAGAGGAGCAAGGAAAGTGCAAGGTGATTTATACCGTAAAATTCACTTTTTTCATTTTTGGGTGAGCTCTCCTTTAAGGATTGAATGATGTTTAATGTCACTCACCGAAGTAGTCTGACGGTCCTAACCGGCCGACCTCTACAAACTCCTCATTCTCTGACCGGCGCTGCAGAACGGCTGCACATCCCTGAGGAAACAGACGGCAGGACTTGAGAAGACACAACACTTTCACCAACACAGTGTCAGCAGACGGGATACTGCACCTCCAGGATGATGAAGAACTCGTCCCCTGGTTCTCCCTGAACCACGATCTTCTGTCCGTCCTCGAACTGCACCGGCTCCAGAGCATCAGCCACAGTCAGACGCTCCCACTTATCCAGAGACTCTGCAGCGAGCACAGACACTCAGCATTCAGGAACTACACACACAGAGCTCTCTCTCTCTCTCTCTATATATAGATAGATAGATATAATTTGTAGCTAATGAAGGAACAATTCACTCAACTCACGATACAATTCAATGTTTTTCTTTTTTTATGAAACTCATCTACATTCAAGTGTTGAAATAAAAAAAAAAAGAATACTTGAAGCTAGAATAGATATTTTGGTTTAAAAGTAAAGGCTTTTGGAAGAAACTAGTCCATAGAAAGCACATTAAATGCAAGTCAAGTGTCTACATTTAAGGTTTCAATTTTTTGAAGAATAAAATGTCAAAATATGGTTGAAATAATGTTCCATTGTCATTCGGTGTAACACTTACAGTCATGTAAAAATTCGGACAACATGCTTATTCTGAGCTGTACATAGTAAAATATATAAAAGAATAAGTGAGCATAAGTAATTTTACTAGGTTGTAAATGAGTACAAAAAAAAAACTTACTGAGAAATGTGCGAAACCTAGGATAGTGTTTGGGATGAAATAAATTCGTTTTTAATATGTCAAATTAATTTTTGTTGTAAATATGCCTGATAGGATTGTCACACTGAATGACATCTTAGTGGGTGTCTTCTGTAAATTAGGGGAAAATGTATGATTTTTATTTTTTTTGGAAAAACAATTTAAACAGTATTGCTTTTATGCTTAAACCCTTTTTCATCTTTGACCCTCATACAACAAAATATTCAGGAAGACATGAAATTTTAGTGAAAATGATCAGACTTTTCAAAAGACACTTTTTTTCAGAAACGCTGACGGGGAAAGAGTTAAAATAAGTTAGAAGCAGAAAAAAAAAAAAAGAAGTCATAAGATCTGAAGAGACTCGTGTGAAATCATACGAGAGAGATGTCTGGGGAAAAAACTTTTACAGTGCTTTAACTGTATATGATGATTCATACACAGAAAGTAGAACTGAAGAGACGTTTATTTCAAGATGATCCGTTCAAAATGCATTTTGTGACTTTAAAAAATGAAAAAGATCCTTAAAAATAGTGTTAAAGTATCATCTTCTTGTGACTCCAATATCATGCATCATCTGGTCTGGTCTATTGTCTAATAGAGACAGACTTACCTAAAATAGAGACTTTGCTCAAGAACTCCTCGTACATCTTCCTCTTCCTCAGTGTGCTTCCCTATGATCAAACACAGGACAGATGGATGTTTTGGAGTATTGCGTGTATTGTATGTAGTGTGTGTGTGAGTGAGTGCAGGGCAGCTGTACCATCAGTATTCTCCTGTAGCTGTCTCTGTCGATGCCCCAGAGCTTGGCGTTGGTCTTGGCTCTGACGGTGGCGGCTCTCGGGGTGCCGTAGATTAGAGCCAGCTCTCCGAAGCTGCCGCCCTCGCCGATGCTGGTGGCCCACTCACTGTTCACATACACCTGTGAGGAAACACACTCATGACCTGCTGTCTGCTTCATCCAGAACAATGTTTCTATGTGAAGATGTGTTGAGGATAACTCACATCCATTTCACCCTGATCGATGACATAGAAGTTATCCCCCTCGTCACCTGGGCAGCAAGTGTGACACGAGACGAGAAGGTGAACCAATGATTAAATCAGGTCAGTGTGATTGCTCATCAGTGTTTTGTAAGCTCTACCTTGCTGGATGACAGTCTCTCCTGCGATGTAGGTGACTGGAAACATGGCATCAAATATGTCACTGTAGGGAAAACAGAAATCTTTTACATCCCACACTTCCCCAGTTCATTGATTTCATTAGGAGTTAAAAAAAATTTGTATTTACACGTCTTCTGGAATGTTATGTTTAAGTATGCAAATGAAGCATTGTCTAATTAAAAATAGGATAATTTGCATAAATATCCAGAACAAAACTCAAATCCAGTTTAAAAAAAACTAAATTACGCAGGTGATAAAGTCTAAATATTACGAGGATAAAGTCGAAATATTACGAGGATAATGTCGAAATACTACGAGAATACAGTCGAAATACTACAGGATAAAGTCAAAATACTACGAGGATACAGTTAAAATACTATGAGGATACAGTTGAAATATTACAAGAATAAAGTCTAAATATAAAAAAATAAAGTAGTAATACTGCGAGAATCAAGTCGAAACATTACGAGAATAAAGTCGAAACACTACGAGAATAAAGTAGTAATACTGCGAAAATGAAGTCGAAATATTACGAGGATAAAGTCGAAATATTACGAGAATAAAGTCGAAACACTACGAGAATAAAGTAGTAATACTGCGAAAATGAAGTCGAAATATTACGAGGATAAAGTCGAAATATTACGAGAATAAAGTTGAAACACTACGAGAATAAAGTCGAAATACTATTAGGATAAAGTCGAAATATTACGAGAATAAAGTCAAGATGTTGAGAAATAAAGTCGAGATGTTGAGAATAAAGTCGAAATGTTGAGAATAAAGTCAAAATATTAAAAGAATAAAGTCGAAACACTATGAGAATAAAGTCGAAATACTACGAGAATACAGTCTAAATATTAAAAGAATAAAGTAGTAATACTGCGAGAATGAAGCCGAAATACTACGATGATACAGTCGAAATATTACGAGAATAAAGTTGAAATACTACGAGAATAAAGTCATAATAATGTGAGAATGAAGCCGAAATACTAAGAGAATTAAGTCGAAATACTACGAGGATAAAGTCGAAATACTACGAGAATACAGTCGAAATATTAAAAGAATAAAGTAGTAATACTGCGAGAATGAAGCCGAAATACTACGAGGATAAAGTCAAAATACTAAGAGAATAAAGTCGAAATATTACAAAAATAAAGTTGAAATGTTGAGAATAAAGTTGAAATATTACGAGAATAAAGTCGTAATACTACGAGAATTAAGTCGAAATATTATGAGAGTAAAGTCGAAATATTATGAGAGTAAGGTCGAAATGTTTCGAGAATAAAGTTGCAATACTGCGAGAATTATGTCTAAATATAACGAGAATTACGTCAAAATGTTTCAAGAGTAAAGTCGAAATATAATGAGAATAAAGTTGAAATATTACGAGAATAAAGTTGAAATGTTTCAAGAATAAAGTTGTAATACTACTAGGGTTGTGCTAGTAGTATTAATGGGTATTAATGTATTAGATTATAATAATAATATTATTTTTATTAGGCTTATTATAATTTGGCTATCAAACTGCCCAGCTATTTCACCTCAGTACCGCATTTCACACACACAGACGCCGCGTGTGGGGTAGCACAGGAGGATTAGAGCCTGTAGTCGCTGAAATTGATCCATGAAATTAATGAGTTAGAAAACGAGGAGCTGGTGTCCCACACATTTAATGGCTGGTACACGGCAGCGCGCTCTTCCCATTGATAAGAGATTTACTCTTTCTTAGCATTACAAATAAAGTAAAGACAAAATAATAACAAGGCGTCAGAGCGAACTTATCATCCATAGTGGTTCTCATGTAGTCCTTCTCTTGAAGACTGATCACTTAACTTATGACGCACACTATGTGGTGATGACGCAGAAGGACTACGTGAGAACGTTATTTTCATGCACTCCGCACTATAATGTGATGCATGCAAAATACATAGTTTTGGCGGTTACAAAGTCCCCATCCACAAACAGACGTACATCGTCTGCTGATATAAGGTATTTCACTTTAACAAGTAATCTGAAAGGTCTATATATGTGCACTATTTTAAACAACCCCTAATAACTAACTGAGTTTAATGCCACAGTTATGTTGGAATGCATCTCATTCTTGTTTCTGTGGCGGTGCGTCGGTCTCGTCATGAGGCGCGCGGTCCGGAGCGATGTATGACTGATGCAGCAGTTCAATTCAACTTTACTCCAAATATATCTTACCTGTTTTGAATACTTTATATTTAACGTGTTCATTTATGTACAATAATAGTGTTAAACTGCTAGTGTTAAACATTTAGACTGATTAAGTCCATGCGCAGATGCAGCAGTTTTACAGTATTTTTATATTTAATCTTAGTTAAATCATTCAGTATGTTTTAAAGTATATATTTTTGGATTATTGGTGATTCCATAGGCTCTCTCTCGAGCGCACTTGCGCGGTTGAAAACACCAAATAGTTCTGCTATGACAAGAACATAGAATCTCTCTCTTGCTCCACACATGCACGATAATATTGTGTATCGTCGATCTCACGGGCTGATGATATGACGATTTGAAAAATGACCATATCGCCCAACACTAAATACTACGAGAATAAAGTCAAAATATTATGAGAATAAAGTCGTAATATTATGAGAATAAAGTCTAAATATTATGAGAGTAAAGTCGTAATGTTGACAATACGACTTTATTCTGGATGTGTTTTAACTTTATTCTCAAAATATTATGACTTTAATCTCGTGATCTTAGATTTTTTTTTTCAACGAGGTACAAAAACGCCGTCGTAAAAAACTGACCAGTGCATGGACAAAAAAGAAAAAGTTTTTCCTGTAGTGTCCTGCCTTAAAAAACTAAATAATGTGATGAACTAAAACACGATGTCAGTCACCTTCTTTCATTGTCGTCCAGATGAGAGAAGAGCACATTCTTTTCGATGGCTTTGGCGAGAGCAGCCATGGTTTTGTAGTCTTTAGGAATGACCTTCACAGAGAAGACAGAGAACACAACTGATTGACCAATGTAGTCCGACACATGAGACGTCATTCGGAGAAATACAGACCTTCCTGACGTAGGAGGCGGCGTCCTCCTCGGTGTAGACCTCGGCGCTGATGGCTCCTCTCCGTCTGCGGCCCTTTACCACCGGGTTCATGGGAGGAGACACCTCATCTTCACGAGAGTCTGAGCGAGAGCTGGCCTTCTGCTGGTTTAACAGCTGCTTAGCTTCCTCCTGCACATGAAGATGCTTCAATATAAATATATCTATATCTATATATATATATATATATATATATATATATACACACACATATATAAAAACAAAGATAACTGTGGCTGTGCATGGACCAAATGTTGTTTAATAAACTCATCTCCAGTTATTGAAAACGTACTTTATGCAAAGTTAAGTCAGCAACGTTTCCTTAATCTGTTGATTTTATTTTCATGCCAGAATTCTGTGCAAACCTTTTCCAGCCTTTCGAAGTGTTCTCTGAGGAAGGCCATGGGTCTGTCGGGCCGCGAGGTGCACAGCTGCACGATGCAGTCCTTCAGCAGCTGCTGGACGTTGTGTTTCTGCACATATAGCTCACATTCCCTCAGACTCTTCTCCTCCTCGCTGCACACGTTGCCTGACGCCATGCTGGATCTGACCTTTGACCTGCAGCGGTGCACAGACACCAAACAATGCCTTATAATCACAACCAGTGAAATACAAACAACTCAAGACACTGGTCTAATAAAACAGAGCCGATCTTTCTTTTTGAGAGGTTTAATACTAGAGTAATACTAGAGAGTAAGTGTTTGAAAACGTATAAAAATAAATAAATCCTAAAATTATGCAATAAATAAATGAAAACACTAATTATCTAAATGTAGTTTTTTTATGAAATATTTAATATAAAAAGTAACTTGGCAGATATAATTAAATGGTAACACTTTAAGATTTGTTAGCATGAAAAATAATTTTGACAGCATTTATTAATATTAGTGTTTAGTTCAACATTTACTAATACATTATCAAAAACATTAGTAAATGCAATGTGAACTTTATTTTTTTTATTAAACAACATTAATACAAATGGTTAAATACAGCATTAATAAATTATACAGCAATGAGTATAAAAAAATATTTAAGATTAATAAAAAATTATTAAGTATTATTATAAATTATATTAAAAAAGAATACAATTTACTTAATAAATGCTGTAAAAATATATTGCTCGTGTTAGTTAATCAAACATGAACTAATGTTAACAAATGAATCCTTATTGTAATAAACTTATATTATGCAGAAAGTGCTAAAGAGCCATCTCGAACAGTGATCATGTTATTCTGGATTTTTTTAAATGACGATGTGACGTACTTTGTTATCATGGAAAAAGAGACTATTGCTGTGATTCCCTTCAATCCTGTGCAGAATTAATGCAGAAACACTGTCCAAAAACAAATTAAAATTCATCAAAATATCATCAATGTCTGCACATGACCATAAATACACTGAAAACACAGACTGAATGTTCTGAGCTGGATTCCCTCAAGAGGACAGGAACAGGATTATTTCAGAGATGAGATTGATGTCAGTAATAATCTGGAGATTAAACCTGGACGGTTTGATCCACCACATGAACCACAATACACGTTAATTATGATTATTTACAGAAAAACGTCATGCTTCATGCTGCAGGCTGATTATTATGTTGACATAAAATCTGTTTTTACACTTCAACAACATCAATCACCATACTAGCATATGCATAAAGTGAAGGTTAAGAGCACGATCATACATTTAGATCTATTTTACAAAACCAAAGGAACAAAATTATAACAATAATAAAAATAATAATATAATGCGTATGAAATATTAGTTTAATCCATCAAAACGCAGTTAAGACTGTCTAAATAGAACACAGAGCAAACAATGACGTTATCTAAAACGTACTCGAAACCTCTACATTAAAACACATCACATATAAAAGGTTAGATAGTAGTTATAACCGTAGATATCTGAACATTGAAAGCCGTTAGTGTCAAACAGAAGGCCGCTAAGCCGTCGCCATCTTTATCTGAATTATAAACAGATGACATCTCAGTCAGCATTAACCGATCATCACAGGTGCTGCGCGACTAAACACGACACGTTATTCCTTACCGAGCCTTTGAAACGCGACTCGGTTTCTGCGTGATTCCGTTATTCCGTTATCAGCGTCGGCAACAGAAACTCTTTATTCTTCTCAGAGGCGCTTGAACGTCTGCCCACCGGAAACCGCGAAACACCAATCAAAGCCTGCCAGTGACGTCAATGGGCCTCGTTCTCGCGTGGAAACGGTAACCCTTGGCAACATTAAAGAGCACGAAGCACGACTAAACCTGGGTACCACACTCAGAATTTCCTTTAAAAATCACTTGATCTTTAAAATCTAGATATTTTATGTGTGTTACCCTTTAAGACAGCTTTATTTATTTATTTATTTATTCATTCATTCATTCATTCATTCGTTCGTTCGTTCGTTCGTTCATTTATTTTATTTCATTTATTTTTGTTTTATTTTTATTTTTTTATTATTTATTTAATTATTTTATTTTATTTTGTGAAATAAAAAATATGATTAAAAATTGTATTAAAAATACAATTTGTTCTTGTTAGTTAATAATGTTAACAATGAAACCTTATCAAATGCACCTAATTGCATAAAATGCAGTAAAACATTTTATACAAACTATTTTATATTATTTTATTTTTTACTATGATAACCTCATATTGTGGGGGGCTCAGTTTTTAATGAATAAATCGTTGTACTTACAAATGTTATTTACAAATTCACTTATTATTATAAAATCTTTTTATTTTTGCTTATTATTTTCCTAGTGTCTCATTATTAAATTATTAATTATGTAAATGCATAATATTATTATGTATATGCAGTAAAAGTATTTTTTCTCTAAATATTATGTGAGAAGTACGGAGCCCCGCACATAACATGCAAGAATAAATAAATAAATTGTGAACACGATTTAATAATTCGTTCCCTCAATGTACTAAAACGTGCACACGATTACTGTTGCGTTACTTCGATTTACTATTGCGTTCCCTCGATTTGCTAAATCATGCAAACTATTTATACATCGAGTTAACGAAATAGTAAATCGAGGGGAAAAAAGTTTTTTCAGTGGGACTCATATATGACCTCCTGTAGCTCTGATCTTAATATATACATTAAAACCCCAAAACACAAGTATAAATGGTAAAACTTTTCATGTAAATTCACGTAACGTAAATTCACGACTTTTATTTTGAAAACCGCTGTAAACACCGGATGTTCCGCTGGTTCTGGCTCCAGCCGCAGGATTTGTTAGCTGATCGAGGAGATGTTTGCTGTATTGAATGTGTGATCCTCAATGTGTTCCATCGCCCTGCGAACATGACCTGAACCGGTTCATGAGCGAGCTGGTCGAATAAGCTCTCGGTGCGTATCTCTTTTATCTTCCTGTGCGTCTGTGACTGACAGCAGCCCTCGTGACTTTAACACGCGTTCAGACGGCCATTCATTCGTTCACCGTCTGACCTGACTTGTCTTTGTTCTGGTGTTGCAATGGAAAGTCTCTCTTGTGATGAAAATTGAAAGTGTTCGTGGACACCTGAGATCATGAGCTGTCAATCATAACCAGGTCACGTGTGTGTTTCACTGCAGACAGATGGCAGAGCTGCATGGTCATATCGTCTTATACTCTGTGTGTTGTTTCCATGAGTCCTGAAGTGTTTTGGAGTGCTTGTCTTCATTTACACAATTTATGTTGAAATGCAGTCATCAGTCACCATCCAGATTCATTGCATCTCTTTCCGTCAGAAGAAAGCGAGACTGTAATGTCTATGTTAATTAGCTCGTGTGAATAGGAGCATGCCCGTGCATTAATATTTCATGCTTAAATTAATTTGCTATTCATCTATCTGTGTTTATTTATTAATGTATTTATTATTATTATATTTTATAAAAACAAAAAACAAATTATGGATGCATTCGATCAAATATTGAAAATACGTCTGTTTATTAATTATTATAATTTATTTATTTTCTTATTTCATAGAAAAATTACTCTCTTTTTTTAAAATCAAAACATTAAAATCTACATACTGACCATTCAAGCATCATCTTTCCTTAACTTTGTGATACAAACATATTGAAACAGTGTAAATATTTATTATTTATGGTTTTGGTTATTTAAAAAATAAAATTGTAGTCCTTTTTTACATTTCATTTTTATTTAGTGTTTTTTATTTCAGTTTTAGTAATTTAGAGCTATTTTCTTATTCAAATTTACCTTAGTTTAGCTGCCGTTCTTTTTTGTCTATACCTTTTTTTAAAACAATTTTATTTTAGTAATATTTTTACTTCAGTGAAAAACAACTGTTTTAAAACACTTTTTTAACGGTAGTTAAACAGCAATTTTTTTCAAAATTTCAAGCAATAATAGTTAAAAACCTTCTTTTCTGATAGAGCTTAACATAAGTAGTTGTGCATGATGCATCACTGAGTTTTTCTTTTATTTTAACAACATGGCAACCTTGTGACCTCGAGATGACATCATCACGTCACGCAGTTGTTTTTGCCACGAGCTCAGCTTCCACCTGCATCATTTGGAAAAACGAAGTGTGTACGGATGCCCAGATGTCCCGTCTCATCTGAACCCCGCAGGGAGATGTAGATTAAAAATAACAGGTAACTGATCCTCACTTTCATCAGTCTCTGGCCGGATCAGATGCTGCTGAGGAAGTGCGTCCAGTGCCGGGTTACACAAGCTTTTCTTGAGTTGGTTGTTGTCACACAAGGTGAAGTGCCAAGGACTTGATCAAATATTTAGAGGGTTTTTTCTGTCTCCGACATCAGTTGATAATCCTGTGCAATAGTTATCCACCCCTTGACGATGTATTTTGAGCTCGCTATGTTTTATCTAATCAAACTAATGCTTGTGTATGTCAGAGCAGGTGTGTGTGTGTGTGTGTGTGTTCACTGCTGGAGTAAGTGTCTTAGAAATGTGCTTCAGGGCAGTTTCTGTCTTGGTACAGATTAGTTAAGAACACTTTTTGTTCGGTCTCTTTTGAAAATATTTATTTGCTAAGAGAATCAAAACAGCTGGGTAAGGACTTTTATTACAATCTGTGCGCCTGAAAGATTTAGTAAGATCTTCTGAAGAGATTCTAAATATATATACTTACTGTTTTGTGTGTGTGTGTTTATTTAACTTTTTTTTTTTTAAATAATTTATTTTTATTTTATTTATTTATTTTGTTTTCTAGAATAGCTTGAAATGTCTTCTATGTATATGTGTGTGTGTGTGTGTTTTGATTTATTTATTTATTTACAAATTTATTTAGTTTCCTAAAACATCTTGTAATGACTTCTGTATGTGTGTTTAAGTTTTAACATTTTTAACATTTTAAATTTGATTTAATTTTATTATTTTTCCTTGGAATATCTTCCATGTGTGTGTGTGTGCGCCTCTACTTAATTTTTAATTGAATTAATTAATTATTTTTTTATGGGATATATTGGAATATACTTTTATAAAAAAATAAATAATAATAATTTATATATTTTTTTATATTTATTAACTAGTTAATTTACTTCTTTATGTATTAAATTTTTCTGGAATATCCCGGAATGCCTTGGTTGTTTCCCCCTTCATTTAGGGAGGCACTTTATTCTCATACACTGTAATAATAATACAACTCAAATAGAAGATGAAGAAGATAGTGCTGGAGAAGATAGAAGATAGTATTGTGTGCTCGATGCAGATTGCTGGCAGCGTTGATGTGTGTGTGTGTGTGTCGCTCTGAGCTCCTGTGTGTGTGTGTGTGTGTGTGTGTGTGTGTGTGTGTGTGTGTGTGTGTCACTCTGAGCTCCTGTGCTGGTGTGTGTGTGTGTGTGTCAGAGTTTCCGCTAGAAAAAAATGGTGCCGGTCAAAGTGACCGGCAGAGGTTTCCTTTTCCGGACATTTTGATGATATGCCGGTCAAGTATCGCCTCTTAATTAGTCAAGGTGAGGAAAACTGGAGGCAGGCTATTTAACGTAAAAAATGACATAATCAGGCCGCCGAATGCAACATGTTTATTAGCCTAACTTTCAAATAGACGGAAAAAAAAAACATTTTCTACTATGGTTCATTTCTTCATTCGGATCTATTTGCGATCCATTCCATTCTAAACAAACAAAGCATATGTTTCGTCCTTGTTTCATTATAGATTAAGATAATAATTCATAAATGCACGCATAATTATCAGTGAACTTGACAAAAGTTGCAGATATGTTTTACATGCATGCACAAACAAATGCCTTTCAACTTATGTGTGCAAAATTCAGAATGAAATGAATGTGCAGCAATTTGTACAAATAGAGATTCTAGGTCTACTATACATGTTGTAGCCATTAAATAAGCTTATTTAGTTTAATATTTGTTAAAATATTATAATGTTATTTTTTAATTTATGTTGATTATGAAAAGTGAACCGCACGAGTAAGATAAGATGCGCAATATCGAGAGACATGGAGCGGGTCAGACATGATTTTGACCACTTAATTAAGTTTTGTTTAGTAGAAATACTTTTTTGAAGTGAATTTCGTTTTGTATAAATTGTATCTTAATTTTAATAATTTTTTTTATCAACCAATTGCCTGGATTTAATACATAAGAAGCAAATATAGCAGACGACAGGCCTAATCATGCAGGCGCCCTCGCGGCCACTTAGAGCTGTAATCGGGCCTTAAAAGTTAGGCCCGACAGGACCCGAGCCCGACAGGTTTCGGCCCGAGCCCGACAAGTACATTTTGATTGACAGCTTTTTTACGGAAAAATAAAAAATATTTAATATCTGCGAAGCACTAGCGGCGCCAGGATTTTGATTGTAGGTGGGCCTCCAGAAAACTGGATGGGCCAGTTAAAATAAGCCAAATAAATAAATAAAAACGGGTTCCCCTTTCATCTCCGTTTCAGCGCTTTTCTGGGCACTGAGGACAGCGACTCATTAGCCTACTTGAATTTAATGTGTAATTAGCATAGGTAAAAAAAAAATCGTTTTAAATTGTTAAAAAGACATTTCAAGCTTTCTTATCCTACAATCAAAATCCTGGCGCCGCTAGTGCTTCGCAGCGGTCTGATATCAAGAAACAACAGACCGCATTCCACATTGGAATTCAACCAAGCCATGTAATAATATTTAATAACTTTCAAACGAGCCTGTTCCTTCATAACATAGCCAAAGTTCGGTGTATTTTTGCTTTATACATTTTAGGCTTATTCTCAAATTCAGATTGTGTTAGGGGGCGGGATTATTAGGCAATTTTATTCGGACAATTTGACCGGAGAGATTTAATTTTGTCGGACATTTCATTTTTTTTTCGGCCAATGTCCGGCAATTACCGGACAACGGAAACCCTGGTGTGTGTGTGTGTGTGTCGCTCTGAGCTCCTGTGTGTGTGTGTGTGTGTGTGTGTGTCACTATCACTCTGAGCTCCTGTGCTGGTGTGTTGAAGGCGGTGGGATGCGCAGCTGGAGCTGGTTCCTCTCCAGAGTCATGCGTCTCTTCCTGCGCTGGTTCAGACTCTGTCCTCGACGAGGACGCAGGAAGAGGCCGAGCCGGATACGAGACCTGTGGAACTATGGGACGCTGCTTCTGAAGTCCCTGCACTACAACGTCCTGACCAACTCGGACACGGTGCTGGACTGTGTCTTTGAGCCCATCTACTGGCTGGTGGACAACATGACCCGCTGGTTCGGAGTGGTGGGTGGAACCCCAAACAGTTCATCTATCTCAAAGTGTTTGAGTCACATCCATGGTAAACGCTAGATGTTTCTCTGTTTCCTGGTGCAGGTGTTTGTGTCTCTGGTCATCCTCTTGACCAGCTCTGTGGTCATCATCGTGTATCTGTGTGTGCTGCCCATCATCTTCAGCACGTACCCCGTTCACTGGATCCTCTGGCACCTCTGTTACGGACACTGGAACCTGCTCATGCTGGTCTATCATTACTATAAAGCCACGACCACATGTCCAGGGTCCCCACCGCAGGTCTGTCTCACACTCAGAAGATATTAAAACAATATTGTATTTATTTACTTACTCTGGAATATATTTTGTGTGTGTGTGTGTGTGTGTTTATTTATTTCAATTTTTTTTATTTATTTAGAAATATATTTTGTGTGTATTAATTTTTTTCATTTTTTTTGTTTATGGTTTATTTGTTTTAATTATTTATTTAGTTATATATATATATATATATATATATATATATATATATATATATATATATATATATATATATATATATATATATTATTTTTATTATTTTTTATATGAGTGAGTGTTTTAAAATTTTTATTTTTTATTTTTTTTTATTATTTAATTTAATTTATATTTAGTATCATATTTTAACTAATCAATATAGTACAACAGTTGGATTTCAGAATTGAATTTATAGAATTTATTGAATTTTTATTTTTTAGAATTTTTTTAATTTATTGTTTATTTGTTTTAATTATTTATTTAGTTTTATCTTTTTTATATATATGAGTGAGTGTTTTTAAATTATTTATTTTTGAATTTATTTTATTTTTTATTATGTAATTTAATTTATATTTAGTATCATATTTTAACTAATTAATATAGTACAACAGTTGGATTTCAGAATTGAAAATCACATTTATTTTCTCCATTGAGGAACAGATTTTTAAGGATAACTAGAAAAAAAAACTTTAAAGAAACACTTACACTTAGCTCCAAGGTTGTTAATCAATAATTATGCTTTTGTCAAAGTTATCAGCCAGCACTATTTCAACTTATTTTTATTTATTTTTTTATTTATTTTTTACTACATCACAATACTGATTTACATTTTATTCAATAAAAAAAAAAAAAAAAGTTTGTGGTTGTGAAAAGGTTGTGATTCTCCCCATAGCTAGCTGGTTGGTTTGCTTCATGGCTAATATCTCCTAAAAAAAGACTTTGAAAAAAATTAATCAATTGAAAAATCATTATTTTTAGCTATTTTCTGAAACCTTTGCAAATGTATATAAATCAAAAGGAAACTCCTCTTTTTTATATTTAGCATTATTAATAAGTGTTTGTTACTGTATGTGTTTTGTTTTAGGAAAAGAGTGAAATCCCAACTGTTACTATCTGTAAGAAGTGCATCGTTCCCAAACCAGCTAGAACCCATCACTGCAGCATCTGCAACCGGTGCGTGAGTCTCCTAAACACCCCAACGCAAAGATCAGATGCATGCTGTTCAGAGGACAACACCGGGCAAGATGTGGAAAAATAAATATAGTGTAGAATGACTTAAACGATTATTTAAAAAATAATTCATACAGTTTACATTTTTCATCAGATGAATAAAAAAGAAAAGCTCCGTTTAATCAATTAATTATATATATACAATAATGTTTGAAATAAAATAATGCATTAGTGGTGTGTTCTTTTTCCTTCACAGATGTATTTTGAAAATGGACCACCACTGTCGTATCCTTGTGAAGCAGAGCGTAAACAAAACTTTATGATGCATTACAAAAAGTCATGATTCTGTGAGTGTGTTCTGTTGTCTTAACTGAGCTCTCGTCCAGCCTGGTTAAATAACTGCGTGGGTCATTTCAACCACCGTTACTTCTTCAGTTTCTGTCTGTTCATGACCATGGCCTGCATCTACTGCAGCATCAGTGCCAAAGACATGTTCCTGGATGCTTACAATGCCATCGAGGTCAGTCCTCATCACGCTCTGAATGCCTTCAGATTGGGTTCTCTGGTGATTTACATGCACTAGTTTTTAAGTCTCTACAGCTCACCGAGGCTGCGTTTATTTGATCAAAAATACAGTAAAATTTAGAAATATTTTTTCAATTTAAAATAACTGTTGTCTATATGTTTATCTGTTAAACTATAATTTATTTCTGTGATGTGCCGCTGAATTCCCATCATCATTCCTCCAGTCTCCAGTGTCACATGATCTTCAGAAATCATTCTAAATCTCTGATTTTCTGCTCTGGTTATTATCAGTTTTGTTTACAGATTTGTTATCGAATATTCTTGTGGAAACCATTTGTAAAAAATCTGCTCTTATTTTTGATCAATTTAATGCATTCTTGATGAATAAAAGAAAACATTTCTTTCAAAAAAAAAAAAAAAAAAACATTGTTGGATGGTGGGCTTGCGTTTGTGTTGTTTTTGCAGTCAGGCAGGTATTGGGACGGTCACGCTCAGGGGGAGGCGGTCCCGGGGGCGGGGCTTATCTATATCTCATTCTCACCGCAGGTAGAAGCAAACTTACACAGAGCCAAAACTCCTAGAGGGAAATAACTTTAGTTAATGTAGGGAATGTTCCGGGTTAATACAAGTTCGGCCTGTTTTCAGTTTATTTCATGCTCTTTCAAGAGAAGTCTGCATTGTGGACTCTTTCTCAAGACCTACATTATGTGACATTGAAATCACCAACAAGTCTCACTAATAAAAGTCTGATTTAGCCGATTTAAATTGCAGATATTCCATGCATCACAGCTGTATGTCCACATCAGATACTAGCCGCTCCGCACACAGTAGATGAAGAATCACTAGTTCCCAATATTAGTGAGATCTGTAGCGAGTTGTGAAAGTTGGTTTTAGCTCTAATGATCTTTTCCTCTGTTGAAGAGCTCCTATCAAACACCTCCTCCACCTGCCTTCACCCATCAGGAGAGGATGGTTCATAAGAGCCTGGTTTATCTGTGGGTGCTGACGAGGTAAGACTTCTCACTTCACAGCATGACGTGTGTTTCTCATCCTGTGCTTGAGGTTTCTGCCGTGTTTTCAGTTCAGTGGCTGTGGCGTTAGGAGCCCTGACGCTGTGGCACGCCGTGCTGATCACCAGAGGAGAGACCAGCGTGGAGAGACACATCAACCGGAAAGAGAGGAAACGACTGCGACTGAAGGGCAAGGTGATTAGAGCCGAGTGCTCATGAAGTCAACCCAACTTTCAGAGATTAAACTGGATAGATTAAGATTAAGAGATTAAGTTGGACAGGTTTTATTCTCATTTCTGAAGAAAACGTTGCGTGAACAACTGTCTGTTCAACAGGTTTTTCGTAATCCGTACCACCATGGAAAAATGAACAACTGGAAAATATTTCTTGGTGTTGAAAAGCAGAGGTGAGATGTTTAACGTTTTATTATTGTCCCCCAAGATGTAGGTGAAAGTTGAATGTATAAATATTTCTCATCTCATATCTCTCACCACAAAACCAAAAAACTGAGATTTAGACGTCATCTGAAAGCTGAATAAATAGCTTTTCATTGATGTATGGTTTATTAGGATCGGACAATATTTGGATACTTAAAAATCAGGAATCTGAGGGTGCAAAAAAAAATCTAAATATTTTTTTAGCAATGCATATTATTAATCAAAAATGGCCTATTGCTACAAATACACCCCAGAGACTTGAGACTGCTTTTGTGCTCCAGTGTCGCATCTTATGTCATCTGGCTGTTTTTTATTTTATTTTCCAGTTGTCTGTACTAGTAAAAGTTGTTCTTGTTCCCCAGTGACTGGCTGACGAGAGTCCTGCTGCCCTCCGGTCATCTTCCTCACGGGGACGGCCTGACGTGGGACGGTCCTTCACACAGGATCCACACCATGGCCATATGACCTCACAGACATGTTCAGAAATCCATATCATGAACTCTAAAGACTGAAGGGGTCTCTGCATCACTCCTGTCCTTTACAAATCAGAGTTTTTTGATGCTTGTCTGCTGAAATGTGTTGATGGTACTCTACTCAATGCCAAAGGCTTCATGTGAATGGATTGTGGTGACATCTGTGGAATATTTATGTTGTTTTTTTTAAACTCGGACATTCATGGGAACCTGTGTTCTCTATAAAAACTTTGAATTTACAAAGTGGTCCATGCATTTTGTTCAAATGTAGTTAGTTTAGCTTTTGGAGATGTTTGCTACTCAACAGGTTTTACACATGAAATGCGTCTGCAGTTTAACTGTTTATGGTGGGTTTCAGAAGTCTGAGAGCACTCTGGGGAAATATAATTAAGTATTTTATATTCTTTTATATTCTAAAATGTTCACATTATAGATTAAAAGCAGAAACATTAACATGGATTTTAGGATGTCTGATATTCGATACGTTCCCTTTTTGCTTTCACTTGCTCGTTCAAGTGAAAAAAATATATATATATTTAAAAAAATATATATTCAAATATATTATTATATAAAAAAATATAATAAAAAAAAATATATATTTGTCCTAGAATTATTACAGAATCCATGTTTGTACATTTATTTCCTATCGTTGATTAAAAAAAAATAATCTAAAACTACAGGATTTTAAAAATTAAAATGCAATAAAATAAAATAAAAATCTTATTAGGTAATACTTTACAGTGATGTCTTATTTGTTAACTTTAGTTAATATCTGAGCACTGTTTTTTAATGCTTTTATTAATTACTTTTGGTTACCACAATAGTTATTTGAACATGCATTAATGTTAACTGATACAACTTTTGATTTTAAAAATATATTTGTAAATGTTGAAATGATAAATACTGTGAAAGTATTTTATTGTCAGATCATGTTAAATAATGCAGTAAGTCTAAAGTGACCATATTTTCAGTGTGATCTCAGTCTTTTGCCATTTCGGTGATAATTTCAGAGTAATAAGATGATTTTGAACCAGCTAAAATCTGTTTATAACTTTAAAAGGTTCACGTTAAGGCCAGTGCAGCACATTCTGTACAAATAAACTAGTGCGATATAAAGCAGTAGTAACACAGAACTGGGAAACTGAGACGCAAAGGGAACAATTTGTATCTTTTTAAAACATAAAATCCGGTTTGAGTTAAATCTTTTGTTTGTCTTTTCTTCTCACATTGAAGCAGCTTATTATTAAAATATGAAGCAAATGTAGCAAATTCCTCTTTTTCAGTTTTGTTGTTTTATGTAGCGTTCATAAAGTTACATTCAAGCCATAAAAAAAAGTAACAGTAGGTAAACAAGTACAAACTGGGCAGTAGATGCATTTTAGTTTTTTCAGCGTTAGCTTTTGTCTGAGTTAAGAAAATGATTAATGCATCTTGAAAAACTTCATCATTGGATGCATTTTGTACCAAAGCAATGATAAATGATCCGCAGTTTAGCACTGAAACATTAGTCATAGGCAAAGCCAAATCACAATTTGCAAAAAGTTTTATTGACAGGTTATG